>NC_045426.1:711499536-711799536 GCF_902635505.1 Sarcophilus harrisii | reverse complement strand
GGCCTTGGGAGGGAGACTTGGGAATCAGGAGGAGTTGAACGGGACTCCCTCCCGAGCAATGGCTGCGCCCCCTTCCCATGCCCTGATCACCCCATCCCAGTTACGCCTCTGATCTCTAAAGTTCAGCACGGGCTGGCACATGTTGCAGAATTTTAATCATTTCAGTTGAACAGAAATGAATTCAAGGAGGAATAATCGCAGAATCACAGAACATTAGGAGAGCAGACCTTCTGTCCGGCCCAGCCCCCTCATTTTTCAAAGGAGGAAGCTCAGGCCCCCAATACTAATGACTTCCATTTCTATCAGGGCCTTTCTCACAAACGCTCTGCATAGGAGGGATTGCCAACCTTATTTTACAGAGAGGTAAATTGAGGCTCAGAGAGGCGTCCTTATGAGCAGAGGTCCCACAGCTCATGACATGACTTATTTCTGATTCTGACTCCAGGCCCTCTCCCACTAGATCATGGATAGAATGGCAGTGTCCCTGTCCTTATGGAGGGGAATGGTTACAAAGGAAAATCTGGGAAGTTTGAAGGCCAGAGGGCAAATCCCAGTCACCCAGTGACTGCTGGGAAGGGTCTGAGGGCAGCAGGCTCTGGGCTGCCCCAGAAGGAGGATGAGGGAGATTAGATCCAGCTGGGACATGGCAAGGGGGGGGGGCAGCTGGTCCCTCCTGGGCTGTCCCTGAGTGGGCGGGGGGGGGAAGGGAAGGGGGAGATCCCTAAGACTCCCCAGGCTGCATTCTGCCTCTGGTGGGTCCAATAGCTTGAGGATTCTGGGGCGTCACAGGAAGAAGGAGAATCACTTCTGGCCGGGGATAGGAGGGGCTCAATGGCGCCCGAGCCAGACCTTGAAGGACAGGTAAGGTTTACACAGGAGCATCTGAGGAGCCCCTTGGCCGGGTCTCAGAGGGAGGCCGGAGCCGGTTTGCTGACTGGCCAGGTATCACATTCTCTGTCCCCCAGGATCCAGTTCTGCTGCCTCAGGAAGGTCTTGATCCGCCTGTCACACTTCGCCAATTGGACTCAAACCTCAGGGGTCTCCCCTTAAGGCCAAGAGTGTGGCAAGCGCAGAGCTCCCTTAATCCTCCTCCTCTGCTGCCTCAGCACTCCTGGCCCGGAAGCCAAGCATGGCAGAGCAGAGAGGGGCCTCGGCGCAGAACCGCCAAGTGGGAAGGGGCTGCAGGGGGGTGGGGGGAGTCGTGGGGCAGTGTCCCTCGTGGCCTTCGGACTGTTCCAAGAAAGAGAGACCAGGTCCTGGCTGAAGGGGACCAATGCAAGGGATGCTTCCCCTGCCCCGTGGGAAGTTCGTGCTCTCATCTAGCCTAAAGCTTCCTCTGCGCATCTTCTCCGGATCGTGATTCTCCCTGTGGGCCAAGCAGAGCAAGACCGATCCATCTTCCACCGGACAGCCCTTAAAATGCCTGAAGACAGCGTTGTGTCTGCTCTTCTTCATTCCTTCCCTTTCGTTCTGTCAGTTCTAATGCATCAGGAGCTCCAGGCCCTTCCCCAGGCTGAGTGCCCGCCTCCGGACACCAGCTTCTCGGTGATCTCCCCAAATGGGGACACAAGCGTGCAGCTGAGATCTAACCACAGTCTGACGGCAAGGCTGTCCTCTCCCTGGCTTTGCTATAACTCAGCCCAAAATGACTTTCAACTTCCTAATTTTAATGGCCTAATCTGCCTTATCTGCTGTGCTTAATCACATGAGTCTACTCAGACCCCAAGCTCTTTTTCAGACTGATTTCTAATCCCACCTCCCTCCTCTGGTACTTGGGAAGCTGATTATTTAAAGACTCCAAGTGTAAGATTTTATATTTGCTCACACTCAGTGCCATCTTGCTAATTCTAGCTCAGTGTTTGAAGCTGTTGAGACTTTTTTTGGACCCTGACTCTGGTCATTTGGTGCGTTGCTATTGCTTCCAGTCTTGTATCAGCAGCCAATGTGATGAGCGGGCCATCTGTTCCTTTCACCAAAACAACCTGTGGCTAAATATAGCTCCCCGAGGCACTTCCATGGAGATTTTTTTTCAAGTTGACCTGAAGGCATTCATGGATACCCTTTAGGTCTAACTGTTCCACCTGTTCTGAGGTATTGAGCTATATTCTGAGCTCCGAGGTACCGAGCTGTGTTCCGAGTTCTGAGGTACTGAGCTATATTCTGAGTTCCAAGATATCTAACTGTGTTCTGAGCTCCGAGGTACTGAGCTGTGTTCCGAGTTCCGAGATATCTAACTGTGTTCTGAGCTCCGAGGTACCGAGCTGTATTCCGAGTTCCGAGATATCTAACTGTGTTCTGAGCTCCGAGGTACTGAGCTGTGTTCTGAGTTCCGAGGTACCGAGCTATATTCTGAGTTCCAAGATATCTAACTGTGTTCTGAGTTCCGAGGTACCGAGCTGTGTTCCGAGTTCCGAGATATCTAACTGTGTTCTGAGCTCCGAGGTACCGAGCTGTATTCCGAGTTCCGAGGTACCGACCCGTATTCTGAGTTCTGAGGTACCGAGCTGTACCATCAGTAATCAGCAGACATTATCAGGGCCTACTATGTGCCCTCTAGCCCACATTCTTCCATCTTCTCCATAAAAATACTAACATACTTTAGAAAATAGCTAAAATCTATTTCTAGCGTCCCCTGTCAAAAATGGAAGTGACGATAGACTTACACTCAGTGCCATCTTGCCAATTCTAGCTCAGTGTTTGAAGCTGTTGAGATTTTTTTTGGACCTTGACTCTGGGTCTAAGACCGACCAGGACCAATGTGGGGGCTTTTTGTGATCATTGTGAGATCTTCACTAACTGTTCTATAACTTGACCTTATCACCTCCTTTATTGACTTGGCTCTTGGAGCCACAGCTTTATAAGTGGTAGAGACCTTTCTGTCTTTGCTTTGAATGTCTTTTTCCACTTCATAAAAAGAGGAACCTTTTGCTTTCCCGGATAATTTGCCCTTTGAGCAGGAGAAATGAAAAAAAATTAAATTAATGAACTAATGAACATAGGAGCAAAATGAACAAATCCTCTGAATAAATGGAGGATTAAAGAAATGAATGGGGGACAGAACTGATCTCGATGGTGCCTTGATCTGTTCCAGTTTCAACAAACGGTTCTTTTTCCCGGTTCCTTTCTGCTCAGCCTTCCCCGCTGGTCAGCCATTCCCTTTCCCCAACCTCAATCTGATTTTGCACCCTTTATTCCCGGGGCCTCCTTGAAATTTGTCATAAGAAATGACAAAAGCCACAGTGACTCCACCCTCCAAGGGTCAACCCGGACAAACTTCCTCCTAGGAAAGACTGTGGCCTTCCTGAACCCTCCCTCCATATCCCCACAGCATCCTCAAGGATATAGAATGGGGAGGAAGTGGACCTCACGACTTCTCCAGTTGCCAGCTGGGCATTTTGCACAGCAACCAACTCTTCTTCAGGGCCGGTGACCTAGTTAATTAGTGACTTCCCTGCCCGGGTGCTCCAGCCCTTGGCCTCCCCGGATTAGCGCCATAGAGCACCAGGCCGCAATCGTTGTCCGATATTGAACCGTAAGGATTGGCTTTCAGGTTTGTTCAATAGCAATAAACTTCCCAAGTTTTATGGGGTCATAAAAACACTACAACTGCTCCCACTTACAGCCGTGTGTAATTTACTCAGGGAGGTTTCCTCTCTAATGGGGCAGCACCACTGATTTTGGCTCTATTAGCTGGAAACATTACATCTACATTTTCACATTCTCATAAATAATTCCACCAGCTCAGCTCACTCAGCTCTAGCAAAGCTGCTGCCCGCCACAGGCTTTGTTGTACAAACAAAAAACTAGGGATGGAGTGGGAGAGAGGGAGGGAAGGAGGCAAAAGGAGGAGGGGGGAAAAGATGATGGAGGGAGGAAAGGAAGTCGGTGATGGAAGAAGGGCTGCTTAAAAAAAGAATGAGAGGGAGGTAGAGAGGTGGAGAGAAAGAGTAAGAAATAGAAAGGGAATGGGGGAAAGGGGAGGAAGAGAAAGAGGTAGGTAGAAGATAAAGGGGGAAGGGAGAGAGACAGATCTAAAAGGAAAGAAACAGATGGAGGCAAAGACAGAGCAGGATGAGCTGGGTCTGTGGCCAAGCGCTTCCTCCACCTTGTGGCTGAGGGGGTGAGACTGACTTTAACTGTGGGGCCTTCAGGTATCTCAACTTTTCTCTTCCCCAGAGCCAGAGAAAGATTCCTGATGAGACAAAGCCTTCGGATGAAAGGGCCTCAGATATGAGATCAATGAGCTCCTGATCCTCCTTCCTGGCCCAGCCCAGAGGCCGTGTGGCTCTTAGAGTGGTGGAGTTGGAACTTTGCAAAGGAGGAACCTGAGTTTCAGAGAGGTTCCCACAGTTACTAAGTGGCAGAGTTTCTCTATCTCTTAACCCCATGTCCTCCCTCCACTCCCTGCCAGTTAAATATCCCTCCCTGGGGGATCTCTGCTATGAGTGAACTCAGGGTGGGAACCCATTGGGAGATGTGAGGGAAAGTGATCAGCACCATGGCTAGGGATACTGGTGGGTGTGGTAAGAGCTGTCCCATCAGCACTATGACTATGGAAGGAAGTTGATTTACTTATATCTGTGTGGTTTAGGGTTAACTATCGTGAGGTAAGAAAAGGAGGGAAGCAAAAGAGGATGGGGGATGGCTTTTTAAAATTGACACTCTTTTACATGGAGTTGGGGAGCAAATGTCATGGTTCATGAAGAGAATCTCCACTACATCAATTTAGAATTAGCTGTCCAGCCTTGACTTGAAGACCTCTAACGAGGAGGAACCAACACCTTCCAAGACTGCCCAAGCCCTTCCAGGACCTTTTATATGGAAGATTTTCTGAGACCAAATCCAAATTGGTCTCCTTGGAATTTCCCCAAAGGTTTTCTGGTTCTGCTCTCCCCATTCTAGGTTCAAGTAGAAGAAGTTGAATCCATGTAGACATATATTGTATTTAACTTATCAATTTAACATGTGTTGGTCAACCTGCCATCCGGGGGAGGGGGTGGGGGGAAAGAGGGGAAAAGTTGGAACAAAAGGATTTGCAACTGTCAATGCTGAAAAATTACCCATGCATATAGCTTGTAAATTAAAAGCTATAATAAAAAAAGAATAGGATCTCTCTTCCATATAACAGAACTTCATATACTTGAAGATAGCCTCCATGATCCTCCCTCAGTTCCACCAAAGACTCCTCTGGGCAAAACATGATCAACTGATCCTCGTTTGTTATGATCTCGAGGTCCTTCCCCATTCTAATTGTCCTCTTCAGTTCATTAATGCATTTCCTAAGCTATGGTGTCCAGGTCTGGAGTCAAGACCCGGATGGGGTCTGACCAGGGTAGATACTCACCTCCTCATCCCTGGAAGCTATTTCCTCTTTTAGTGCATCCCAAAGTCACGTTAGGCAGGTAATTCAAGGAGCCATGTATACATCAGCATTTCCACCCCCATCCTGGGCACCTGTGTGTGTGAGTTATGTCCTCTGATGGCTGGGAGTGAGAGTAGGACCATGTCAACATTACAAGACAGCAGAAAGTGATGAGAAGCCATTTCAAGGGGCTGCTTTTCTGAAACAGCAGCCGGCTGAGCCTGTGCTCAGATGTCATGAACATCATTCTTCATCCACTTAGTTTTTCTTATGTGAATAGTTAGGTCAAGGTCTTTTGTATAATTTCTCTTTATTTTCCTTTTTTAAAAAAAAATTAACAAGCATTTTTCTCAGCTCCCTCTCCTCCATGGAAAAAAAAAAGAAAAAAGAAGTTTGTTTTTTTCTTTATAAATGCACTTAAGTCTTTTGCATGATTATACTTCTCAGTGTGATAAGGCTTGATCCCCTCAACTCATGCCCAAATAAAAACATTGGAAGGATTCACTATATCTGCAGGGAATCCCTGTTCTGCTTGGATTTGGGGCTGGACATCCCCTATGGCAGTTAGCAAACACTTTTTGTGCTCATATCCCCCTGTTTTATACCTGGCATGATATTTATAATAAGAGCCATCAGAAAAAGTCTGCTTTTTGTTGCATCTTTCAAGGAATCTTGTCTGATTTTGCCCCAGGGGTGAAAAACTCATCTTTAAAAGGGAATTTTCAAGGCTACATTTTGCCAAACCTGATCAAATGCTCCTCTGGAGTCAACAAAGAATGTGCACAGTGGGGACTCACCTTCTCTGTGGCTTTCAGTCAATCCCACGACTGTTAAGGATTTGGTCAGCAGGGGAATCTCATTTGTAAAAGCTTACCTGTTCCCTTCTCGTGGCTTTTTATAAAAAGAGAGGTGAAGAGAGACTTCACCTGGACTCAAGAGGGTATGATGTTTGGATCTGCTTGTCTGTCAAGGAAATAATTGAAATGTACCTCATCTCTCGAAAGTACCGTGGCTGAAATAAGTGCCCAGATTTTTATGGCCTGGTGGAATTCTTCAAAGGTGGCTGATGAAACCAAATCCACAGAATTCTGAGATTACAGATGTAAAGCTGGAAAAGCCATGGAGTCTGTCTCATTTTACGGGTGAGGAAACTGAGACCTGGGAAGTTGTAAGTCAAAGAGCTTATAAGTCTGTGAAGGCAGATTTCAAATTCAGGTCTTCCTGCCCTCAAGTCCAGTGCTCTAGCCATTATGCTACTTAGCTGCCTAAATTCAGGAAGAAGTTATTCATTTATGCTCATTTAGGGAAGTCAAGGTTGCAAAAGATTGTCGCTCAGCAGCCCGACCAGTTCTTTTGTTCTGTACTTCAGTATGGTTGTTCTCCTTTCGCTCTTAGCAATCTGGCTTCCTGTCTCATCATTCCAACCAAGCTGCTCTCTCCAAAGTGCTCTTTGTTGCCAAATCTAGTGACCTTTTCTCAGTCCTCATCTGCTCTGACCTTTCTGCAGCTTTAAGCACTCTCTGTCATCCTCTCCTTTCTAGGAACTCAGGACACTATTTTGCCTGGTTCTCCTCTTCCCTCTAACCATTCTTTCTCTACCTCTTTTGCTGGTCCCTGCTCTGGTTCACACTTTTTGACTATAGGTTTCTAGGCTCAGTCCTGGGACTTCTGCTCTTCTCCCTATGCCCTCTGGATCCCCCCCAAAATTATTTTGTATTTACTTATCTGAGAATGGTTATTTTCCTCAACCAAATGGAAGGTCTTCAAGGGCAGGGAGGAGCTTCATTTTTGTCTCCGCTGTCCCAGGACCTACCCCGAGGCCTGGAAGACAGCAGACCTGACAGGATGTCCATGGTGTGTTTCCAAATTATGTTCCCATCAGGCAGGAAGCTCCAAAGTGGTTGGGATACATTTGGCCCTTCCTTTCTGAGAGCAATTTGGCCATAAAGTCTGGGGTGTCGTTCCCAGCCTTGATAGCCTCCCTTTTTTCACATGCCTTGAGAATCAGTCCTTAAGGGCCTCCCAAATTGAATGAGCTCCAGCAGGAACCTCCCCGGCGGCTCTTAGGTCCAGCCCTCCACAAAAGGAGCAGGTGGAACTGGGGAGATGCTCCCGTCCTTACAGCTTCTAGCTAGATCTTTGCCCTCTCTCTGCTGTCTCATTGCCAAACCAGAGCATTCATTTTTCCTGTGTGAACAAATCTGTTTATGCTCTGGAGTGTTTGGGGACAAAAGACAAAAGAGAAGGAAGGAGCATAATCAAGATTCAAACCCAGCTCTCCAGACTCCCTCTTTCTGCTCGCCAAGAGCTAGCTACAACACAATTGGAGGGAGAAAGCCCATGGCCACCTGTTCACAGTGTGTGCCTGGAAGTCAGAGGCTCTTCTCATTCAGTGGCAGTTTCCATTTCTTCCCGTGATGTCTCCATGGTAACAAGGCTTCCTGGAATGCAGGGCCTGAAATGGGATTTGGGGATATGTGAAATGGGGGGAGGAAGCCTCATGGTTCCAGAGGGAGCCTTGAGTTCAGGCTGGAGAGATCTGGGATAGCAGGACAAGGACTCCCAAGAGTCACCGGGCTGCCTTGTCTAGGCACGGGGACAGGGCAATTCTCAACTACTGTGTCCATTATCATTCCAGTTCAGGAAAGGAATGGTCTATGTCTTTCCCTTCTCTTCCAACTGCAGTCTGTGGCTCTGAGTGCCCCTTGGGGTAGATTGAATGTGTGAACAATATGAATGAATGTATGGGAAGGAAGAAAGGAAGGAGGAGAGGGAGGGAGAAAGGAAGGGAAGGAGGCAGGATATGAGGGAGGGAGAAAAGGAATGAAGGAAGGAAGGAAAGAAGGAAGGAAGGAAGGAAGGAAGGAAGGAAGGAAGGAAGGAAGGAAGGAAGGAAGGAAGGAAGGAAAGAAGGAAGGAAGACCCGTCCCTTTACTCTCTTCCATCAGCACAGGTGGAACCAAGCCAGGACCTTAATGGAATAACTGGCAGGGAAGACAACCTGTTGCTGGCTTTGGAATGTGGAATCCACTGAGATGGATGGGGTAGAAGTATTAGAGACTGAAATAGTCAGCCAAGAGCCTGGGCGACAGCCAGGGTCAGCCCAGCAATATCTGTACTCCCCATTCCTACAGGTCTTCCCACGGTGCTTTGCTTTCCTCCTAATTGCCCCCTGTGTGAAGTGAAACAAAGGAACTTCTCTGTCCCCATTAGACAGACAAGGATAAAGCTGAAAGGGTAAGCAACTTGTACAGAGTCACACAGGTATGAAATTATATAATTTTTAAGACATTGGAAAATTTCCAAATGGCAGGTTGGAAGGAGTACCGCTCTTGGACCATAGTTCTACAACTGGGAGCCACTTGAAAGATCATGTAGTACAATCTTTTTATTTTTTCCCATTGAATAATATTTTATTTTCCTAAATTTGCATACAAAAACCATTTTTAACGTGAACTTTTAAAATTTTTGCATTTCAAATTTGCTCTCTTTCTCCATCTCCTCTCCCTGCATGGAGAAGACAAGCAATTTGATATAGATTGTAGATATGCAGTCACGCAAAACATATTTCCATATTAGTCATTGTGTAAGAAACCAGAGTCCAAAAAATAAAACAAAAAAAGTCTGCTTCAATCTGCATTCAGACTCCATCAGCTCTTCCTCTGGAGGTGGAGAGCATTTTTCATCCTGAGTCCTTTAGAATTGTCTAGGATCTCTGTATTGCTGAGAATGCTCATGGTTGCTCATTATACAATGTTGCTATTACTGTGTGCAATGTTCTTTTGATTCTGCTCCCTTCTGCATCAGTTTATATAAGTCTTCCCAGGTTTTGTTTTGTTTTTTAATTATCCCATTCATTATTTTTTTATAGTACAATAGTATTCTATTATAATCATATATCACAATTTGTTCAGCCATTCCCCAATTGATGGATATCCCTTCAATTTCAAATTCTTTGCCACCAAAAAAAAAAAAAAGCCACTATAAATATTTTTGTACAACTCTCTTCCTTTTTAAAAAATATCTCTTTGGGATACAGACCAATTAGTAGTGCTGCTGGAGCAAAGGGTATACAGTTTTATAGCCCTTTGGGCACAGTTCCAATTTACTCTCAGTAAAGGTTGGATCAGTTCACAACTCCATCAACAATGCAATAGGGTTCCATTGTTCTCATATTTCCTCCAACATCCAATGTTTTCCTTTTTTGTAATATTACTAATCTATGAGGTGGTACTTCAGAGATAATTTAATTTATATTTCCCTAATCAACAGTGATTTAAAGAATTTTTTCATATGACTGTAGGTCATTTTGATTTCTTTGTCTGAAAACAGCATATTCATATCCTTTGACCATTTATCAACTGAAGAATGACTTGTATTCTTATATATTAGTCTCAGTTTTCTCTATATTTTTAGAAATGAGACCTTTTATCAGGAAAACTATCTGCAAAAATTGTTCCCCAAATTTGGTTGCATTAGTTTTGTTTGTGCAAAATTCTTTAAATTTTATGTAATCAAAATTAATTTGCATGCTATAGGGCTCTCTATCTCATTTGGTAATAAATTCTTCCCTTATTCATAGATCAGATGAGTAAACTATTCTTTGCTCTTCTAATATGTTTATAATATCACCACTAGTGTCTAAATTATGTACCCATTTTGACCTTATCCTACTATATGGTGTAAGATGTTGCTTAATACCTAGTTTCTCTCACTGTTTTCCAATTTTCCCAGCAGTTTTTGTCAAATAGTAAGTTTTTGTCCCCAAAGCTTGGATCTTTGAGTTTAACAAACAGTAGATCACTATGGTCATTTAATAATATATATTGTGTATCTAATCTATCCCACTAATCCCCACTCTTATTTCTTATCCAGTATCAGATTATTCTGATAATTACTACTTTATAGTACATTTGAGATCTGGTATTGCTAAACCACCTTCTTTGTATATTCTTGAACTTTTGTTCTTCTAGATGAATGTTGTTATTTTTATAGTTCTATAAAATAATTTTTGAGAGTTTGATTGATAAGGCGCTCACATTAGCAAATTAAGTTAGGTGGAATTATCTTTTTTAATATATTGGCTCGGCTTACTCATGAACAATTAATATCTCTCCAGTTGTTTAGATCTGATCTTATGTTTTGCAATTGTGTTCATACAGTTTTTGGGTTTGTCTTGGTAGGTAGACTTGCAAGTATTTTGTATCGTCTACATATGTATATCTCTTTATTTTATAGATGGAGAAATTGAGACCCTGATGTTATCTTGTCCAAGGTCACAAGCTTCCTGACTCTAAATCCAGAATTGTTTTCACTGTACTATGGGTTCAAATCCCTGATCTGTCCCTTATTCTATGGGAATCATTGACTTCCTAAATTTCCCACTCCTCATCAGTCAAATAGAGAATAATATAAATAAAAAAATAAATAAAACAGACAACAACAATGTTAAAAACTCAAACTGAATTCTGAGAAGTGATAAAGCCTGGCCCCAAAGAAGAGATGGGAGCAGGTAGCCTTCTTTGCAGCAGTGGGGGACTATGGGTGCAGAACATTACATATAATGCCAAATTTGGGGATGTGGTTGATGTATTAGTTAGTTTTCCTAGAAACTTTTTGCTCCTTATTATCAGGGATGGCTCTCTAGAGAAAAGGGAGGATAAATAGAGAAATGAAGTGATACAAAAATAGAGGAGAAAAGGAATACTTAAGACAGAAAAAAGGAAATACTTCACCATTTGTAATGATTTGGGGGAAGGAGAAATAGTCCTGGCCTTGTTGCTTGAACCTTGGAAAGGAGGTAGAACCAGCATTAGGTTGGTTCTTTTGGGAAAGATTTCCTGGGATCTAAAAAGAACCAATAAAGCAAACAGCCTAGTGATGATTTTGGAATTTGAGATCAATTCATCCATCAGCACTTATTAAGCACCTATCATGTGCTAGCTCTCACTAGCTTACTGTGCTAATGATGATACAAAAAAATTCAAAAGAAAGTCTCTGAAGCCTCTGAGCTAGAGGGGAGATAGGAGAAGACAGAACTGGTCAATCAAGACCCTTGACCTCAGCCTGGATAACCCAGAAACATCAACTCTAGAATATAAATTCCTTTTTTTTTTTTAAATTAGAATGTAAATTCCTGGAGGATGGTGTTGACTTATTGTGCTGGGTATACAAGTGGTGCTAAATAAATGTTTCTTGAATGAATGACTGCTGTCTCTGGTCACTTCTTTTCCCACATTCCCAAGCCATGAGCAGCTTTATCTCCCAGAGACAGCTGGGGCATCTCTCTTCCCAGGGATCTGAGCATGATCATGGGGACTCTGGCAGAACCATCGCCTGCTAGCGCTGGGAGGGCCCCAGACACACCCATATCCGCGAGATGGCAGAGTGGGCAGGAACCTGGGGATCACGGAGTCCAACCTTTACTGACTGACGTACAGGGAATCACCTTGGCTGATAGCATCATTGGCCCGTGGCAGAGGTCACTTACTGCAATGCCTCCATTTGATGGAATAAATAAAATCTAAGGCCCACACTGGGGAAAGGACTTGCCATGGTTCTTCTTGTGGCACATCCAGACATTGGGAGGTGTGAGGGGGTCCCCTTTGGTCCCAAGTCAGAAGGAAGATGAGCCTTTACTGCAGCTCTGAGTTGAGGCCCGGGGCTCCCCCGAGCCTCCTCCCTCGGGGCTTGGTCACTGAGACCCAGCCAGTCTCCGGCCCTGGAGATTCCCATCCTCATGTACTTTACAAACTGCCCCAAAGCCCATGTCTTCCCATGATCTCAGGACCAGATCATGGGCAACTAATGGGCATCTGTCTCAGCGTCGGGGCCAGAGAGAGGGGCAGGATGGAATAAGAACCATAACGATTTTGATCACACAATTATAACGACCAGCTCTGCTTTTAAACAATACACGATCCCTGAAGTATGATATAAGGACAAAGATCAGCTTCCAGGAAACGAGGCACCCTCTTCCCAGTGCCGAGGGGGCCTGTGGCCGGGGAGCATTGCATATGTCCCAGCATCGGACATGACCCTCATGTCGATTAGTTTTGCTGAATTTTTCTCCTCGCTGTTGGGGAGAAAGGAAAGTATGGGTGACATAAAGCTCAAAGACATTTATATTAATAATACATGACTAATTTGTTTATGAATAAATTATTGTTAACAATAACAAGACTAGCCAGCATCCTTATTTCTATGAGAGGTTCAGCAAGCATTTTCCTTACGTATTCTTGGGAGGAGATTGGGGCAGCAGCTTTGGCCTGGGGTCCAAATTGTTTTACTGCTTTACTTTACTATTTATCCTGGGTAATCCTGGTTTCTGCCTAAATTTTAGCCTCAGTTTCCTTATCTGAGAAATAAGGGGCTAGGTCTCTCCTCAGCAGACAGGGCTACTTTTTCCTAGGTTCCCACTAGAACCCAGCTGGGAGAGCGGGAGGTGTTCGGGATAGTCTGTTGGTCCAGGAGACTCTGCTGGCCTCTGACACGGGGGACCTGGGCCTTGAGGGCAATCCCTGTGCCGTGGAGCTTCCCGTCTCTCTCAGAGAAGGGCGTAGACACTAGGGTGGATACGAAGGGGCAGAGTCTCAGTAGGTGTGAATGAATGAATGAAAAATATTTAAGGGCCTACTAAGGGCCAGGATCTGTGTCAGGGGCTGGGGATGCAAAGGCTAATGGGGCAGCTAGGTGGCGCTATAGTGGATAGAGCGCTGGCCCTGGAGTTAGAAGGACCTGAGTTCCAGTGTGACCTCAGACACTCAACACTTCCCGGCTGTGTGAACCTGGCCAAGTCACTTAACCTTGATTGTACATACACACATACACATACACTCATACACACATACACTCACACACTCATACATACAGACACTCACACTCACACACTCATACACACTTACACACAGACACACACTCACTCTCATACACACACTCATACATACTCACACTCACACACATGCACTCACACACTCATACATACAGACACTCACACTCACACACTCATACACACACACTCACACTCACACACATACACACAGTCACACTCACACACACTCATACACACACTCACTCTCACATACACACAACCATACATACTCACACTCTCACACACACTCACTCACACACATTCACACTCACACACACACACTCACAGTCATACACACTCACACTCACTCTCTCACACACTCATACACACAGACACACACACTCACACACACACTAGTTTTGTCCCAGAGAGACCTACCCATCTGTCCCTCCCACCACCTGCTGCCTCTGCTCCTCCCATATGGAGCTAGAGAAAGCCATGGAACCCTGTTGACTGGATCCATTACAATTTCTGACACACAGTCCAAGTGGGCCCTCCCTGCAGCTGGACAACCCTCCTCTTCCTTCATCATCCATTCATTCTCCCATCCACTAGACCACTTTTCCCAAAGCTCCTCTTCCCTGCTCGGACTTCCCGTGACCTCCCTCCCTCTACTGTCCCAGTTGAGAATCCCTCTTCATAGTATATTGACAAAAATGGCGCCATTTTCCAAGAGCTCCCTCTTTTGCCCGCCCCCTCATCTGTCTCCCAGATTCCCTCTGTCACAGTGTCCTCCTGCACCCCATAGGATAAGATGGCTTTTTCTCTTGGCCAAAGCCAGGTGCTCCATTCCCACAAGAGATCCTGCCCCTCTATCATCCCCTCCATTTGGCTTCAAGTTCTCCCCAGCTACTACCTACAAACATGTCCCTCCTCAAAACGCCCACATCATGCCCATCCATCCATCCCAGCTCTCCTCTCCCCTCTGGATCTATATTCCCCGAGGTGTCTATAGGGAGGAAGAGTCAAGCTATTGGAGTAATGACAAATACGATGAGCCCTCCCTACCCCCAAGCTCCTCCAGAAAATGAACTAGACCAAATCGTCTCAGAGAATCCAAGGGAAAAACATATTTCCATTCCAGGTCAACAGAGATGGACAGAAGCTCATGTGCAGATGGACTCCGGCTTCTGACGTCTGCAGAGGAAGACCCAGAGCAGGAGCCTTGGTCCGAGGGAAAGCTTTCGGTTCTGACCCTCGGGAGCAGCAGATTCTCCCAGAGACTAAGAGCTCAACAACAGCATTGCTGCTCAAACCCAAACTCAGGTGGCACAGAAGAGGCTTGGAACAGGGGATGTCAGGGCTGGGAGGGGGCTGAGAACAGGGAAGTTTAGGGCTGAGAGAGGGCTGAGAATAAGGGATGTCAGGGCTGGGAGGGAGCTTAGAACAGGGGGTATCAGAGTGGGAGGTCTTAGTCTTAGAGGTCATCTGGTCTAACCCCCTTCTTTTATCATGGTGGAAACCACTGAAAGGAGGGGACCTCTTTGAGATCAATTAGCCAGTTAGTGCTACCAGCAGAATTTACTCCCAAACTTCTTGAATTGCTCTCGATTCTCTTCCCTCCACAAAACTGTTTCCTCCCCAAGGTGAGGAGACCTTTAAAGACCTGAGAGCAGCTCAGCTGCCCACGCTGGGCCCCAGCCCCCTCCCGGGGCCTTCCCGACGAGCGATCCGGGCTCACTGCTGCCAGCGCCAGGTGATGGACAGCAGGAGCCACTGAGGATGGATGACTTTGCCCTAATCCTCCTGCAACTTTTCTTCCCCTCATTGATTTAAGTCTCTAGCTGGGGATTGACTTTCCCAGCTCAATATTTATCGTGGCTTCAATGCCTTTGAAAGAAGGCGTTTGAGTCAGGGGGCTGACGGATGGATGGGATGGAAGCCGCGAGCCTGTCACTGGGCCCCAGAGATGCCCCGTCTGGGCCTTTCCTTGACATTTTTGGGTGACCTTGGTGTTGGGGGGGGGCTTTCTGCAGTCCCGCCTCCAGGGCTCAGCCTCCCAGAGGAAACATTGCAGATGGATGCAGACCTGCCTCCAGCTGGGGGATCACATCTCTTTCTCTCCACCCCTGCTGCTCCAGGGCTGAGGGTCTCGTATGCAGCCTGGCCCTTAGGTAGAAGCAGTTAGGGAAAGCCCATGGGCTCAGGACTCTTGCCATCAAAGCTGTTCTCCACCCCCCCCAGCCCTCGGAAGTTTGCCACAGATGGGCAGAGATCTGGCTCCCCACCGAGCCCCAAGAGCCCACTCTTCCATCCCTCCATCAGTCAGACTCAAGGACCTCTTAAGACAAATGGAGAAGTTCTGGGGCCACACTTGTCGGATGTAGGGCACTGAATGTTGGAATAAGGAGTCACTTATAGAAACGTTAATGCTCTCATTTTTCAGGCAGGGAAAACAAGGCCAGAAGACAAAGAATTACGAAAGGAGCTAGAACCGAAAGCCTGGCTCCCTAATTTCCAGGGCTCAGGAGTTCTAACTTCCCCCGGCTAGGGGGATCTGGACCTGGCTAAGTGATCAGACCTCCAATTAATGGGATTATGTCAGCCAAGGAGGTGGCGTCTCTTGGAGTGACCAGAGATACGGACTCCATCTTGTGCTGTTTACCACGTTTGTCTGAGGACTTGAATGAGGCACAGATGGCACACGTCCAATCTGTCAGTGACAAGGCGGGGATGGGTGGGATGGCTTAGATTGGATAACAGGGTCAGAATCTTAAAAGGTCTCCACAGTCCAGAACAGCAGCTCTCAAACTGCCTGGGCCAGGAACCCTGGACACGCTGAGGATTCCTCTCCACAAGAGCCTTTGTTTCTAATCATTGATATTTACTGTATTAGAAATGATTTTGCTATTTATTGTATTTTGATTTTTGATTAACTGTATTAGAAAGGAAAATATTTTAAGGTCATTGGGAAAATTCTTTTGACCCAAAGGACCCTCTAAATGGGATCCCAAACTATTTTTTGGGAGCCTCTGGGCTAGAACTTTGGACTGGTCCTAATTAGGGAGCTCAGAGGTTCAAGAAATCAGCTTCAGGAGATCAAGATGGGGAAGGTGTGGTTAGACCATGATTTCTCTGAAAAAGATCCCCGGGGCCTTAATGGACTGCACACCTAACATGGGGCAGCATTATATCATGGTAGATTAAAAAGCTTATTGGGGTGGATGGAGAGCCCGGGTTCACAGGAGCTGAGACAAGATAGATTCAAAGGGAGCTTCGCCAATCACAGCTGCCAGGTAAAGGCAGGAATATTCCCAGCAGGAGGAAGACAAATGACTTGTATCGTCTCAGTTTGGTTCTTTCCCAATCCCACACATTTCCAGGGGTGAGATAAAGGGTTTGGGACTGAGGAAGTGGAGGACCCGGATTCCCGGGCTCCTCAGCAGGTCACCAGAAGGGTACCGGCAGTCTCTGTCTCTACACAGTTGCTGACTGAGTTTAGCTTGGTGATTGGAAACTGGGCAAGTGTGAAATTATCCTGACCCGGTTTGGCCCCAGAGAGGCCCACGAGTGTCCCTCCCTCCCTTCTTTGCAGACTTGGGAACATGGTGTGAAATGTCGGATATGGATGATGTGGTGGCTAGTTGGGCTGAACTGATTTTTTTTTCTTTTCTTTTTTTACTCTTTCTTTTTAGGTCTGGTTCTCTGGGAGGGGAAGGGAAGTGACATGTTGGGAATTATAGGTGATATGAAAACAGAAGAAAATCAATGAGATTTTTCTAAAAAGGGAAAATCCATTACCCAGACTTTCTGACTGTAAGTCAGGCTGACTCCTGACTGATATACAGCTCTCGGTGATGGGAAGGGTGGACACATGGAAGGGACATGGACACACACTTCTTGTGTGATGCTCATGTGGGGAGCACATACGACCCAAGCACAAGGGAGGAGGAGCGATTTGTGCTTCTGACACTATGAGGCCACCAGTGTCTTCTGGGGTGTCATTTGGCTCCCCCCCCCCCTGCTGCTCTCTTGTGCCGACTATCTGCAGGATTGTTGTGTCGGTGCTGGGTGCTCCTCCCTCCTGCTCTCCTCGGAACCAACCCGTCTCATGGCTACTCCATGGACCCAGACATGGAGTTTCTGTTTTCAGGGGGCTAACCCTAAATCTCTGTGACCTTCCCTCTAAGACAGCCCCACCTCAATCCCCTTTCCCAGGAGGTGTGTTCTTCCCCTATTAGAATGTATATTCCATGAGGGAAGAAGAACTTCCCTAGTTTTAGAAATCTCTCCATGCAGTGCTGAGCCCCTCCTGAGCGCCAGCCCTCCATCCCCAGCCACTTATTGAACCTCTGGAACTGGACACCCCATGGCAACGCAAATCCAACTAAAACAGAACTCTCGGAGCATCCTTATTTCCAAGGAGGGCAACACCATCTTCTCATCCACCGGGACTCACAGACTTCCTGTTCCTCCCCCACCCATCTCTGCCAAGTCTTCCATTTCTACTTCCCAGCATCCCTCCTATCCATCCCCTGCTCTTCACTCACGTGAACACTCCCAGTAGCTCAGGCCCTCATCATTAATTAATTAGCCTCCTAATTGTTCTTCTTGCCTCCACCTCGGGCCAGCAAGCATTAATAGAGCACCTGCTATGTGCTAGACTCTCTACTAAGCACAGGAGATACAAAGGAAGGCGGAAGAAATCCTCAGCCTCCAAGAGCCTATGGTCTAATGGTGGAGACAAACAAGATAAAGAAGGATAAATCAGAGGGAAGGCCCCAGCATTAAGGAGGCTTTGGCAGAGGGTGGGCCCGGCTGAGATGCTGGGGAGCCAGCAGGAGGGTGGCTCGTGGGCCGAGGATTTTCTTAAACCATAAATCTCACCACATCACTCTCTTGCTCAAATACTTTCCCAGGCTTCCTCCTGCAGATCTGATTTTTAAATGGACTCCTCACCTTGACATCAAAGCTCTCTGGGATTTCCTTCTGCATTCCCTTTCCCCCTTCATGAATGCAGCTGAACAGATTCAGCAGAGAAAGCTCCGGATCAGGAGGTTCTGGGTTCAAATTCTAGCTCAGGCAAATACTAACTAAGGATCCTCGGCAAATCACTTAATTTAACTGAGCCTCAGCTGCCTCATTAGTAGAATGTGGAGCTACGGGGCCTCTAGAGTCCCTTCCTTAAGGTCTTATGAACTGAATTGAGTAGCATTGCTTGCCTTCTACTAAACTGGCCACGTTAAAAAGCAGAAAGAGGAGAGAGGCCTTTAAATACAAACTCAGAGACCAGGAAACAGATGGCCCTCAGCCGCGGATCCAGAATCACTGGGTTCCAATGGGCCCAAGATGTCCCGAGCTGGAATCTGCTCTGTAGCCTTCCACACATGTAGTCACCCAGTTGCTTCTTGTGATGGGGTCTCTGTCTCTCTCTCTCTCTCTGTGTCTCTGTCTCTCTTTTTCTCTCTGTATCTGTCTCTGTCTCTCTGTCTGTCTTTCTCTCATCCCTCTCTTGTTGTCTCTCTGTCTCTCTCCTTTCTCTCTCTCTCTGTCTCTCTCTCTGCCTCTCTCTGTGTGTCTCTGTGTGTCCCTCTCTCTCTGTCTCTCTCTCTCTCTGTCTCTCTCTCTCTCTGTGTGTGTCTCTCTCTCTGTCTCTGTCTCTCTCACTGTCTCTGTCTCTGTCTCTGTCTCTGTCTCTCTCTGTCTCTCTGTCTCTCTCTCTCTCTGTGTGTCTCTCTCTCTCTGTCTCTCTGTCTCTGTCTCTCTCTCACACACACACACACACACACACACACACACAGAGGCAAACACTCTCACTTTTGGATAGTTCTTTGGTTAGGAAATGGCTGGTTTGCTTGTGTTTGCCTCAGGCAGAATCTGCTTCCCCATAACTTCCCTTCAGGCCCCACTCCCTGCCCTCCTCGGGCCTCCTTCTCCTCCCTGGGGCCCAGCTGCTCCCCGAGGCCAGCAGCTTCCTGGGAAAGCCCTCTCAGAGCAGCCCACAAGCAGGCCCAAGAGGCTATTCTGGAAAACCCTCCTGCCAGACTTCTCCAAATATTCAAGAACAGAACTGGTCTCCTTAGAACGATCGAACCTGAAAGGGGGCCCCAGGAGAAAGGAGCAGCATGGGGGAGCGGGCAGAAGCCAGGGTCACCCGCAGCTGGGGACAGCTCCCTCTCTGAGCCCCGATTCTGTTAAACAGAGATGGCAAAGCTGTGCTAGCTCCTCCCAGAAGGGCTGGGAAGCACATAGGAGCAGAGCAATTATCAGCAGAAGGGGGACCCACAAACCTTCTAATGTTCAGTCTTTTTTCAGTGTATCTTACTCATGACACCATTCGGGGTTTTCTTGGCAAAGATGTGGAGCCATTTGCCTTTTCCTTCTCCAGCTCATTTCACAAACGAGGAAACTGAAGAAATTTCAGTGACTCACCCAGAGGCCACATTTGAACTCAAGTCCCAGGTGACAGACCTGATATTTAAGGGACCCTGGAATTCCCAGTGTGGAAATCCCCTCCACTAGTGCAGATTGCAATGCAGCCTGTGATATTATAATCTTAGCTGCCCCGATTACTGAGAGGTCAGAGTCACAGATTCAGGACTAGAAGGGAACTGAGGGGTCATCTAACCCAACCCCCTTATTTTAAAGATGAGGAAACTGAGTCCTAGGGGAGTGATGTGATTTAGCCAAAGTCACACAGGTAGTCGGTATTGGAAGGGTAGACTTTAACCCAGCTCTTCCTGATCAAGCCTCTCTGCCTCTGTCTCTGTCTCTGTCTCTTTCTGTCTTTATCTTTTTCTCTGTCTCTGTCTCTGTCTCTCTCTTCTCCCCTTTCTCTTCCTCTTCCTCTTCTCATGTATAATATATGTAACACATATACATTATGTTATTCCATATAATATCTACATATTATAGTTATAATTCTCCTCCTCTGATGATACGTCTAAATTCCACTTCAACAAACCCATTATTATCTGGTTTCTCAGCCCCTCGTAACAGGGAGCTCATCCCCGAAGACTAGAGCTGGAGCCTGGAGGTGACGTCCCTCGTTTGTGGTCCAGACTCCATTGGCTGCTAAAGTCCACGGGAGCTTCTCAGAATCCTGGCTTCAAACGCATAAAATAAAATCTCTAGAATTACCAAGGAAACCATTTCTCCCACTCTAGAGTTAAGAGATTTAAGGGGGGAAAGTTCACAAACCCCAGGTGAGGGATCCCTGAGCGGATTCAAGCCCCTTGGTTTGCAAGAGAGGAGAATGAGCCCCAGAGCAAGAGGAGGTTTGGTCTGAGTCCTACACCGGTAAGGGAGGGAACTGGGCTTCCAAATTCAGGCATCCCTCCCTCCCCCCATTCGCCTCCACTTGGGGCCCCCTTCTCTGTTACAGTGTTAGGGGTGATTTCATATCTACAATAATTCTTTGTCCCAGGGAGCCAGATGCTTTAACCAGCCTGGACAGGAGGCCGATTTTATGCTCATTTAGGGTTCAAAAAGAATCCCAAGCTTGTGTCTGAGGCTCTGAGTCTGAATCTGGGGCTTGGCACCTCTTCCTGAGCCGCCCGTCCCTCCTCGTGCCTGTCGGGTATTATTATACCTCGGATGCTGTGAACGTCCACAAGCGGTCCTCCTGGAGCAGCTCCCGACTGGGTTACAAAGCATCTTGGGAAGATAAAAGTAAAATGAGGTGGTTAAAGGCAGTCTTGCAGCAGGCCCCTGGAAGGCCTTGGGGTCCTGCCCACTCCACATCTAGGGGGGCTTTCTTCAGAGGCTTGTAAGGCCGTCACATGGAAGGTCAATGAACTCCTGGGCCCTGTGAGGCAGATTAGGACCAGAAGCAAGGTGGGGAATGTGGCTGGGGATCAGGGAGTGATCACTGTCCCAGAGTAGGATGGGCCACCTCGGGAGATGGTGGGCTCCCCCTTGGTGTCTTCAAACAAACGCAAAGTGGCCGTTTGTCAGAGAGGTCTTAGCGGGGATTCCTTTCAGGTGGGGGACAGTCTAGATGGCCACTGAGGTCCCTTAGGATTAAATGGAGAATTAAAACTCTTAGAATTCCGATTCTTCAATCCACAGCCCAAATTCAGGGCCATCCCTTTCAGTATTTGTCATGTGACCCCAAGAGCATGTCATCCTGGCAAACGACCAATGCCTTTCCACTCCCCAGATCACCCTTGGTTCCCTGCCCTCCCACTCCCCAGACCACCCTTGGTTCCCTGCCCTCCCACTCCCCAGATCATGCTTGGTTCCCTGCCCTCCCACACCCCAGATCATGCTTGGTTCCCTGCCCTCCCACTCCCCAGATTACCCTTGGTTCCCTGCCCTCCCACTCCCCAGACCACCCTCAGTTCCCTGCCCTCCCACTCCTCAGATCACTGTTTGTTCCCTGGGGTTGGGTCTATGTCTTCCCCAATGGCCTGCAAGCTGCCTGAGGGCAGGGAGTCTCCCGAGAGGCAGCCCTTGGGGCGGAGGCTTGTGCGGGAGGCAAACTTGCTGCTTCCTGACTCTGACACTCACAGCCTGTGAGACCCTGAAGTTGTTTGACTTTCCAAAGCTCCCACACTAGAGCTCCAACCTGCCTTGGGTGGGGACGTTCCCCAGTCGGTGGAATTATGGGTCCGCTGCCTTTCCCTCTCATTCACGGGCTCCCCTGGCACCCGGGAAACAGCAAGCGCTTAATAAATGGGTGTTGGGCAGTGATGCCATGAATCAGACGAGTGGAAGCTCCCCTCCCCCTTTCCCCGCTCTGCCTCTTCCATCTCCCTGCGGGTCTCCCGGCAGGTCTCTCGGCAGAGTCAGGGACTCTCCCCGCCAAGGGAGCCGGAGATTTGTGAACTGTGGGACTCGGAGCTGGTCCATAACGGCCTCCCCGGAGCTGATCTCAGCAGGCTCTGCTTCGTGCATTTATAAACCTGGCTCAGCCGAGGAGAAAAGGAGCAGAAGAGCCGGGCCGGAGGGGGTGAGAGCGCACGGATTCAAGTCCGGCTCCGGTTTCTGTGAGCCATGAGCTTCTTGAGGAGCCCAGTCCGAGGGCCCCAGTGGGGTACGGAGGATGCTAGTCTTTCCCCTCGCTGCCCGGGATGCTGGGACCAGCGGCGGCCAACAGCCGCTGGGCACCTTCCCTGACATGGCCTGGAGACCTGGGAAGGATGTAGGCTTCTAGTAAAACATTGTGTGTGTGTGTGGGGGGGGACCACTAGCCCCTCTTCCCCTGGGTACTAAGGTATGAAAAGCAGGTTTTGCCCACAGCAACCCGCGAGCCGGGCAATGCAAGAAGAATCTTACTGAACAAAACAAAACAAAAAAGAAAAAGAAATAAAGGTAATTTTTAAAAGATTTAATCTTACTGTTTTACAGATGGGGAAACCGAGGCCCAGAGAGCAGTGACTTACCCAAGATCACAGTGTGAGCTGATGGCAGAGCTGGACTCTCCGCTGGCTGGTGCTAGCTGGGAGCTGTAGTCCCCCACCCGCCCCCCATCCAGAAGCCTCTTGTCAACAGGGCCCCGTCTGCATCCCAAGCAAGCGATTGTCAGACCGCTGGGAGCGGCGCACTCTCTGCCAGCCTCCTCCTCTTCCCTGGCCTGCTCACTAATGCTCCCTGATGATCCTGATTCTTTCCCGTCATTTCCTAGAATGCTGATCAATTTTTAATGGGAAATAAAAGCAGTGAGAAAGCGGACTCTTTGCTAACTGGGTTAAATCACCAAGCCGGGATGGTGAGGAGGAGGCAGGGCTGGGGGTGCTGCTCACTAGGAGTCAGGAGACCTGGGTCCAGATCCTGCTCTGCCTCCTGTTTGACCTTGGTCCTCGGCCAGGTTGGATCCTGTAGCCCCCGAGGGCCCTTTCAGACTGGATCTTGGATCCTGAGAATGTAATTCAAGGCTTATTGTCTCCATTTCATTTAAAACTATAAAGCATCATATCAGCATGAGCTATTTTCAAATGTATTTTTTTCAAAATACATTTTGTTTTGGCCCAACAGCTGCTTCTCAGCAAACATGGACCCCGTCGCCAAAGGTTCCTGACAAACCCTCGGCTCTTACCAAAAAGTGGGTAGTTGTTATTCTCTCCATTTTACAGAATGGGAAACTGAGGAACAGAAAGATTGATCTAGGAGCCTAGGACTTGGATTGGGAAGGGACCCTCGAAGCTGTATTTTACAGATGAGGAAACAGGCCCGCAGAGGATAAGTACCTTGCCCAACATTGCCCGAAGCTGCCAGGGTACAGGGAGCCACAGATGCAGGGTTTTATGTCCGATTTCAGGGTGCCTGACTCATTCCCTAACTCTGAGTGTGCCCTGAGCCTCTTCTCTCTCTCCCTGGTTAACTTCATCAGCTCATTGTTATCTCATGGAGATTCCCAAATCTCTCCATCCAGCCTCAGTCTGTCTCCTGATGCCCACTTGGGGACATCTCGGGGACAGGCTCTCCTCCTCTTGCTGCCCAGATCCCTCTCTCCTCACTTGGACAGGGCACTCAGTGAGCTGGGCCTGATTGCAGGGGGCAGCCCAAGTGCCCAGACAGCAGCTCCCCTGAACTCTAAAGCCATGGACCATTCTATGGGTATGGTCTGACCAGGGCTGTCATCCTGGCCAGATAGGAAGGGGCAAAGGGAAAGAGATGGGACTTCTTGATGAATTGGGGTGGGAGCGAGGAAGTTGGGTGATGGACAAGGTCTGACCTTTATGGCAACCAGAACCCAGAAGACTTTCTGTGTGACCCCAGACAAGTGCATTGCTCTTTCAGCCGGGGCATTCTGTAAGTCTAGAACTTTGGGGGAGCCTGGAGGGCACCCAGTTTAAACCCCTCCTTGAACAGATGAAGGAACTGAGGCTAAAGGTGAAGTGGTTTGTGCAGGGTCACACAGCTAGAATGTATGAATCAGGTCTTTCTGACTCCAGCACTCCACCTACCGTCATTCAGTCCTTTCAGTATGTCCAGCCTTTCATGACCCCATTTGGCGTTTTCTTGGCAAAGATACTAGAGTGGGTTTGCAATCTCCTTCTCCAGCTCATTTTACAGATGAGGAAACAAAGGTTAAATGACTTGCTCAGGGTCACACACCTAGGCAGTGAGGCCAGATTTGAACTTGGGAGAGGTAGAGCTCAGGGTCACACCCGAGCTCTCCCTAACCCCTCCCCAATACCTTTAAATAGTGACTCAAAACAACTTAGGTTCAGCAGAACTTACCAAAGATGGAGTTAAACAATTTTCCGGCCCAAGAAAACTTAGAAAGTCAGCAGGAAAGTCTGTTACACAGGGTGAGAGCAGGGCACAGTCCAGTGCAGGCCATAACAGGATAATCCTTGGCCCAGCAGGCTGGGGGCAGGCATTGGGAGCCCCTGAATCAGAAGTGGCACTGAATCAGACAGGAAGGACGTTACACTGGTCAGAAGCTCATTACAAGGGTCTCTTTGTAACACTGAGGCAAGACTCTGTCGCTTTGCCCATCCTCTGATCTGAGTAACATTCCTGGGTGGTCGTCCCAGGGCCAGGAGGTGGAGCAGAGACCCTCATCACAGTTCCAAGGGCAGAAAAAAGTGCTTGTGATCACTCACCAATCAAAGCACAGGCCAGGAGGGCAGTAAACACCTCTGCTTAGCTCATACTACCTTGGAAGAACTGAAAACTTACAAGTCCCTAAGCTTGAGACAATATGCCCATCACCCTTCAGAGTGCTCCAGCAGAGGCCTACTTTAACAAAGGATTAAAAGTCAAATAAAAGGCTGGGAAAATGAGCAAACAACAGAAAAAAATCCTGACCATAGAAAGTGACTATGATAACAAAGAAGATCAAAACATACACTCAAAAGAAGATGACAAAGTCAAAACCCCTACATCCCAAACCTCCAAGAAAAATATGAATTTGTCTCAGGTCATTAAAGAGCTCAAAAAGAATTTTGAAAATCAAGTAAGAGAGGTAGAAGAAAAATCGGGAAGAGAAATGAGAGTGATGCAAGAAAATCATGAAAAATATGGTTACCTTGGTAAAGGAGACACAAAATAATACCAAAGAAAATTCAGAGGGAATTTTCCTTTCACTATCTTTGGAAATTTCTCTCACTTCTCTATGACTAAGGTTTAAGAGTAGAGAGAAGGCTTGTGAAGGTTGCCAGGAAGAAAGGCAGAATTAGGAGCATCCCACCAGGGCAGCAAAGACAAAGACTAATAATTCATGGCAGGGCTTCTAATGACAATAATTGCCATTTCTAGAGCACATTGAAGTTTGAAAACATTTTTACATCCAAGATCACCTTTGAGTCTCACAATCATCTAATTCCCATTTTACAGTTTGGACAACTGAGATACACAAAAGTTAAGTAACTTTTTCTAGGGTTTCAAGGTTTCCCTTGAAGCAAGGCTGGCAAATGAAGGCCAGTTTATTGAAGTCAGAGCTGGATATACATCTGTCTTCTGGGACTCCTCTGCAGTGATGGGGAGTGACATGAAGCCAGCATAGGTTTCACAGTCAAAACTAATCTAGTCAACAACAGTCTGGTTGTATCCCTCCCCAAAGGAGTGAACTAGAGGCTGATGACAATGTGATTGTCACTTACAAGAAAGCATTATGTCACCATCATCTGTGCCTGAGAACAGAGCCAGAGAAAGGGAAATCAGGATGGGGAAGGGCCTGGAGTCCCTGTCATCTGAAGATTGGCTGAAGGAGCCAGGAATGGTCAGAGTGCAGAAGAGAAGTCTGGGGGCAGATTAGAGTTGGTTTTTAAGCCTTTGAAGGGCTGGGTGTCAGCAGAAAAAAGATTTTACCAGTCCTTTTCAGCCCCTGAAGAAATGAGCATGACAAAGAAACTGGTTTAGACTTGAAAATAGAAATGAAGCTGAGTGCTGGTTCCATAGAGGATCGCTGGAAGGTGGTAAGCTCCCCATTCCTGGAGGTATTCAGGTGAAGCCTGGAGAAAGACTCTTCTGAGGCATTTTAGCAGAAAGCCTGTAGTCCCCCTCCTCTATCTGGGTGCCCCGACCCCACCCCAGGTAGAACATAATCTCCTTGAGGTCAGGGGCTGGTGAATTTTGTCTTTGTATTCCCAGGGTCTATCCCGGTACCTGGCACATAACGGCCACTTCGCATGTGTTCATCAGTTGTTGTTGCCCTTTCAAAGGTCAACTTTTTGGAGGGCAAGAATTGGCTCAGGGCTTTTATCTTTGTCTTTTCAGAACCCTGCCTCAGCTGGTATACATTAGGTGCTTAATACATGGTTGTTGATGGATTGTTTCCAAAGAGCACTTTTCATTAGAAAGAGCAGCAACTGGTAATTGGATAATATTACCAACATGTGATAATATCATCAACTGATAATAATTAGGTTGTCCCCTTCAAGGATCATGCAGGTTTAAGGGGAGTCTATGAGCTGGCTGGCGAGGACTGTTCTCCCAACTTATTCACTATTCAGAGACAGAGATAGGTAGATAAAAAGAGACAGAGAGATATAGACAAGGAGATAGAGAAACAGAAACAGAGAGACAGAAAGAGACAGAGAGAGAGAGACAGAGACGCAAAGAGAGAGACAGAGAGACAAGAAGACAGAGAGAGACAGAGACAGGGAAAGAAAGAGATAGAGAGAAACAGACAGAGAGACAAAGACAGAGAAAGATTCAGACAGACAGACACAGAGACAGAGAGACAAGAAGACAGAGAGAGACAGAGACAAGGAAAGATAGAGATAGAAAGAGAGAAACAAAGAGACAGAGACAGGAGACAGACAGAGATATAGAGACAGAAACAGAGAGACAAAGACAAAGAGAGAGAGAAAGTCAGACAGACAAACACAGAGACAGAGATAAAAAGACACAGAGAGAAACAGAGAGAGAAAAATAGGAAGAGACAGATAGACAGAGATAGGGGAAGAGAGATAGAGAGAGTTAGAAATAGGGAGACAGAGACAAAGAAGAGACAAAGAGAGACATACACAGAGACAGAAAGAGAAAGAAACAAAGAGGGACAGAGAGATAGAGAGAGGAATAGGGAGACAGAGACAAGCAGAGACAGAGAGACAGAACAGAAGGGGGCAGAGCACAGAATAGACACTTCTGTTGTTTTTGTTAAACATTAAGGTGGACAATTAAAAACAAACTTGTAAATGCCTTGGTAATTATGGGTTTATGTGGGGCCACTTTTCCTTTGGTTTCATTTGGATATTTGTTTTTGTCAATGGCTACTAAGTTTGGAATTCTTTAAGATTGCTCCCAAAGAAAAAAAGGCGTGAGAGAGGGAAAAGCGCGGGCTCCCCCAGCTGAGAGCGGGACTGGGAGCCCGGCCAGCAGGCCCCATGCAGCTTCCCATCCCGCAGGAATCAGACACTAAGCTGTTATCAGTCATCATATAGAAGGAGCCACTGCCCATCTCCCTGCGAGGGGAGAAAGAGGGAGGAACCCCAGGGGAGGGACACGGCCATGGATGCCCAAGGGCTCTTGGGGCTCACAGGACAGGATCTGCTGATTCTCAAAGCCGATAGACAGAAGACAGGCCCTTCTCATCAGAGCTTACTGTCAAAGTAGGCCCAGGCTCATGAGCTCTGCGCGGGTGAGGCAGCTGGGAAAAGCCAAGAGCCCCCAGCATCCCTGGACAAACAAACAGGTCCTTGGAGCCTCCACCACATCCCCACAACTCCCTGGCCACTCAGCCAGGCCCTTGGATCCCATATGGATCCTATGGGGAGGATCCCATGTGGATCCCATGTGGAGATCTATTTTTCCTGTATCACAGTGATCTCCACAATCACTGCTCCCACTGATTCCTGAACAGGACCTTCTTCCCCCTCACCCGACAGCCTAAATATTTTGTAAGCCTTGGATTGAAGGTTTACAAAGAAACCGATCAACTGCAGAAAGGAGGGAATCGTCACCCTCATTACAGAGGAGATCAGTCAGCTTCCAAGAAAGGATTGGTTTGGACCAGGACCTTGCCTCCCTCCCTGCCACAACTTTCTCCAGTCCCAGGTCTCTACCCTTTTCTTTCTGGTCCAGGCCAAGGAGGTTGGAGCCACCCTGGACATATGGTCACTGGGCAATGGATGGAGCCGTGGCCTGGCTCCCGGCACTGGCAGGACCCTCAGGATCAGTTTCCTCAAGTTGAAAGGCCCAGAACAGACTTGGCTGCCTTCGGACCCTTCTTGGGGAGTGTGGCTTCTCACGGGCATTTGAGAAACTTAGAGATCCCCTCCCAGCATCCCATGGGACCCTCGATCTAGAGCTGAATGGGATCTGTGGCCACCAGGTCCAGCCCTCCCATGTGAGGTTGGGAAAAGGGATAGAGCGCCCAAGGTCCCACAGGGAGAGGGCAGCAGATCCAGGGGGGAGACACTATCGCTCCCAAGGGCGGTTCATTGCCAGAGGTAAGTCTTGCTGAGGGTCCATCAGCTGCTCCAGTGAGGTGGGGGGGAGGGGTGAGAGCTTGGCGGAGAAGCTCCTCCCATTTGTTTGTCCCTTTGATGTTTACAAAGGGACAAGGCGTTTTTGACAGAAAAAGCTTCTCCTGATCCCTCTAGTTATTAAACAGATGGATAGATAGAGGCAATGGTTATTGAGTCCCCCGAGGGCAGAATAGCTTTAATAATTCTCCTTTGTATTCTTCTGAGTCTAGCCCAAGACTGGGAACTTATTAATTCCTTGGGAAAGGTGGGGCTCTGGCTCTGGATTTCATTAGTGTCTGATATGGAAATTCTGTCCCCTGATGGATTCTGGGCATTTGTTTATCATTCATAGCCTTAGAAACTTGCCCGAGGTCCCCAGAAATCAAGTAATTTAGTCAGAATTATATTGTAGTAAGAGGCAGAGATGAGGCTTAATCACAGGTGACTCCTACACCGGTCTTCCATCCATGACACCATGTACACAGTAGGTGCTCAATCATTGCATGCAGTGGGTATTTAGTCAATGCAGACAGCAGGTGATCAATCAATGCCATTTTGCACATACCTTGCCCTACCTTCATGCTCTCTTCTTATAATCCATTGCTAGTTTTGGGGACCACGTCCAAATGGCCTATCGAGCACAGGTCCGGTAATTGCCCCACTCTCCATCCCTATGACTTGTCAGTCCCTGTCCCCACTTCCAGATATTCTGCTCCCCTCAATGGGACACAAGCTTGAGGGCAGGAAGGGTGGGACATCCTCAGTGCCCAGCACTGTGTCTGTCTGACTCAGAGTGAGAAGTTCCCGCGTTCCTCTGGCATCAGACTCTCAGTTTGGGAAGACTCTACGCCAACACGTCCCGGGCAAGATTTCCCTTCAAATCCCTCTACAAACGGTTGTTTGGGTTCTGAAAGCTTCCGAGATGAGGCTCATTACCTGTAATATGTGTGATTCTACTTTGGAGCAGCTCCCGTGGGCAGGAAGTCTCTGGGCTCTTCACAGATGCACGTGGGCTTTCCAGCTGGGGCACTTCTTGGAGGGGGATTCTGTATAACAGCAACATGTGGTGGGGGCAGCGGGGAATAGCTAAGGGGGCCCAGAACCCCGGGATTCAAGTCTTGTTCTTCTTCGTTCTGAGCCAAGTGTAGAAAAAAGCCACAGGTTCCATAAGCAATAATGAGCAGGGGGCACACTGTAGGCTGCCAGGCTGTCCCCGGGCTCAGTGCCTGGCATCTGGGAGTAACAAGCAGGGGGCACACCGTGGGCAGGGGGCAGCCTGGGCTCAGTGCCTGGCGTCTGGGGATAACGAGCAGGGGGCACACCGTGGGCAGGGGGCAGCCTGGGCTCAGTGCCTGGCGTCTGGGGGTAATGAGCAGGGTGCACATTGTAGGCAGGGGGCAGCCTGGGCTCAGTGCCCAGCGTCTGGGAGTAATGAGCATGGGGCACACTGTAGGCAGGGGGCAGCCTGGCATCGGGAGGCGCTTCAGAAAGGCTCACTGACTTGGCTTGAATTGGACTAAATTTAATTGAATAAGATATGGATGTGGGAGATAGAATATTGAGAGAAGCAGGGTCAAGAGGCCACTTTGGCTGAAAAGGAGCGTGAAGGGAAACGGGCCGAGGCCAGAATTGGAAGGGGGCTGGGCCTTAAGTGCAGAGGATGTTATATTTTATCCCGAAGTCCATAGGGAGCTACTGGTGTCGATGGAGCAGGGGAGCGGCATGGTCAAGCAGCAGGAAGGCCATTTTGTCTGCTGACCGAAGAATGGCCTGGTTGGAGGGGAGGGGGGCCAACTGGAGGTGGATGCCATAGTCCAGGCAAAGGGGTGGTGAAGGCCCAACTCCCTCACTTTACAGAGAAAACAGACTCAGGGAAGTTGAGTGACTTGTCAAAGCCCCCACAGCTGGTTTTCCATCGAAGCTGGATGTGAACCCAGGTGGGATCCAGAAGGAGGTCCAGCCTTCTTGTTTTAAGGAGGAGGACCCTGGGGCTCCAAGAGGACATGTGACTTGTCCAAGTTCACATGGGGAGTAGCAGGTCTAGAATTTGGACCCAAACCTTTTCCTCTGATACAGAGGCTCCCTATGGAGCTGGCTGCTGAGTCTCCTGGTGCTGCCATCTCCCTCAGTTTACCTCCTTGCCCCACCTGGAAGGTTCAGGAAGGCACAGACCTTCCCTGCCAATGTGCAAACCCATCAAAGGAGCTTCACGAGGGCTCTTGGACCCCACAGTTAGGTTGTAGAGACAGATGGACTCTCAGAGCAGCCAGGCTCTGCCCTGGTCAGGTTCTATCTGGAAAACGAAGACCATTTCTGAAATCCGGCTCTGGAACGGAAATCCTCCAGCTGGAGCGTATCCAGAAGACAGAGCCCGGAAGTGCAGGGGATGCTGGGGAACATAAAGATCCCTTCACAAATGCTTGTTGATTGACTGACTGACTGATGCCATATGAAGCTCATGATGATATTAGAAAGAATCCAAGAGCTGGAGTCAGAGCCCCGTGTTTGAATTCTGCCCCTAATTTTGTGACGTCAGGAAAGTGGCTTCTCCCTGGGCTTTCCCATCTTCAAGATGAAGAAACTGGAACACATGACTTTGAAGCAATGATACAACATGTTCTTTGTTCTGTGACCTCTGCCAGCCCCGAAAATCTGTGCTTTGGGTTATGATTAGGAGGAGGAAGAAGAGCAGACGGAACTCTCATTTATATGGAGTTTAAAGGCTTGAAAAACACTTTAAAATATGATCTCATTCAATTCTCACAACAGCCTTTGGAGACAGATACTATTATTATTATTCTCATTTTTACAGATGGGAAAACTGAGGCAAACTAGGGTAAAATGACTCATGTAGGATAAAGAGCTAGTAAGGGTCTGAGAGGCTAGAGTTGAATTTACGTGGTCCCATCTCCAAGTTCAATCCGAGTCTCATCTCTGACATTCTATATTCTGTAAACTGAGACTCCAAGTCCATTTCTGTAAGACTCTCATTGACGAAGACTGATTACACAATGCTCCCAGCCTGCACTAGGGTCAAAGCTGCTGAGAGCTTGAGAGAAATAAGAGATCCTGGATTTCAGACCTCCAGCTTCAAGAAAGAAGCTCCAGATCCCTAAAGGGAGAGAGATTCTGAGAAAAGCCGACCTGCAGAGAGGGGGACGAGGTATGCTACATGTCGCGTGGGTCGTGTGACTGCTTGGTTCTTTCGGGATATGGCTCCAAGGGAAGCACGAAGCATATCTTGAGAGTCTCCTCCGCCCATCCTTCTCTAAGGAGACCTTGATTTCTGCCAAGAGGAGAAGTCCAAGGCTGTTCCCTTCATTCTCATCAGAGAAAGGCCAGAATTATATCTCTCTGCCTCCCCAAGTGCTGTCCGTCTAGATCATTTCAGGCTCAAGCTAAGCCCTGATTGCTTTGGTCCAACTGGAAGGAGTATCACAAGCTAGACACACAAAGCTTCCCTCTTTTCCCATTAAATGCCCATTCATTCCCATTGGATTCTTCCCAGTCATTCCCTTTGAGACTGAAGACAACCTGGAACTGGGAATCTTCTTTCTCAAAGATAGAAGTTAAAAGAACAAGATCTCTCCTCTCACTCACATGAACTGATGCTGAGTGAAACGAAACGAGCAGAACCAGATTATACACGGCAACAAGGCTATACGATGATCAGTTCTGATGGACGCGGCTCTCTTCAACAATGAGAGGATTCAAATCAGTTCCAATTCCTCAGTGATGAAGAGAGTCATCTGCCCCCATAGAGAGGACTGTGGGAGCTGAGTGTGGAACACATCATAGCATTCTCACTCTTTGTTTTTGTTTGCTTGAATTTTTGTTTTCCTTCTCAGGTTTTTTTTTTTCTTTCTAGATCTGATTTTTCTTGTGCAACAAGATAACTGTATGGATGTGTATACATATAATTGGATTTAACATATTTAACATGCATTGGATTACCTGCCATCTAGGGGAGGAGGTGGGGGGAAGGAGGGGAAATTTGGAACAGAAGGTTTTGCAAGGGTCAATGTTGGAAAAATTACCCTGCATATGCTTTGTAAATAAAAAGATACTAAAAAAGATCTCTTCTCTCTCAAGGTCTCTCTCTGTCCTTCATGCAAGTTTAGAGCATTGTATAATCAATCTTCAGTGAAGAAAAATGTATACAGTTGAGGTTTGGGTTCTAAGAGCCTTTCAAGAGCTGGTGTTCTAAGTTCCATTTTTTAAGGTTTCTTCCAGCTCTGATATCCTGTGTTCTAAGGCACTTTCAAGATCTGATAGTCTAGATTCTAGGTTCTAAGATCCTTCCAAGTTTGGATATTTTCCCACATTCTAAAGTCCCTTCAAATACTAAATTTTTTTCTAAGTTCCAAGGCCTCTCTAAACTCTGCTGGTTTTTTTTTGTTCTAAGGTCCTTTGATATCTGACATTCTAGGTTCTAGATGCTAAAGTCCCTTCCACTTTTAGGACTGGAGTTGGAATTATGTTCTAAAGTCAGTGAAATCACAAAGGGGCTGATAAAAAGGTGTTAATTATCAGATGAAACATCTTGACTCTCTTAGCCCTTTACAAAGTGCAAAAAACAATTCTCCCTGATGGAATCAGAGGGAAGGTTGCCAGAGACTCCAGAAGACCGGCCACGTACCTGCGCCCCTGAAAAGTCAAGCCCCCCCCAGTCCTAATTAACATATGCTAGAATTCATCTCCAAGGAGTGTGACCCTGACATTCTAGCGGATAGCAAGCTGTGGAAGAAGACACCAGCTCCTGGGTGGGGGGAGGTGTTTTCTGCCTCAAGGAAGTCAAGATAATTTCTCTCTGGTTCTTACATCATGACATCTTTCAGGGGAGACAGCCACCCCTATAGGAGAGACCCCACTAAGCAGAGAGGGCCAGGAGCACCAAGAAACGCTGACACCTAGATGCAAGTTCAAGGGAGAATTAACCCTGACAGTTGGGAATCAAGCTGCGGAAAGGAGCAGGTGCAGGGAGCTCAGGAGAATCACCCACAGTGCAGAAGGGCTGCTCCTGCAGAGGGAGGAGGGGTGAAGCAGTCCAAGGTGTCAGGAGCTATCTGTTATACAAAAAATGTGACTTTTCTTGGAAACATAAAATAAATACACACATACACACACACACACACACACGTGTAAATGTGCTTTTTCCCTTCTATGTGAACGGCACCCAGGTGACAAAGTGGATAGCCCGCTAGACCCGCACCCAAAGTCCTGAATTCAAGTCCATTCTCAGACACTTTATGACCCTGGGATAATCACTTAATCTTTGTCTCCTTCAACTGTCAAATGGAGATGATGACCAAGTGATGAGGATCAAAAGAAATAAGAATTGCAAAGTGCTTAACACAGTGTCTGGTACACAGTAAGTAATATATACATATACATATAATATAGGCAGCAGTGGTGGTGGTGGTGATAGTAGCAGTAATACTAGTAGTAATGGTAGTAGTAGTAGTTGTTGTTGTTGTGTAGTAGTGGTAGTGGTAGTAGCAGTAATACTACTAGTAATGGTAATAGTAGTAGTAGTAGGTAGTAGTGGTGGTGATAATAGTAGTAGTTGTAGTGATAGTAGCAGTAATACTAGTAGTAAAGGTAGTAGTAGTGTAGTAGTGGTGGTGGTAGTAGCAGTAATACTAGTAGTAATGCTAGTAGTAGTAGTATAGTAGTGGTGGTGGTAGTAGTAGCAGTAGTAGTGTAGTAGCAGTGGTGGGATAGTAGTAGTAGTCATAGTAGTAGTGGTAGTGGTAGTAGTATAATGATGGTGGTGGTGGTGGTAATAGTAATAGTAATAGTAGTAGTGGTAGTGGTGGTAGTAGTAGTAGTAGTAATAGTAGTAGTTGTAGTTGTAGTAACAACTGGAAGAGCAAAAGGTCAAGAATATGCAGGGAATTAATGGGGAAAAATGTGAAGGGTGCCTAGCAGTACCACATCTCAAATTGTGTTATAAAACAGTAATCATCAAAACAATCTGTTACTGGTTAAAAAAAAAAATAGAGAAGTACTTCTGTGGAACAGAAGTCCACAGTGCTCTTAAGTACACAGTGGCTAATAACCATAAGAATGTAGTGTTGGATAAACTAAAAAATCCAAGCCTTTGGGACAAGAACTCAGTATTTGACAAAACATGTTGGGAAAACCAGAAAGCGTGTTAGGACAAATTAGTTATAATCAATATCTCACACCTTTTACCATAATATGTCAAAATGGGTATATGATTTGGACATAAAGAGTGATATCATAAGCAAATTAGGGGAACAGAAGTAGTTTACCCCTCAAATCTATGGATGGGATGTAAGATGAATAATACTGATTATATTAATTTAAAAAGCATTTGCACAAACAAAATCAATGCAGCTGAGATTAGAAGGAAAGCAAAAAACTGGGGGAAATTTTTACATGAAGTTTCTTTGATAAAGATTTTATTTTTTAAATACAGAGAGAACAGAATTAAATTTATAAAAATACAAGTCATTTCCCAAATGATGAATGGTCACAGGGTATGAATAGTCAGATTTCAGATGAAGAAATCAAAGCTGTCTCTAGTTATTTTTAAATGCTTAAATCACTATTGATTAGAGAAATTCAAACTAACACATCTCTGAAGTATCACCTAACGTGTATCAGATTGGCTGTGACAGAAAAGTCAAAAAACAAATGTTGCAGAGGATGTGGGAAAACTGAGAAACTAGTACATTTTTGGCTGAGCTGTGAACTGATCCAACCATTCTGGAGAGCAATTTGGAACTATGCCCAAAGGGTTATAAAACGGTGCGAACTCTTTGACTCAACAATATCACTACTAAATCTGTATCCTAAAGAAATCCTTTTTTTAAAGGACCTATTTGTGCAATAGCAACTCTTGTGTTGGCAAAAAAAAAAAAAGTTAAAAATTGAGAGAAAGCCCATCAATTGGAGAATGGCTGAACAAGTTTTAGAATAGGATTGTTTTGAAATACTCTTATGCTGAAAAAAATGATGAGGGGGATGATTTCAGAAAAACCTGGAAAGAGTTATATGAACTGATGCAAAGTGAAATGAGCAGAACCAGGAGAACATTGTACATAGTAACAGCATTGTTATACAGTAATCAACTGTGAATCACTTAGATTTTTTTTTTTTAGCAATACAAAGATCCAAGACAATTCCCAAATTATTATGGTGAAAAGTTCTATCCGTATCCAGAGAAGGAGCTAATAATGTCTGAATGCAAATCACAACTATTTTTACTTTATTTATTAACCTCTGTTTGCCTCAGTTTCTTTTCTGTAAAATGGGAGTAGAAATAGTTCCTACCTTATTGGGTTGTGAGGTTTAAATTGTGCAGTGCTTTGCAGACCTGCACTTTCTTTCACATGCATTTGTGAATATATATAACTGATATCAAATTACTTGCCTTCTCATTGAGGAGAGGAGCAAAAGGGAGAGAATTTGGAATTCAAAATAAAAAAAAACTCTTAAAAATATAATTGGAAAAAAAATAAAATAGATTAAAAAGTAATCTCATTGTATCTACTGCTTAACTATTAACTAAGCATACCAGTGGGGCTCATGAGCTATAAAAATGGGCACCAAGAGCACCCCTTGACCAATCCCTGGGTAGTAGTTACTCCCACTAGACACCTAACCTGCCACTGCAAGAAGAGGAGGCCCTGATTTTGGTTTCTATGCAAAAATGTGGTTCCTAGAACTCCCGGAAGTGCACAATGCAAGACAATCTTTCTAGTCCTGCTGATTATGACACTTTTTATGTCATCTAATATTCCACTAGCTTTCTTGGATCCCAGCCTCCCCATCTTGTGATTGTGGATTGTTGTTGTTTTTTCATCTATCGACATTCTGTGATCTGGGAATGTTTAGCTCAATGGCACAATGATAGAGCACTAGACCCGGGGTCAGGAAGACCTGAATTCAAATCCAGACTCTTGACAAGACAATTGACTTTTTGCCTCAGTTTCCTTCTCTGTAAAATTAGAGTAATAATATTACCTACCTCCCAGTATTTTGGTGAGAATCAAATGAGATGATAATTGTAAAGTTCTTTGCTCAGTTCCTGGAACATATTCAGTGCTAAATAAATGCTATTATTTATTATTAGCTATTATTATTAATTATTCTATAGAAAAGAAGTCCTAAATGTGATACAGTAGGAGTTTTACTGAGGAAACAGCCCCAGAGATGGAGAATGACTGGTCTAAGGTAATACAGGCAGCAGATGGCAAACCATTGGTCAGACGCTGGCTTTCTTACTCTCAGGACACAGTGACTAATTCTTGGAGGCTCAAGCAGCCTTTCTCCCGCTAGGGAGAGTCACCCCACACGTCCCCAGCTCTTCTCATTGAGGGCCCAGACACGTTCCGGCCTCATTAGCAGACAATCGGTCTGGGGCTCATTACTGGCAGTCACTTGCATCAGCACTTCTGCAACTTTGGGGTTGGGGGGTCATCAAAGAGCACTGAGGTCATGGGCAGAGGGAGGGGGGAGCCTGAAGGGAGCAGGTCTGAGGCTGCTGGTTCTGTAGCAGAGAAGGCTGCACGAAGCACCTATTATTCCTCCAGAAGCTCCCAGGCTGAGAGACAGCTCTTCTTCTCTATCTCCACCCCCGCCCCTGCCCATCCCCAAGTAGCCTGGAGACAAAGGGGCTCTCAACCACTTCCTTCTGCTCTAAGGTCTACGGGAAGGGAGAGGAAGGGAGAGGGAAAGGATGAGGATGAGGATGATAACCGTCAAATGAGAATAGTGGGTAATGCGGGCTAGCATTTATAGAGTGCTTTACCATTTGTAAAGCCCTGTACAACTATCTCATTTAAACCTTTCCATGTTGAACCTGAGTTCAAATCCAGCCTCAGACACTTAGTAGCTGTGTGTTCCTGGACAAGTCCCTTAGCCTCTGTTTCCCTCAGTTTCCTCATCTGTAAACTGGAAGGAGTGCTAGCACCTACCTTATCGGGCTGTGAGGTTTAAATTGTGCGGTGCTTTGCAAACCTTAAAGCACCCAGAATGATTCGCTTGCCTCTACAGAACACAGAATGAAAGAACTGGACTAGATTATAATCTATAAATCTATGATCCTATGACCTTAGTGGCCATTTTCTCTACCTCCTTCTCTATAAGAATCATGACCCCACAGAAATCAGTGATCTTCCATTGGAGCCTTCATTTGAGGAACTCTAGTAATGGAGAAGTCACTTCCCTTCAAGCAAGCCATCCCTCTTTTAAAAGTCCCAGTGGTTAAGAGACTTTGCCTCCCGCGGAGCGAAGATGTGTCTCCCTGTAACTTTCACCCATCCATCCCGGCTTTACCCTCTGGGGTCAAACAGAATGAGTACAATTTGTCACCCCTGAGGCAGCCCTTCAAATATTTAGAGATTGCAACAATATCCTCAATCCATCAATAAGCATTTATTCATGGCGGGAGGAAAGGGAAAGGTAAAATGGAGGTTTTATAAAAGCAAAACATATCAGTAAAATGTCTTTAAAAAAAAAAACAACAAACATAAAGGGCAGCTAGGTGGCGCTATAGTGGATAGAGCACCAGCCCTGAAGTCAGGAGGACCTGAATTCAAATGTGACCTTGGACATTTAACACTTCCTGGCTCTGTGACCCTGGGCAAGTCCCTTAACCCGAATTGTCTCAGCAAAAAAAAAAAAAAAAACAAACAAACATAAGCATTCATTAAGCTTCTACTGTATACTTATTTCTCGTGATGGGAAAAGGGACTTAAATTCTAGATTCTCCCTAGTTCTGCTGACTGATCCTCATCTGGCATGTGTTATGTCTCTTTGGGACATTCCAACTTGTCACTATCACAGTTCTGACATGGCACCCATAGCCCTCAGCATAGGGTAATGGATTGAGCCCAGGATTTCAAGGTAGGAAGATACGGGTTCAAATTCTGCCTGAGACCCTTATTAGTGAAAGAACCATTGTGGTATGGTGGAAAGAGTGCGGGATTTGGAGCTAAAGGACCTGAGTTCAGATCCCAACTGCTCCTTCTTGCCTGCGTGACCTTGAGGAGATCCCCACTTTTCCATGATTCCTGAAGTCCTGATCTAGCTCAAGATCCACATTCTGTGACCCTACAGAAGTCACTTCCTTTTGCATCTCAGTCCCCTGATCTAGAAGAAGGGATTTCAACATTATTTTGCCTGAGAGAGATTGAAAGGGGATCGTGAAGCAAAGGACCACAGGGAACTTTCTTAGCTCCGTGCCCAACACACAAACACTATGGAGCATGTGGGCCAGGAGGGGGAATTCCCAGCTCAGAATAAATATGTGACTCTATTGAAAATGACTCCTGGATAATGAAAACAGAATCTGGGCCTGTGCTCCGGCACACCAGCAGCTCCGCACTCTCATCAGTCTCGATACAGCCGTCCCCCCTCACGAGTGCCCTCCCACAGGTGCTCAGTCCACCCTATGTGCTGTAGGCATTGTTTGCCTAGGCCGACATCAGGACTATCCCGAAGAGCAGGCAGTCTGCTGGTCATCCCCCGCACTCTCTACATGGCCACCCCGCCTTTCTCTGTGATCAGTCATTTTTTTGATGACAGTCTTTCCTCTGGCTCCGCTTTGTACTACCTTATTTGTAATCCCTTCACCGCCTGCTCTCCCCACCGTACAATGACAATAGCACTAAAAATATAAAATACCCAGTTGTGCCCGGAGGAAGGATGGCGATGGACTAATAAACAAGACCGGTCCCAGCCTCAGCAGGACCTGCCTGAATAGGAGATCACATGGACTTCCTCCCTCCTCACAAGAAGAGGGATAAGAAAAGTTTTGTGATAGTCAGTGAGGGAGAATTCTCATCTCCAATTTACAGATGAGAAATTGGAGGATTCAAAAGGTCATGAGAAAGAAGGAAACAAGCATTTATTAAGCACCTACTGTGTGCCTGCCAAGCACTGAGCTGACTAAGCACTTTACAAATATCTTACTTGGACCTCACAAGTATCCTGCAAGATAGGTGCTGTTATTATCCCTATTTTACAGTTGAGGAAAGTGAGGCAGGCAGAAGTGAAATCACTTACCCTGGATCATGTAGCTGACTCTAGACCCAAAGCTCTTTGCACCATGGTACCACCTAGCTGCCTCTGGGCACAGGCTATTGGATGACAATCAGAGCTAGTGAGTTTGAAAGGCAGGTCTCACCAGCAAAGGGGTCTCCTGATTCCACGTGCTGGAACATTGATGTTGAAGAGCAGCAGTCAGGGCCAAAAACCAGGCAGATCATTGGCCCCCATAGACTGTGTGACCCAAGGTGTGGAGACCCCTCCCCCCCAAGAAAGTGGAACCAGCTTAGAGATCACAGTTTAGACCTCCAGTGCAGACATGCTCTTTGGCCATGATTTGAATAATCATACAATATCAGAGCAGAGTGATATCATGGCCTTGTAAACCATAGGAAAGCCAAGATGGGAGGGGCCTCAGAACAGGGAAGGTCGGAGCTGGGAGGAGCCTTAGAAGTCTAGTCTAATTCCAATAGACTTGGGATGGAAAAACCTGTCCACATCCAGAGAGAACAATGGAGACTGAAGGAACACACTATTTTCACTTTTTGTTTGTTTATTTGCTTGCTTTTTCTTTCTCATTGTTTTTTTTTCCCTTTTGGTCTGATTTTTCTTGCACAACATGACAAGTGTGGAAGTACGTTTAAAAGAATTATACATATTTAATCTACAGCAGAACATTTGCTGTCTTGGGGAAGGGGGAGGGAAGGAAGGGAGGAAGGGAAAAAATCTGGAACACAAAGACTTATAAAAATGAATGTTGAAAATGATCTTAAGTATTTGGGGAAATAAAATACTATTAATTTAAAGAAGAAAGCATCTAGTCTAAATCCCTCGGGGTTTCTCTGGCTTGAGAAACTGTAATTGAGACTGGGAACACACTGGCCCAAAGCTATGCTAGTTAGTCCATATCTCTTGACCACAAGATCCAAGCCTTTCCACCCACCATCTCTAACTCCAAAGCTCCCAGAAGAGCCTGACTCTCAGCCATCTTGGGCTCTAGATCACTGGACATCGGATTAGCACATACCCTGCAGGGTTGTTATGAGATAATGTGTGTAATGCACTTTGCCAGTCTTGAAAAAAATTATTACGGCGTGCCCCTCACGCTTGCTACCTGCCTTTGGACACATCCCCTCCCCTCTGAGGCTACTGCTTTGCCACCTGTAAAATCAGGAGCTGGACCAACTCTACAACTTTTTCCAGGGCTACAGCAATGGCCCCGTGGTCTCTGCTGAATGTGATTGATGCCCATCGATGCTCCTGCTCAGCTGCCCTACACCTGGGGCTCTGCTGGATTAGCGGGAGGCAGCTCACACACCCATACAGGAAGGAACCCTCCCTACATCCCACCAGCAAAGGTCTTCCACAAACAACATAGAGCCAGACTCGATACAAAGTAACCCAAGACGAGACGGGAAGGCCTCTACCCCTCCCCCAGAAAGGGAGAAGCCATTGACTTCTGCATGGCTGCCAAGCTTTGTTGAGCCTATTGCCCCCTGGTGGCCTCTCTCAGGAAGCATCCTCAGCAGCCCCTGGCTCTCACCTCCTTCTCCTCTTCCTCCTCCTTCTCTTCCATTTCTTCTCCTCTTCCCCATCTCCTCCTCCCCCTCTTCCATCTCTTCTTCCTCCTCTTTCTCATCTTCTCCTCCTCCTCCCCTTCCTGCTCTTTCATTTCCTCTTCCTCCTCCTCCTCTCAGTCCTTGGCTTCCTGACCAGGAGCCCTGGGGAGGGAGTTTCTCTCCATCCAGGCTCTCCTCAGACAAGGAACCAGCACAGAAGGAAACTGAGGGCATCCACTGCAGCTGCCCCCAAAAATCATCTGGAAGGAGCCTCCCTGACAAGGTCACAGGACAAGGTCAAAGAGACCCCAAAGACCACATGGTCCGACCTGCTCACTTTACACAGGCTGATAGTGAGGCAGAGAGTGGCCAAGTCGCCAACCCAAGGTCCCCCAGTCAGTAAGTGGCAGGACACCCTGTTCGGGTCTCTGAAGGGGGTGGGAGGAGGGTCAGACCCATCCCTCTCGGGGACATCTCCAAAAGTGAGGGAGTTTCTCCTGACATCAAGCCTAACTGAGCCACATGAACAGTCCAGCAGAAAGCTCGCCGGCAGATGCTTAAGTTAAAAGACCTGGGTTCAAGTACAGCCTTAGACACACACTCAAGGTTGCACACAAGTCCCTTTACCCTTGTGCCTCAGTTTCCTTATTTATAACATAAAAATGTGGGACTCGGCGGCCTCTAGGCTCCAAAGCAGCACTCCTACGGACACTTTCATTCATCCTCTCCATCTTCATGGTCCTCCTCTGGACCCTGTCCAACCACTCAGTGAGTGTCCTCCTTCAATTGTGGCCCGGCAGCCATCCCAGACCTCCGAATGAGCTCTGACAAGGGCAGAGGGACGATCCCCTCCCTGGTCCTGGGCACTCTGCCTCGCTGGTGGAGACCAAAATAGCTCTGCTCTTTCCAGAACGGCTCTTAAAGACTCAAAGGCTTTTAAGAAAAAGTGGGTCTATTACAGTGAGCCTGCAAGTAGCTCCAACTGGGTGAAATGTTGCCTAATCGAGGTCCCTGGGTAGCCTGTCTTAATGAACAGACAATAATGACTTGTAATTAGTGCATCAATTGTTTACAGGTAAATGCTTCCTCTCGGGGGCGCAGAGCCCTGGGCACTGGGGCGTGGGGGGATCCAACTCCAGGGACAGACATAGACTGTCAGAATTGGGAAGGGTGTGGAAAACGCAGGACCTTCAGAACTGGGAACATCTTGAGAAGTGGGAATGTCAGAGCTTTAAAAAGTCCTTAAAACACAGAAAATCCAAGTGGGAAGAAATTTAGAACATAAAACACAGAAAGCTGAGACTGGAGGGGGAGTGAGGCCGGGAATGTAGCCTGGAGGGGCCTTAGAACAGTGTCAGAGCTGGGAGGGGCCTTGGAGTTTGGAATGGCAGAGGTGGGAGGGAATCTTAGGACAGAGGAGTCAGAAGAGCTTTACAAGATGGCGCCCCCAGTGAGCAATGCCAACAGATTCTAAAGATCGCCACTGAAATTGGGGGGCAGGGGAGAGGGCTGCTCAGAGCTCATAAGTCCCCAGGGTTTACTTCCAAACCAAAGGTTGTCTTGGAAGCTCCTTTAAGAGAAGATATCAGGAAGAAATCAATTCCATCATTTTTACAGGTGAGGAAACTGAGGTCCCTGGAGACCAAGAGTTTTTCCCAAAGTTGTTCAGTTCATCATACATGTCAGAGGAGAAATTTGACTCAAGTCCTTTCTATTGATTTGCTCTAAAATCTTTGCCAAGACCCCTCCCTTTTCTGTAAAATTCGGGGATGTGCTGGGCAATTTAGGCGGCTCCTCCCAGGTCTAAAAATGGAGTCAGAAGATCTGTCCAAGCTGCTGACTACCCAAGAAATCTATGTGCAAAACACCTAATCTCTCCCAGCCTCAGTTTTTCCATCTGTAAAAGGTCTTGGCTTATCTAAGAGTCGGTGGGTTTGGAAATCCCAGTCCACATTTGTTATCTTACTTATATAACATAAAAAATATGAAATAGCCATGTCTTGTTGGAACCTCACAGCAGTTCTGTGAAGTGGGTACCTCAGATCGATTTCCCCATTTTACAAATGAGAAAATTGAGGCTCAGAGGGATCAAGTCCTTGTCCATGGTCTCACGGCATGAAAGATGGGGTTTGAATGTGGTCCTTCCTGCCTCTGGGTCCACATTCTCTCCTAGAGCCCAAGGACTCCTCCATGGCATTGAGAACTCCGAGTTCCCAGAATAAAAGGATGCTGCCCTTCCTGCAGGAGCAGAAGCCAGGACAAAAGTGAGCCTCTTAAGTCAAGCTCACTAACCACCCCGAGAGGCTCCCTCGGGCCCCGGGGACAACTTGAGGCAGGTACTGGAAAGCCGAATTTTATTCAAGCAGGACTCAGTGTGGCTGCCTTTGCCGTTCAGGGTGACCTTTGCCAGCCCCTCCCTGCTCCCCGGCCATCTGTCTCTCTCTGGCTGGAGGAAAGACTTGTCATTGATCCCAGTGCATTATCAATCAGTATAGATTGCTCTTTAATGAATGAGCCTGCTAACAAGAGCAATCAATGGGTTTGTAAAATTAGCTCTTTACGATTCCTCTGTGTCTCCCCCAGCTCCGAACAGGACCTTCAGGCAAAGATGAATAAAAACTGGCAGGCAGAGGCCAAAGGCCCCTCAGTAAACTGTTTCCTACTAAGGGTCATGTCCCAGGAGGAAAACGGGGCTGGTGGCACAAGTGTCACAGCCTGTCACACAGATCCCCGGTCATGGGGCTGGAAGATTGTGCTCACAGGGCTCACAGGGAGCCAGGCATGCAGCTCTGCTAAATTTGCTAGCTAAATTTGAAGTACTTGTCATCGTCCCCAGTTCCTCCCTTGGTACAGGACCGGACTATAAGTCCCACAGATATTCCAGCATGGGATTACCCTCCCACAGGCAGACCAAACCACAACCGAGCACACAAGACCACCAAGTGTCTCTCCTTGACATCCATTTCTCCATTGACTCTTGTCTTGCCGATGACTTTGATGACTCTGGAGGAACGAATGACGCTGATGACCTTGCCCAGCACTATCTTACTTAAGTCCAACTCACTAACAATTCAAGACATCACCTTTTGAGACCCTGGGTCCTTTTTAAGAACAACAATGACAGTGACCACGTGGCCAGAACACACCAATTCCAAAGCCAACTCTAATAATAAACTACCTTAAAAATTATACATCCCCTAAAAGTTATGGGGTGAACACTTGGTGTTCTCTACTACCCAGCCCCCAGCTTAGATTGTCCCACCCCATGCTCACCTAGGGTTGAATGGATTGGCCATACCAATTGTCATGCAATACCCACTCTGCTGTCAGGGGCAACCCAACTCAGCCGTGCAACTTGGTCCGGAGAGAACTGGAGAGACTTAGTGGAACCAGGAGATCATTGTAAAGAATAGCAAGATTATGTGATGATCAACTGTGATGGATGTGGCTCTTCTCAACAATGAGGTGATTCAAGGCAATTCCAATAGACTTGGGATGGAAAATCCCACCCAGAACTATGGAGACTGAATGGATCAAAGCAGAGCATTCTCACATTTTTGTTCGTTTTTCTTTCTCATAATCCTGTTCCCTTTTGGCCTGATTTTTCTTGCCCAACGTGACAAATTTGGAAATATGTTGAAAAGAATTGCACATATTTAACCCATATCAGATTGCTCGCTGTCTTGGGGAGGGGGAGATAAGAGAGTGAGAGAGAAAAATTTAGAACACAAAGTCTTAGAAAAATGAATGTTGAAAAATATCTTTACATGTATTTGGAAAAATAAAACACTATTAAAAAAAAAAAAAAAAAAGAATGAACCTTCCCCTCTCCCGAACCTCAGCGACTTGGCTACTTTTGACCTTCTGTGCTTTGCAATTGATTTTTTGAGCCCAAGTTCAAGCTTTTTAAGTTATCTTCATTAAGTTTCTATAATGTTGTGGAAGATGCTCTACTCTCATAATCAACCTGGGTTGTACTCTATCCTTCTGGTTCCAGAATTCTTCATCTTCTTCAAAAGTACAGCTAGGTGGCGCCACAGTGGATGGAGCACTGGACCTGGAGTCAGGAAGTCCTGAGTTCAAATGCATCTTCAGATACTTATCAGCTGTGGGACCCTCGGCAGCGGCTTAACCTGGACCTGTTTCATTTTCCTCAACTGTAAAAATGGAGATAAAGATAGCACTTAGCTCAACGGGGTTGTTGTAAAGTTTATGTGAGATGCTATTTGCAACATCCTTAGCATAAATAGTGCCCGGTGCTTAACTCGATTGCCTCCACAGAGACTTCCCTGATCTCTCCAGTGCTCCAGTGAGCACTCTCTCCCTTTTTCATTACCTTGTATATATTTGTTTTGTTTTGTTTTGTTTTGCTGAGGCAATTGGGTAAGTGACTTGCTCAGAGTCACAAAGCTAGGAAGTGAGAGGCCAGATATGAATTTGGGTCTTCCTGACTTCAGGACTGGTACTCTATCCACTGCACCACCTAGCTGCCCCCTTGCATATATTTATTCATCTGTTGTTGTATTCCAAACCTCAATCCCATGGATAACTGCTGGTAATTTATCATGATTGATTTGACTCAAAAATGGTCAGATTGGGAAGAATCTGGGCCCGTGACTCAATTAGAGACTCAAGACTTCCCAATAACGTAAGATTCTCCAGTAGCTGCCAGTAATTCAGTCTCAAGCTTGCATCTTAGCGATGCTAGGGAAATGGCCATCCCACTGGACTCTGTACTGTTAGACCTAGATTGCAGTAGTTACACTGGTTTATGAGCACCATATTTTAGGAGTGGTGTCGAAAACCTGGAAGGCATCCAAAGGAGGGTGCTGTGGATAGGAGAGGGTCTGCACGCTATGGCACACCAAAATCAATGGAAAGAACTTGGGGGTGTTTATACTGAACAAGAGAGAAGGCTCAGGAGAAACATGAGAGCCATCCTCCAAGATCTGAAGGGCGGTCACATGGAAAAAGGATTCGTCTTGTTCCCTTTGTCCCCAGAGGCAGAACCAGAAGCAATGGATGCCAGCAGCAAAGAAGGAGACTTGGGCTCAACAAATAACTAGTGCCTAATACTTAGAGCTGTCCAAAAGTAGCATGGGCTGCCTTGGGAAGCAATGAGTTCCCTTTCATTAGCCCATACAAACACTGAGGCTCTCATCCCAGCTCACACTCACACTGAGGAACTGGATCCCCCAGAAAGAAGCTAAAGATAGCTCTGAGGGATTGGGGTAGATCTCTAATGCTATTGGCTTGAGCCCCCATTCTGGTCTGTGCTTCCCAATATCAATTGACAGCTACAGTTACTAAGTCCCTAAGATTATTGATTGAACCAGTGATTAGTGCCCTAGTATCATTTCACTAATTAGAATCACTTAATTTCTATAAAGAAGAGGGCAATCCTGGTACAGGCCGTGTCCTGTCCTGGCCCTGGCCCAGCATCTAAATCAGCTGCAGTATTTGTGGCTTTCAGACCTCTCAGCCCAGAGACACCACAGAAAACCTGGAAGGTCAGCAGAAAAGGTCTATGGAACCAGATGATGGGAGTCTGACGAGGAGTCCTAGTGCAGGCTGGGCCAGCTTGGCCCTGGCCCCCAGACTCAGCCCGACCCAGACCCCGGCATCAGTGAGTGGGATCTCTGAACCAACAGCCGTGCTGGGCATTTCTGGTCCTCTCGGCATAGGGACACCAGGGAGGTCTCTGAAGGTCGGCAGAGAGGGTCTGTGGCAATGGGGGAAGACTCTGGGGAGCAGTCCCAGCTCAGGCTGTGGCCAGCATGGCACAGCCCCAACTCCAGCCGTGCTGCTTTAGTACACTAGATCTTAGAGTTAAGGTGGGGAAGCTCCGGGGCAGAAACGAGCACTCCTGACCAGGGTCCTAGAAGGATCCCTGAAAACAGGTGCATGAAACTCCTGAAGCTTGAGACTGTGCACCCTCTACCCTACTTTAACAAAAACTTAAAAGCCCAGTAATAGGCTAGGAAAATGAGCAGTTAAGGAAAATGGTTCTGACCATTGAAAGCTATGGTGACAAGGAAGATCAAAGCATACTAGAAGATGGTAACAAAGTCAAAGCTACTACAGCCAAAGCCTCAAAGAAAAATAAGAATTGGGTTCAGGCAATGGAAGAGCTCAAAAGCGACTCTGAAAATCAAGTAAGAGAGAGAGGGGGGAAATGGGGAAAGAACTGAGAGTGATACAAAAGGAAATACAAAAAGCTAACGAGAAGAAGAATGCCTTAAAAAGCAGAATTGAATAGAGAATTGACTCTAATTTATAAGAAATCAAGCCATTCTCCAATTGATAAATGGTCAAAGGATATGAACAGACAATTTTCAGATGATGAAATTGAAACTATTACCACTCATATGAAAGAGTGCTCCAAATCATTATTGATCAGAGAAATGAAAATTAAGACAACTCTGAGATACCACTACACGCCTGTCAGATTGGCTAGAATGACAGGGAAAGATAATACGGAATGTTGGAGGGGATGTGGGAAAACAGGGACACTGATACATTGTTGGTGGAATTGTGAACACATCCAGCCATTCTGGAGAGCAATTTGGAACTATGTTCAAAAAGTTATGAAACTGTGCATACCCTTTGATCCAGCAGTGTTTCTACTGGGTTTATACCCCCAAGAGATACTAAAGAAGGGAAAGGGACCTGTATGTGCCAAAATGTTTGTGGCTGCCCTGTTTGTAGTGGCTAGAAGCTGGAAAATGAATGGATGCCCCTCAATTGGAGAATGGTTGAGTAAATTGTGGTATATGAATGTTATGGAATATTATTGTTCTTTAAGAAACGACCAGCAGGATGAATACAGAGAGAATTGGCGAGACTTACATGAACTGATGTTGAGTGAAATGAGCAGAACCAGGAGATCATTATATACCTCAACAATGATACTGTATGAGGATGTATTCTGAAGGAAGTGGATTTCTTCGACAAAGAGAAGATCTAGCTCAGTTTCAATTGATCAAGGATGGACAGAAGCAGCTACACCCAAAGAAAGAACACTAGGCAATGAATGTAAACTGTTTGCATTTTTGTTCTTCTTCCCAAGTTATTTATACCTTCTAAATCCAATTCTCCCTGAGCAACAAGAGAACTATTTGGTTCTGTACACATATATTGTATCTAAGATCTACTGTAACCTATTTAATATGTATAGGACTGCTTGCCATCTGGGGGAGGGGGTAGAGGGAGGGAGGGAAAAAATCGGAACAGAAGTGAGTGCAAGGGATAATGTTGTAAAAAATTACCCTGGCATGGGTTCTGTCAATAAAAAGTTATTAAAAAAAAAAAGCAGAATTGATCCATCAGGAAAGGAGGTACAAAAGCTCACTGAGGAAAATTATTCCTTAAAAAATAGAAATGAGCAAATGGAAGCTAATGAATGACTTTATGCGGAATCAAGATACAATAAAGCCAAACTAAAAAATGAAAATTAGAAAAAAATGTGAAATATCTTAATGGAGAAACCTGAAAAATAGATCCAGGGAAGATCATTTTAAAATTATTGGTCTAACTGACAGCCATGATCAAAAAAAGAGCCCAGATATCATCTTTCAAGAAATTATCAAGGAAAACTGTCCTGATATTCTGGAATCAGAGGATAAAATAGAAATTGAAAAGATTCGCCAATCACTTCCTGAAAGAGATCCCAAAATGAAAACTCCCAGGAGCCAAATTCTGGAATTCCCATGTCAAGGAGAAAATATGGCAAGCATCCAAAAAGAAACAAATACATAAAACATGCAAAGTCTTCCATGAACAAAGTGAAATGTTATGCATATATAACTTTTTTATACAAAGTAATAGCAATGTTCTGGGATGACCAGCTGTAAATGACTTTGCTATTATTCTCAGTGGTACACTCAACTACAACTTCTCTGAAGGACTTAAATGATGAAAAATCTTATCCATACCCCAAGAAGGAACTGATTGGATCTGAGTACAGATTGAAGCATTCTCTTTTTCTCTATCTTTCTCTTTCTTTTTAACTTAACTTTTCTTGAGGGTTTGTATTTTTATTGGGGTGGAAGATCTGTTTTCTTTCACAGCTTGGCTTTTATGGGCATGTTTTACATAACTTCACATGTGACTTCTTAATTGTGGATGGCGATAAAGGAGAAAACCTAGAACTCAAAAATCTTAAAAACAAATGTAAAAAAAATTTTGGATGTCATTGGGGAAAATATTAAATAAATAAAATAAAAATTAAAAAAAACTTTTATAAAAAAGATATTTAGTGAAAAGGTACAAGAAAAAAAAAAAAAGAAATGTAAATATTCTCCTCACCTACACCTAGGACATATTCTCCCCAATAAAACCTCTGTCCTTAGCTATAGTGGGCTCAGACTTAAAGCAGTCACTTCAAAATATTTGTCTCCCCAAATTCACTTCCAATCAATCAACATTTATTAAGTACCTACTATGTACCAGGTACTATGCTAAGTATTGGGGAATATAAAAATTAAAAGACAGTTCCTGTCTTCAAAAAGTTTACAGTCTTATGTGGCACAGTGAATAAACATTTACTCCCTTACTTGAAGAAACCAGCCTCTTGAGACAGGTGGCACAGTGGATAGGGCACCAGTCTTGAAGTCAGGAGGATCTGAGTTCAAATTTGACCTCAGACACTTAACACTTCCTGACTGTGTGACCCTGGGCCAGTCACTTAACACAATTAAGAAAAAGAAAGAAAGAAAGAAACAAACAAACAAACCAGCCTCTTGATTACTGTTAAGTCTCTACTCACTGGTCTTGCCTACTAGAAAACTTTATTAAGAACTCTAGTGCATGGTTCACTCTCTGACTTTTGCTCACAGCCACCTCTGAGAGTTTATCTTATAGCATTAAAACAGAAATCCATGAACAGCAGGGCCATGAACAGCATGGCTTCAGACTGACTCAAGTAGGGAAATAAGTTCGTGGAGACAGAGGGAGGGGGAGCGGGTTTTGAAGGCAAGACCCTTGCTCAGAGTTGCGCACGGCCTTGGTAGTCATCCCCAAACCTCCGACTTTGTCAAAATCCTTTGGGGATTTCATTTGATCTGAGGATTGGGACTATTTGTTCCATTTTTATCATGGATCTCCAGTGTCTAAGCCAGTAACACATACATAGGAACTACCCTGTAAATGTTCATTGAAGTGAAACATCAACCTCTCGACTCTGAATCTGGGGCCTGCCACTTAGTATGTGACCTTGGGAGCCCCACCTCTGCGGGACTCAGTTTCCCCATTTGTAACTGACTGTCGGGTTAGACATTCTCTAAGCTTGCTTTCTGCTGTATCTGTGTGAACCTAAGTAATCTCCTCCCAAGCTGGGTTTTCATTCCTTTATCTCTAAAACAAGTGTTGGGCTATGAGTTCTAGAGTTTCCTCTCAGTGTAGACTCCTCAACATCATCCCCATGAGCCTCGGTCTGACTCTTTCTGAGTCTGACCTGCCTTGCACTCTGCTGCTCCAGGGTGGGCAAAAATCATTTGTGACTCTCCCACCTCCCAGGGCCATTCCTTGTGAGCCAGCCTGATAGTGAAAGGGACCTGCAAATGAGAATTATTTTTATGATTTCCCCATCCTTCACATTCGGGGCACCCGTGATTTCCTCAGTGTGCCGGCTCATCCCTCTAATAAAAAAAACAGGCTCCCCTGTGAAAGATCCGTGTTATTGCTGATAGGATTATTAGGAGCCACTCAAGTACTTCCGGCGGGCGGGGAGACGGAACCAGAGGGAGCCAGCCAGGGAGCAGCCGGGCTCCCCCAGAACCTTATTTATCGCGTTTGCTCCACGGCGGCACCGGCGCTGAGCGGCGAGAGAAGCAGCCGATTCCCGGCCGGGGCCGATATTTATAAACGTGCTGTGACACAGCTTTACTGGAGAATCAATCTCTTCACAAACAAACCTAAATTATTCATATCAATATTATATTATGGCTCATTTTTTTACCTTCTTTTTTCAGCAAAGCAGTTGGGGGGGGGGGGCTCTCTTCTCCTCCTTGTTGACTGAGACCCTGCCCTGGGCACCAGGAACAGCCAGCTCCGCCTTGAACCACTGGGGCTCTCCAGTGTCTGCGCACCCAAGGGACTTGGAGTACTGACCTCCAGCCTCCATTGCCCTCCCCTGGACTTTAGGCATCTGGGTCTGGGAGGACCTAAATGAGGAGGGTCTTTGGGATCTCACCCTAGAATGGGGCTGCTGCTGAGACATGGGGAAGTGGGGGTGCAGGCTGGAAGGACCCAAGAAATGGGGCATCAAGGAGGGAAGATGGGCCAGATCCCAAGAGTCCTGGGGCTTGCAGTAACAATATCTCTTCCTCCCACCAGGAAAATAAAAAATGGAAGTTACAGGCCCCTAAGAGATGGAGCTGGAAAGGAGAAAGTCCCAAGCCATTGTAAAGAAATATTCACCAGACCCCAGAGATGGATAGTAACTCATATCTGAACCACAACGAAGTAGGGACTTAGCCCCAGGGCCCTCACATCACAGGGGGGCCTTCCTCACTCCGGGCACTGCCCCACCTGGCCTAGAAGTCCTCTGCTAGCCCCAGTGCTTGTCACCAGGATGACACAACAAGGGCCAGCTTCCTCCCCAGTTCTCATAAGGTTGGGGGTCAGATCCTCCTCTGCATGGGTGACAAGGGTCAGAGTCCTGGCCTGAGAATCAGAAAAGCCTGAGTTTGGTTCTTGTATCAGACTCATCTTAGCTGGGTGACCTTTGGCAAGTCATTTAACTTCTCTGTTCACCTCAGTTTCCCCATCTGTAAAATGGGAATGACAATGGCACCTACCTCCCAGGGTTGTTGTGAGGATCGGATGAGCACTTTTCAAACCTTAATCCATTAATGTCTATTATTATTGTCATGCAGGCCCGATTGTATCAACAGACAATGTGACTGCACTGAGCCAACGTGCCTCACTTTCCCCCACGTATTTGGGGGAAACCCTCTCCGCCCTACGGAACTCTAGAGAGTCATTTCTTCACTGACTACTCGCAAGGACCCATGATTTCATGGCAGGAGGCACAGTTAAAAAATCAGAAGGCCAAGGTTCAAATCCCAGCTGTGATGGAGTCATGGCCCTTTCTGAGATTAATTTTTCTTTTCTATAAAATGGGGAAAAGAATGATTTTTATACACATCATTTCCCAGAATTGATTTTTTCAGTCAATTTTTAAAAATGTTGAAAGATGGCACTTTGGAACCAATAAAGCACTCCACAACTGGGGGCCATTTTAGTCCTTCTCTGCTTACGACTGGCCTGTGTCCTCCAGGACCTTCTCAGCTCCCATCATGGGGAGCCAATGGCAAAAAAAAAAAAATCATCCCCAATGGCTCTTCTTTGGGCGGAGCCTCTGGTGCTTGGCCAGGTTAGTACTTGGATGGGAAAGCCCACCCCCAAAACCTTTCCAGCAAAGTAGAACCAATTATACTCTACTGGCCAAGCTTTTGAGAAGCCAAGAACAGCACAAGAGAGAGGATGCACAGCCCAGCCTTCTCTCTTTGATGTCCTAATGAATTTGGGGTATCATGACATGGATGGCCCCTCCCGTGGGGACTAAAATTATTCCGCCCACAATAAATGAGACCAAGGCAGAGCTCTGGCCAATGACATGTTCTTAAAGGGTCCGTGGTCCCCTCTAAGGAAGTGAACCGCAGATCTTCCTCATGATTTGCCATGGCTCCTCATTTTGGGGACCTGTTTTTGCAGGGCTGGATGTGTAATCGTTACAGAATACCTGTTAAATACAGAACGAGTCCATTGATGGACATGTGACACATAAGCTACAATAAGCAGTAATGTATCAGCAGGGCCACAAGTTGGACGAAGTAAGGAATATCTCCACCCAAAGTGGACGGCTTCTCCTTAGGTGGGACTGGAGAGAATGGTACGTTTTTATCACGTCAGTGACCGAAGCGATCCGAAGATGGTCATCTGCTCCTAGTGGACAAGGGACTGGTCTGGAGGTGCAAAACTATTTGGGGGAACTTCCCATGTAGTTGTGATCTCAGTCACAATGACAAGGGAAAATAAGGGGAGAGGCCTCTAGTTAATTTGTAACTAAAGTATAATTTAGAATCTGCAGCTTCCACCTCATATACAAATTGTGATAGGAAATCTATCAAATTGATTCATAATTAATGAATAACTAATGATTAATAATAGAGAGTAAGGATCGAAAATAAATTCTTTCTTACACTTCAATGCCACGGGCTGCCATCCATTTGTTCCTTCCCCTTCTGAGCATCTCCTGTTCAGGTAAGTTCTTCTTAGGAACCCCTTTCATGGACACCAGGTGAGCATCCAGGCTGTCTATCTCTTATGCCTTCTTAGTGCCATATAACCAGCCCACCTCTTTGTTCATTCATCTATTTCTCTTCCTTTCTCCCTTTCTTTCTTCTTTCCTTCTTTTCTTTCTTGTTTCTTTCTTTCTTTCTTTTTCTTTCTTTCTCTTTTTCTTTGCTGTGGCAATTTGGGTTAAGTGACTTGCCCAGGGTCACACAGCTAGGAAGTATTAAGTGTCTGAGGCCAGATTTGAACTCAAGGCTGGTGCTCTTTCCACTGCACCACTTAGCTGTTCCCATCTATTTCTTTATATCTTTATAGTACCTGAGGACCCCCTTACCTGTGGAACTCCCAAAGCCACCCCAGATTCAAGACATTTAATAGGTCAATATGTACTCGAACTATAGCTCATAAGCCCCTCCCATGGACTGACTTTTAGTACTCAACCAGAAGAGACATGTTAATTCATGAATAAATTTAATTTAATTTAGAATAAATTAAAATAGAAATTTAATTAAAGAACTTAGCAGACAAAGGATATGCACATGGAGGCTGTACACGTGCCAGGCACCCATTGGTTTAGGTCATACACACACACGTGTGCACAAACACACAGCTCCCCCCTCCAGGTGACCTTGCAGAGCATCCAGGTTCTTCTGATAGCTTCACGCTGCCCTCTGCTCAACGCTTCCTCGGCTGAGTGTCACGTCCCCGCTCTCCATCACATCATTTCCTCTGGGAGTCGTGTCTCTGCTTTCTGCTGGGCATCTCCTGCTACCCCTGGTCGATGCCCTACTTGCTCTGAGCCATTCCTTTCCCAGGGCTATCTGCTGCTCTCCGCTACCGCTCCGGGGCGTATTGACTGGTAAGCCTCTCCCAGTCAAGGGAAGGCTGATCATTTTAGTGCACAGTTCAGGAAGAGCCAAGCTGAGAAGGGCAGCAGACAAAAGCCGATGGAAGACGCAGGGTTAACACTGTCCTTCTGACTACTTTTCTCTTAGAGTCTACACAAGGTTTTTACCCCAAACCATGATTTAGCCTTAGAAATTTCCTTTTAATTCTCACTAAGGGCCAGATAGGAGTCTGCTTCCCACAAATCCACTTTAGAAACTCTACCCAACAAAGTCACATAGGGAATATGGGAGACTAAGGTGACAAGGCTTTCCCAACTCCCATGGTGCTTCTTGACCGACATGCAAATTAACTTTAGGACAAGAATAAATGGCTAGGAGAAGTCAAGTCAACAAACATGCATTAAGCACCTACTATGTGCCAGATAATGTACTAAGTGCTGTCCTCAGGGAGCTGACATTTCAATGTTCATATTCAAGAGATGTGGAGTGTGAATGGGAGGCCATCTCCTCCATTGTCCTTCCCCTCTCCTCCACGTCCCAGCTCTCCTGCCACGTTCTCACGCACACTCACCATATCTTTTACATCTTTGATGACACATCTCCAAAGTAATTATCATAGGTCACGTGTTTGTACGCTCATGGACATGATTATCCCCATTTCATAGATGAAGAAACGGAGGCTCCCAGAAGGATCATTGGGTCTGAGATTCAGAGCTAATTCCTCTCCTCCCCCATTTTGCAGAAAGTCAGTTTGAGTCCCAGCACAGGGACAGCTTGTCCAAGATCGTGAAGGTAATTAGTAGATGAACTTGCTCTCAGAGTGTGTTGTATAACACACTGTATAGCAAGACCCCTGGGTCCGGAGGCTCAACCGCAGCTCTGCTACATTTTGCCTGTGGAGCCTTGGACAAGTCTCCTTCTGGGGGTTCAGCTGCCACGTCTGTAAAATGAGGGGGGCAGCCTAGGTAGGTGACCTCTCACTGTGGCTGGGTGGTGCAGTGAATAGAACAGAAGGAGTGGAGTCAGGAAGACCAAAGCTCCAATCCAGCCTCAGACACTTATTAATTGCATGACCCTCGGCAAATCCCCTCATCTCTACCTTGTTCAACTGGAAGATACGGATAATAATAGCACCCATCTGCCAGGGCTATGAGGATCATGTTTACAATGTGCTTAAAACAGTGTGTGGCCCTAGTAGGAGCATAATAAATGCTTAGTTTCTTCCTTCCTGCTCTAAATCCCCTGATTTGACCAAAGGAGCTGGTCAGGCCCTCACTCCATTATACTGCCTACAAGAACAGGAACTAAGATGGGGAAGCTGGGGCTTTGGCCCAGAGGGTGTCAATCCCCAGGGGGTCATAGTTGGGCCAGCCTGCCTGCTTTTCTTCCCAATCATCTCCTCTCCAAGAACACGCCTTGTTCCTTCTATTGATTCTCATATTTCACAAACTCAAGGTCCTTCTCTCTCCTAGTGGCTTTCCTTTGGACACTTCCTTTGGACATTTCCTTTGGACACTTCCTTTGGATACTTCCTTTGGATACTTCCTTTGGTCCCTTTAAGTACCCCGACCTGAATACAGCCCTATTCCCCATTGGGGCTCACTAGGGCAAAATGCAATGGAAGCTCCACCCTCTCCATTCATCCCAGTTCCCATCAGTACTGGGCCCCAAATTACTTTGCTGACTCACATGGAGCTTGGGGTCCATTGAACCCCTAGATCATTTTCAGACAAATGACTGCCTAAATGTACCTCCCTTATCTTGTCTTCACAAAGCTGGGTTTTGTTGTCCAGTAGCAAGATTTTTGCATTTACAGCTATTAATTGGTGTGGGATCATGGGAGGAGGCAAGAACAGCCACTGGTAGCTACCAGTCCTCCCCTCCCACAATCAGGAGCCCAACGTTTTTTTCTTCTGCCTCATTTCTCCGCCGTGTCCTTCGGAATGAGCTTTCTTTTTTTCAGCTCTTCTTTTTATTTTGACATGAGCCATCATCAAGAAACACAAACACTTCGATATACAAAGAAAGAGCCTCCCTATGAAACGTAAACTCCTGTTATGTATAATTTGGTTTTTAAAAGAAAAAATCTATGGCCGAATGAAATTTAACAAGGTAGTCACAAAATTGTTCTATTCATTTGTGTCCCCTTGTGCACAATTCCGGATTCTTTGGTGCATTTTAAAAATGTTTTATTGATAGTCTTTTTTTTTTTTTGCATATCTATCATTACCCACTACCACCATCCCTCGATTCCCCAAGGAGAAGCTCCTTGTAATAAATAAATAAAATGGGGGGGGGGGGATCAACACGGTGGCCCGCCTGAGAACACGTGCCTCGTTCTGACCACGTCCCCGCCCCCAGCTTGCTCTCTCCTCTCTTAGAAAACTACCCTATTTCTCATTCTCTCCCACTTCTTTCCTCCGGCCCACAAGTAGATGTGTAATAAATGCCTGTTGCATAATGGACTGCTTCCGGAAGCCAGTCATCCAACCTAGTTTTCTCTTGGAGACTCCCTCTGAGACTGGCCGTTCCTTCCCTTCTACCCATTGGTTCGCCAGGACAAATGGAAGAGCTGGTCATCTCTTTGCTCTCCTTTGTCTCCCTCTCCAACTGTCCCTCCTCACCCTCATCCCATCCGACCTTTGCTGCCCTGCTCCCCGGACCTCCTGCTCCCGTTCCCTCTTGCCCACTCAGTGCAGCATCTTCAGCTTTTCTGCCCTGGTTCCTTTAAAACCCTGGCCTTCCAAGGCCTCCCCGGGTCTCCCAGAAGAGGAAGGAGCTGGGTCTGGAGTCAGAGACATTAGGTTCAAATGAGTGGGTTCGTGTGCGACCCTTAAGTCACTTACAGTCCTGAGCTCACTTCCTGACATGTAAAGTGAGAGCGTTGGACTAGTCAGCTCCGGAGACCCTTCGCCTCCTTAATCTGGGTCCCGGGGCTCTGTTTCCGCTTATGTAAAATGAAGTTCTCCGATGTTCCCTCCCTGATCTAAAGTGGGCTGACTGTGAGCTCTGTCTCCAGGCCCCTTCCAGCTTGGGTGGTTTGCCCTTCCCCACCTTAATCTTGCCCAGGTTCCCAAAGTGTGGGTCCTGCTCCCCTTCCCACCAGCCCCAGCAGGAGGTGCCCGCTGCTTCAGCCTCCTCCTCTCTGGGCACTTCAGACCCTCATCTCACAGGGCTGCCCCCTCCCGGGCCTCCGGCCTCCTCCCCTCCCCCCAGGCTGCTAGCCATCTTCCCTCCCCCCTGTCCCCGAGACAAACAGGCATTTATCCCCATCACAAAGTGCTCTTTGTCACCACATCTGTTCCTGGCTCCCGAAGACCCAAATATTCTGAAAAGGTGAGTCCTGGCCAGATGTGTGGTGGACGGTGGACTGGCCCCTTCCATGTCCACACACGTACACTTCCTCGATGCTTCTACACACACTCATACTCTCATACACACACACATTCACTCACACACACACTCACACACACATACACACTCACACACATTCACACACATATACACACACATTTACACACACTCATACATATACTCTTACACTCACACACACTCACACACACATACACACTCACACACATTCACACACATTTACACACACTCATACATATACTCTTACACTCACACACGTATACACGCACAGACATTCACACTCACACCCCCCCCCCCTAGGTAGGAAGATGAGCCTCCCTGGAGCTCTCCAGACCGGGGGGTGCTGAACACAAGGACGCCTAATCAGCAATCTCATCAGCCCCTGCACCGTGCCAGCATGTTCCAATTTTCTCCGAGGTTGTTAGTGAATCGTGTTAGGGTGAAAGGCTCCGGGAAAACACATTTCCCGGTGGCTTAAGGCTTGCGTGACACTGTGCAGGGACGTGCAGAGCGCAGCTCCCCGCCACTCCACTGCCTCAGATTAATAAGAATAATGGTAACGATGATGATGATGATGATGATGATGATGATGATGATGTCATCGTCTCTCCTCCATCTCTGGCATTCTAAGACTTGCAGAGCATCTTCCTCCTTGCCCCAGTCCCCCAGAAGAGCTGGGAGAGGCGTGCTCGGTCGGCTCAATTTTCCAGGAAAATAAACTGAGCCACAAAGAAAGGAAGGGATTTGTCTGCGGGCCCCCAGCTAGAAAGTATCTGCTCCGGCTTCTCCACCTCAAAGGCGGTGGCCCGGAGAGGAGTGGACAGAGCTGCCTGAGAGCCCAGCAGACGGGCAAAGCGGTCATTTCTCAGGGCTTTGGACAGCTGAGCCCCTAAGTCACGGAGAAGGTGCTCACCCACTCAGGGAGTTCCTTTACCCGGGAGCTCGCTAGGCCGATGCCGTCCCAGGTTGGTCTCTACCTCTTGGCTCCAGATGGGACTGAAAGTTTGGTCTCTGGGACCCCCCCCCCATCTTCGAGATGCTATCTCCATCATCCTGCTTTAGGAGAGAGGCAGGTACTGGCCCAGAGAGTTTAAGTAACCTTCCCAGACACACCCAGTAAGCCCGAGTTTCCCATGAGGGATGCATGCCTTGTGCTGTGCAGGAAGCCAGGGCTCCATGAATATTTATAGAATTGATTTGACTCAGAAATGTCGGTTTGAGTTGTCAGCTCTGTGACCTCGGACAAATCACTTCCCTTCTCTGGGTCTAACTTTCCAAACAGGATCAGAGTATTGGAGAAGAAAGGGAGGTGAGGGCTTAGCTAACACCCTTCCTTTCGTAGATGAAGGGACCGAAATCCAGAGAGCTGGTGGCCCAGTCTCCGTGGTGGGAAATGGAAAAGGTAACATTTGAACCTGGGTCCTTCCACTCCAGACCCGCATTGCCTTTCCCTGAACATCTCCGTCCCTTCCCTTTCTGCCTTCCCATTCCGCTAAAGCCTCTGGCTAGTCCTCAGTGGTTAACCAGTTTGTCTCCAAAGGATTGTAATCACATGAATTGCCTGGCTAGGAAAGAGACACCCATTGGTGGGGGCTCCTAAGCCAGAGGTGGGAATGAATACGGACTCCCAGAGCATTCTGAATGTCTGGCACCTTTTTCTAAGGGTCCCACGTACCCAACACTGTGCCCTCGGCACTGGACGTAAGACAAGAGTGTGGGTCATTTCCAGCCATCGATGGTTCTATGACCCGTCATGGAATCTGGCTTCCAGATCACACTGTGCAGCGCAAGAGGGAAGGGCTCTGGTCCCCAGGACAGACACAGCAACTCTGAAGTCTCACACACACACACTCACACTCACACACACACTCACAGACATACATGCACACACACACACTCACACACACACACACACACACACACACACACACACACAATGACAGCAGAGAAAAGCTGAATACGTTTCCACAGAACCAACATTGGATTTGGGGGGAGTGACCCAAGAGATCTACTTGGTCCAAACAAAGGAGACCATAGTCCCTCTGAGTCCCTCTGTCCCCCTGTGCTCTCTCCCCCTCCCCCCTGCACCATCAGGCAGCTGAAAATCACAGAACCGACCTCTCTCAGAGCCACCCTGAAGGGCCTCCAGCCCGACAGTCCTCCACAGCACATGCCTCCTCCCAGAGGGAGATCACCCTCTCCTTGGACTCCTGCCATGGCAAGGAGCTTTTCCTGGTACTGCAGACCAGACTAATGTCAGGGAGCTCACTCTTGCCTGAAACCAAACCCGGCCTTGGATCCCTGAGCTCACTAACAGCCCTTCTGGCTGTTTCCCAGACTCATTGTCCTCATTCCCCACAAGAGCTCCTCACCCAGTGTGACTGTCCTGGACGGGCCGTCTCATCTCTGCCCTCCTACAAGGCCCCCCCTCCCACTGGGGCCTGGCAAGGGCAGAGGACAATACTACTCTCACCTGCGTATTCTGAGCATCATTTGCTAGTCATGGACTCTCTCTGGACCCATTTGAAGTTTTTGACACTGGATATTGGAATGGTTCACCATTTCTTTCTCTGACTCATTTTACAGATGAGGAAACTGAGGCAAACAGGGCAAAGTCACCCAGAATCACACATGTGGGAAGATCCCATTGGAATCTTCCTGACTCCAAGCCTGGTCCTCCATTGCCTGCAGTTCCACCTAATAATGACGAGCTCTTTAAGCCCCTTACAGATGGGGTCTCATTTGTTCTTCACGACAGCTCTGGAAGGGGGGCTCCCTTTTACAGCTGAGGAAAGGGAGGCAAACGTAATCTGAATGACTTGCCTAAGGTCACAGGCCAGGATGTATCCGGGGCAGGATTCCATCAGGTCTTCCTGAGCTCTGGCTCAGTGATGTGCCCAAGAGCACCGGGCTGCCTCAGCTGCTTTCACATCCTAGCAGCCACTGCCCAGAGCAGGGACGTTCTCTAAAAGTAGCCAGTCAAGCTAGGAAGAATGTAGGAGTCAGAGATCTAAGCCCTGGCTCAGTCACTCAGAAGCTTTATGACCCTGGGCAAGACACTTCCCCTTCTGGAAGTTTTACTGTCTGTAAAATGGGAGGAGGTAACAATTCGGACTTTAAGTCTATCTCGCAGCTCTCCTGTCGGGCTCAAAGAAAGTGTATGTGACATTTAGCAAGGGAAGGAAGCCGTTATCATCTCCCCATCCCGGACTGATGTTCCGTGCTAGGCTTGGAGTCAGGAAGCACTAAGTTCAAACCCCATGGGAGATACGAGCTAAATGACCTTGAGCAGATCACTTATCTCAGCCTCAGTTTCCCTACCTGTAAAATGGAGATAATAGCACTTCCCTAGTAAGATTAATGGGAGGAGCCAACGAGAAAGTATCTGTTAGGTGTTCTGCAAATATCAAATCATGGAAACAGAAATTCTCCCCGTTATTATGATGGATTTACTAGACACAGTGCTCCTGGGATCAGAGCTAATGGAAGTCCCAGATCTTAGTCCTGCCCCAGGGCAATCTTCAGTCTTCCTTCTGTGGAACCAGCCCAGGGGCAGCCTGGGAAGTCCTCAGGCTAGCCCAGCGCCCATCCAGACCATGATTCCTGTAACTTGGGAAATAAAACTATTCACGTGATTCTTAATGATGGTAAAGAAGGAGCTCATGGGACAGTCTGTGCAAAGGCACAGAGGCAGGAACTGATAGGAGCAGTAGCAAGGCCAGTTTGGCCTATATAGTACCTGAAAGAAGGAACATTTTATTAGTCTAGAGGAGTAAGTGGGGGTCTCTCCAAGCTCTGACATTGCATGTTTTCTACTTTCCCAGCTTGGCTCAGGGGTTGCTCCTGCTCCGACATCCTGGGCCTCTGGGAGGATGAGGAGAGGCCCTTCCTCCCTGAGCCCAGTCCTCGAGCTAACTGAGTGTGGGAGCTGGGCTGTGGTGGAGGAGGCCGACCGGCTCTCCGATGACTCACTTTACAATTGGCTCCCATGCTTCCTCAGCTCCCTCCTTCCCTCCCAGCTTTGTCCCCATTCTTGGCATTCCTTGAGATTAAAAAATAAAAATAAAAAATAAAAAAAAAACCTCCGAGCCGACATCTGCACGACGTTTGCCATCTTATAATTCAGCTTTATGTGGAGCTCCCAAGTCATTTGGCGCTTGGCAGTGTTTGAGCAAGAAGGCGTCACAGCTGGTCCCCAGGCCCAGGATCCGCTGGGGTTGGGTGCAAAAGGGCACTTTTATGGTCTTTTCCAGACACCGGGTGATCGACCGTCATTGCATCCGTGCCGAGAGAGCCCCGGGTGGGCTGCAGGGGGAGAGCGGGCCTTCGGCTGATCCTCCTGCCCCGTCCTCCTGGAACTCACAATCTGGGAGAGACCGAAAGCCGAGCCCCGTCATTTCCTTCTCTTTCAATCCTTTTTCTAATGTTGAGCCCAGCTGAGGGAGGAGCAGTTACAGGAAAAAAAGAACAGAAGGGAGAATGGAAAGGAAGGTTCAGATTAATGGTAGCTTCTGAGCGAGCCGAGGCACAGGGCTGGGCCATTTCCCATCACCACCTCCCCCACATGCTGTTTTCAGGTGACACCCTTGCACACACAAAAAAACCCCAGGCCCCGGGGTCTCCTCCCGGCTCTGGGCTCACTCCCTGGGGGAGGCTCCTGTGGCTCCACTTCCTCCTTGGGGAAACGGAGGCTTACTGGACAAGACGGGACGGCCTGTGGGGTCTCTGAATTTTGCCAGGCTATGGTTCTGCCATAACGGACAAAGGGGAGGGACATACTGAGGTGAAGTTTGGCCAAGAACACGAGGAGAGAAACCAAACGGTAGCTTAAGGAGAGTGTGGGCTGAGCAAAATCAAAGCTTTTTTCTGTCACGGAGGAGGAGACGTCTGTGTTCATAACAGATGGAAAAGGGCTGTCCCGTGGGGGCCGATCCCAGAGGAAGGGGAACGGCCCATGGGAATGGTGGGAAAATCCCCACCCTACATCTCATGCCCATCTATGACTGGGAGAAGCCTGGGCCCGTGATTTCTGATTAGGCTGGAGATGGTAAAAATAGAAAGAACAGCACCTACCTCCCAGGCTTATTGGAGAATCAAATGAGATCATATTTGTAAAGCACTTAGCACAGTGGGTGGTACACAGTAGGCACTCACTAAGTGCTTGTTTTCTGCCTTCCTTTGTACGTGGCCAAAGAAAGGGACTCAGAAGGTGCTGTTCAGTGTTGGCAGTTATACTGGACTCCAGAGAGCAGAGTTAAAAATAGTGGGTGTAAACTACAAAGAAACAGTTTTCCTTTTGATGTAAGGAAAAATCTTCCTAATAACGAGAGCTATTCAAAAGTGAATCGGTTGGGGCAGCTAGGTGGTGTAGTGGACAGAGCGCCAAGCCTGAAGTAAGCAGCACCGGAGTTCAAATCTGATCTCAGACACTTAATATTTCCTGGCTGTGTGACCCTGGGCAAGTCACTTACTTAACCCCAATTGCCTCAGGAGGAAAAAGTGAATCAGTTGCCTCAGGAAAATAATAGTGAGCATCTACTGTGGGCCAAGCACATTTATAAATATGATCTCATTTGATCCTCAACCCGGTTGAGGTAGGTACTGTTATTATCCCCATTTTACAGGTGAGAAAACAGAGGCAGAGATTGAGTGACTTTCCCAATGATGCAACAAGTATCTGAGGCCAGATTTGAAGTCTGGTTTTCATGACTCCAGACCCAGAACTCCACTCACTGAACTGCTTAGCCACCTCGTGCCCCGTCACTGGAAGGCTGGATGGACCACTAGTCCGGTATATTGTAACAAAGACTCTCACTCAGGTACAGGTTAGTCTCCCAGCCCCCTCAGCTCCCATAGCTTTTACTTCCTCACACAGGGCTAGTCAAACCCTCGATCTGACCATCACACACAGTCAGGAACTCTGAATTGCCTTTGTCTGACCAGTAACCTTCCATCAGTTCCCCTCTCCCTGTGGCTCACTCCACCAAAACCTGTTCTTCACCCTCACTGTGACTTCTGGTTCCTTCATCCCTTCGCACTCACCCACCCTTTCCCCCTTGCTTCCACTTCATTTTCCTCACTTCAAAAGCTTTGCCTTATATGTGTGATCTGCTCTCAAACCCCTGTTCCCTTTCCCTCTTCCTGCTCCCCATCTGCCAAAGGACAAGCCTGAATTACTCAGCCATCTACATCCTCTGTTCTATGCTGATGAAGGGGAGAAAATCCCATGCTGACAGGATCCCCTAAGATTTATGCCAGCTAACCTCCACTAGTCTCTCCCTACAACCAGGTAATCCTTCTACTCTACCTCCTCCCCTGCCCGGAACTGAGTACCCCATTCCCCACAGTAGCTGTTCCAAACCTTTTCTTTTCTTTCTTTTCTCCTCAGACTTCCTTACCCCACTTACCTCCTGCCCTATTAGTAGAGCAGTTAATTCTGCTGCTTAATTGCTGTTAATTCATTGTCTAAAATACCCTTCAGGATTATGTAGTTTCCCTGTTTATTTCTATTAATCTGATTTTTTTTTGCCCTAAGATCATGATTCATGCCACTACTTTTAAAAAAGAATAATGAATTTGGGGGCAGCTGGGTGGTGCAGGGGAGAGAGCACCAGTCCTCTAGTCACAACACCTGAGTTCAAATCTGATTTCAGATACTTAATATTTCCTATTATGTGATCCTGGGCAAGTCACTTAACCCCAATTATCTCAGCAAAAAAAAAAAAGCAAAAAAGAATAATGAATTTTGCTCTAGCACCTGTTTTAACTGTCTGGATCTTTATGTTTCAAGAGTGTTTCTGCTTAGTGACATTTTAGTTTTTTCCAGCTATCCCTTTTCACTTTAGAAGTGAGTTTATTCCATTTACAATTACAGTTCTGATCACTAGTTGGGCATTTTGCTTGATCCTATTTTCTTATATCTTTTCTTCTCTTTACAGAGAGAAGAGGATGGTAAGAGAGGAGGACACTCACCATTTGTGCTCTATGCTTGATGGAATCTGCTTTTTCTCTGATCCTTTCCTTTTTTCTTCACCCAAACTCCAATCACAGGTTCTTACCCTTTTTTTTTTTTTTGCTTTCCTTTAATATCCCTCTTCATGATTCAATCTTGAAAGACTGGATGGCTTCTGAGGTCCCTTTCAGCTCAAAATCTGTGTTTTACTACACTGTGAACCAACCAAACTGGACTCTTTGCTCTTCCCATCTCCCATCTCCATGCCTTTGTACACACCTGTGCCCATGCTTAAAATCTAATCTTTCCTCATTTCCTTCACTTAAAAATTCCTAGCTTATTTCAAAGCCCATCTCTTAATCCCTCTTCCTTTCCTCCAATATCATTGTATATTGTACATATTGTATAACTGCACACATTATTGCTTTTATTATGTATTACAATACAATATTTATGTATTACAACACATAAATGTACATACAATAATTATGTATTACAAACAATATTACTGTGTATGTAGCATGTATTTATTTAAATGTGCACATATTGGTTTTCCACAGAATATAAGTTTTGGGGAGGCAAAGACTCACTTGCATATCGTCCCTGCAGAGTTTAGTCCGAAGCCTGAAAAGTAGTAGGTGCGCAATAATACTTATTGATTGAAATATTGCTTCTCATCGCCCCCTCCTGTTTTTCTTACTCTGCCTTTGTCCCTCTCTCAATTTCCACTTTCCCTCTTTTACTTTTCTCTCCTGTTTCCCCCCCTCTGTCTCTTTGTCTCTATCTGAACGAGTCTCTCTTTCTGTATATCTGCCTCTCTCTTCCCCCACTCCTTCCCTTCCTTCCATCTTCTCTGAAGTGCCCAATTGCGATGTAGAAGACTAGCCTAAAACAGCAGCCCAGGGGCTCGGGTTCCCCAATTTTATCTGCCTTAAGGCAGAGTGGGAGGCAGGCTAGTGCCCTCTCCGGGGCCCTTGGGAGCAGCTGCTACCTCCGCCCCTCGGTTTAGCCTCCCCAGTCGCACTACAGGCGAGATTTTGGGGAGTGATGTCAGTGAGGGAGTGTGGGGGGTGGGGAGATCCACCAGCCTACAGACAACGCCAACCTTTTCCCACAAAGGAAATGCCAGGCCAACAGAGACGGCATCACGAGGATCCGAGTGGGCAGAGCGGTGATATTTGGGCAAGTTCGTACAGGGAGTATATTTAGGGAATGAAAGTCCACCATCTCACAGCCACCAAATGTTGGAGCTAAAAGAGCAATGAGAGCTTCTGGAGTCCGAGCCACGCTACCATTCAGCTCCAAAACTCGCCCTAGTCCACATGAGACATTCAGAGGCCAGAGGGAAGACTTGAACCTGAATCTCGGCCCCGCCCCATCTAGAATTTCTGGTCTGGGACTCTGGAGAGGGGTGCAGTAAATCTGGGGGCAAGTCAGGGCTCATTCTAGGTCTTAACTTTTTCATCTGTAAAATGGGCATTATATCCCATCTTGTCTTCCTTGGGGGGAGGGGGGAGGATAGAATAGAAGCTTATCTGACTCCATTGAGAGAATGGCTGAGTCACAAAGAAGGGAATTGGATAGCTCTGGGTCCCAGATCTCCTGGCTCTAGATGCACACAGTCTGCCCACCCCTGGGAATGTTGGGGAAACAGTGCCTTCTATCATGCTCCCCCTTGCATCTCTATTCACCCCAAAAAGGAAGCACTGACTAGTCTTCCAGATGTTCCTAGGGGCCATGTGCTTAAGCAGCCTGAGTCTCTAAATGCAGCAACATCTGGCCAGGATTATCCAGCTCCCGCTGCCTCCTTGTGGTCCGGGGGTGGGGGGGGGGAACGCTGCCCTATCTTACATGACCCACCCAGTCTCTTCTGCTTTAGACCTCAAAGCTCTTTTAATCCTCCTTTGAGAAGTAATCTGCTCACACTCCACATCTTCTTCCTAGGGCTTCTCAATCCGATTTTGTACTTAGGCCCAAGCCCTGAGAAGAGGCATGTGGATGTCTTGTAACCCTCTTTTCACGTGGTGATGGAGCTGGAGGCAGAGGACGGAGGTTCCAGTCTTCACCCAGATATTTGTGACTTGTACAACATTGGGAAAGTCATTTACCCTGGGTCTTGGTTTCTTCATTTGCTATTTGAAAGAGTTATATTATTATTATTATTACATTTGGGTTCAGAAAATTACATTCACTCAACCTTCAAGCATTTATTAAGTACCTACTGCGTGCTAGGCACTGGGCTAAGTTCTGGAGATCAGGTACCAAAAATTCCTACCCTCAAAAAATTAGATTCACTCAATCTTAAAGCATTTATTAAGCACCTACTGTGTGCTAGGCACTGGGCTAAATTCTAGAGATCGAGTACAAAAAATTCCTGCCCTCAAAAAATTAGATTCACTCAATCTTCAATCATTTATTAAGCACCTACTGTGTGCCAGGCACTGGACTAAGTTCTGGAGATGCAAGAATCAAAAATCCCTTCCATCAAAGAGATTATATTGGAAGTCACATGAATAAATACATGTTGAAGCAATATAGCTGACTACATTAATATGGATCCTATGAGCATTTGATCCCCAGAATAGAGTGGGAATGATGCTCACTTCCCTCCTTATTTTCCCAGGGAAGTGGGAACCCTTGGAGCTCTAGCTGGGAACCATCAAGTGTTTAATAAATTTAGGAAGGATCCCACTTGATCTTGTGGATCAAGCTAGTCCACAAACAATTATTGGAAGGGGAGGACATCTGCAGTTTCATGAGACCCTCTGCCCTGTCCTTTCTTGTCTGGTGCTCTGTGACTCCATTTGGAGGTAAAGCTTCTTGAGCAGTTTGCTATTTCCTTCTCCAATTCATTTTAGAGATAAGGAAACTGAGGCAAACAGGGTTAAATGACTTGTCCAGGGTCACACAGCTAGTAAATGTCTGAAGATTGATTTGAACTCAGATCCTCCTGACTCCAAGCCTGGTGCTTTATCCACTGTGCCATCTATAATGCGCATCATATAATTTGCCTTCTCAGTGGCGAGGAAAGGCGGTAGAGGGAGTGGGAGAATATGGAACTCAAACTTTTAAAAAATGAAAGCTAAAGAAATTAATTTAATTTTTAAAAATAAAAAGCTTAAGATTAGTAAGTTTAAAAATAAAAAGCTTAAGATTACTATGCAAAGATGGAATGGGTTACCTTGAGTGATGGGAGGCCTTTAAGTAAAGGCTGGATGTCCCTTGGCTGGTGAAGGGGGGTCTGGGTTCAGCCAAATGGCCCCCGAGCTCCCTTCCAGCTGGAACCTTGGGATTCTGGGTCTGAGATGAGAGGCTTCCACATCACCTTCCAGCTTGGGATCCCGTGAGCCTCTGATCCCTAGAGAGGATGGAATAGAGGGAAGATCACTGAACCCCCTCCTTCCTTTTCCCAGGGAAGTGGGATCCGCTTAGAGCTACAGCTCGGAATCGTCATGTGCACAGCAAGTTCAGGAAGATTTGACCGCCATTCAGTCAAATATTTATTAAGCCTCTTTCCATGTGTGGAAAGGACTCTGACTTCATATCTCAGCCCTTGTGCTTAATACCTGATGCCAACCATCAGTTTCCTCCCCTAAGAGAGAGTGCTGACCAATGGCTTCTCCCCAATCCTATGAGGGACGGACCAGAGAAAAGAGGATCTTCCACAGAGCCCTGGGCACTAATTCATCGGGGACCAGAAGGAAGACTCCTAAAACAATGTGCCATTGACAACCCTAGACCTTCCTGCCCACCTCCCTCCTCTGGCTAAGCTGCCAGTCTCGCCTGATCTCTGAGCCCAGCTTCTCGGAGAGACAAAAACAATGACATCCGGGGCCTTTGGGGGTCAAGGAGCAGGAATCTCTCAGAAGGAGTCAGAGCCGCTACCCGGCCTCCATGTTGCTCATAGCATAATCCTGTGGTTTTGTGTTCTGATCCTCTTCTGGTCCTGAGACACAGGAGGAGGGTTGGGAGGCAGGGAGGAAGGTGCTGGGCAAAATCCACTGGGCATACGATTCTAGGCCCTGGAGAATTAGAACACTTAATATCATTGTTCTGTAAGAAACGACCAGCAGGATGATTTCAGAGAGGCCTGGAGGGACTGAAGGGAGCTGATGCTGAGGGAAGTAAGCAGGACCAAGAGAACAAGATCGCGTGATGATGGATGCGACTCTCTTCAACAGCGAGGGGATTCAGGCCAGTTCCAATGGCCTTGTGAGGGAGAGAGCCTTCTGCACCCATGTGGGGACTGAGTGTGGATCGCAACAGAGCGTTTTCACTCTTGTGTTGTTGTCTGCTGGTATTTTGTTTTCTTTCTCATTTTTTTTCTCCTTTTTGATCTGATTTTTCTTGTGCAACCTGATTGTGGAAATATAGAGAGAAGAACTGCATGTGTTTAACATATATTGGATTATCTGCTGTCTAGAGGGCTAGGGAGGGAGAAAAAACTGGAACACAAGGCTTTGCAATGTTGAGCAGTAGCTGTGCATATGTTTTGAATATAAACAGCTTTAATAAAAAATTAGAACTCTTGATTTTTACAGATGGGGAAACTGAAGCCCAGAGCAAAGGTGATTGGAGGAAGTGGCAGGGAGTAAATGGCACAGCAGGGGTTCAAATCCTGATTCTCTGGCTCTGAATCTAGGATTGTTTGTCTTTGTTCTTTGGGTCCTAATTCTTACAGAGTAGGCATTTAATAATTGCTGGCTTTGTGATCAATTGTGCAACTATGAATATGTCACTTCACCTTTCCATGTCTCACTTTACTCAGAAGGGAAATAAAAATCAAATGACCATACCTATAACGTGCCTACTGTGTCAGGTACTTTACAATTATCATCTCATTGGATTCTCACAAAAACTCTTCAAGGTCAATGCTGTTAGTGTCCCCTGAGGGAGGGGCAGTGGGAAGCAGCCATGGAAAATAACAAATGAAGTGTCTTGCTTGAGGAGAACAATGTCATAAGGCAATGGAGGAGGGAGTAAGGTATAAGAAGTTTGGAAAGGTAGGAAGAGGTCAGGTTATAAAAGGCTCCTAACACCAAAGATTTTGAACTTGAGCATGGAGGTGATAGGGAGCCACTGAAGCTTATTGAAGTGAGGGAGTGGTGTTGTCTGACTGATGCTTTAGGAAGTTCAGTTAAACAGTAAAGTGATGGGTGAATAGGAGAGGAGAGACCAACAATCTGGAGAGAATGAGAACCTTCCCCGGGGCTCTCCCAGGAGGGAAAGGGGCACAAGGAAGAGAGGTCTTGGGGGTAGAAGGGAGAGGGCAATGAATAGGATGGGGGGGTGAGAAAGTCAGGAGGCAAGGAAGGCAACTGGGTGGCTGAAGGAAGGTGGCTCTTTCAGCAACAATCAACTAAGAGAAGAGCTGGAGGCTGGAGGGATCTGAGAACAGGGAATGTCGAGGGGGGAGGGGCTTAGAACAGGGAATGTCAGAGCTGGGAGGGGCCAAGAATAGTGGGTGTCAGGGCTGGGAGAGGCTTAAAACAGGGGATGTCAGGGCTGGGCTTCAGCAGAAGATTCTATATCACATCTTGAAGGTGAGCTGAGAAAGGCTTGCCAGAAAACTCTGACCTTTTCTGGTTTTCAGGCCCCTTCCAGCCCTGACACCCCCTGTTATCAGGCTCCTCCCAGCCCTGACACCCCCGTTCTCAGGGTCCTCTTTAGTTCCTTTCCTCAGCAGCCGAGACCTGGCCTCCAGCCCTCCCCTATCTCCGTCCCCTCCTCCCCCTCCTCCTCCTCCCTGGGACCAAACACCTAACTCTTTAGTGAGCACAAAGCCGGATGAAGGGATGATGGACTGTGCAATAATGACAATTAGATTAGAGCGAGTCTCCTTGTCATTAAACTGGCAACATAATAAAAACTTTATCTCCAAGACTCATTCGGAATCCGTGGCTCTTTCCATCAGGAGGCCGAGAATCTCTCCCCCAGGAGGGGGCCAAGGCTGCCTGGCCCCAAAGGCTGGAGGCCCCAAAGACTGGAGGCTGCCTCTCACCCCAGCCAGCCCATCCTTCCACAGGCTTCCCGAGCCAGCAAAGCAGGCCCAAGGTCACGGAGCCACAACCAACGTTCTCCATCTGACTTAGGAGCAAAGACCCGGGAGTGGAGGTTGAGGGGATCATGGGGTGGGGGGGTGTCCAGCCCCCAAATCTCTCTTTCCCAGGGACCTGTATCTCTTTTCTAAGCCCAGGAAGATCCTCTTCCACAGTTACCTCCATCATTAGTCTCAGCCCCTCCCAAATCAAGGAGCCGCTGAGCAGTCCCATGTCTCCCATGAGCTTGGCCTCCCCTCCCCGAAGCCAGCCCGTTATTAAATGTTTACGCGTGCCAAGGATTGTGCTAACGCCCCAAACACCCAGAGCTCGGCCTTTGCCGGCAAACGTCTCACTTGCTTCTGTTCCCCTTGGCTTGGATGCCTTTAAGGAGCAGAGGAGCTTTCAGAGGGAAGAAACATACTGGAAGTAGCCAGAGCTGAAAGAATTTCCATCGATCCCCGTCTCATACAGGATCAAATACAAATCTTCCTCAGGGCATCCAAAGTCCTCTCAAATCCAGCCTTAACCCACCTTCGTCCCCTGATCCGAGTCCCCTCCAACCAAACCTTTTTTTCATGTCACCCTCTTCACCTCCAGGAATAATGAGCCCTCATAAATGCACTCCTCCCCCTTCTATTACAATCCGTTCTTCATGTCCTGGGCCCCTGCCTCTGAAGCCTTCCCTGATTTTACCCTGCTAGAAGTGATTCCTTCATCTTCCCTTAGCTTTCAGGCTCTCTTCCTATAGTAAAACCCTTCTAGCTTCAGAGGATGCTGATTTAAGCCAGAAGGAACCTCAGAGGAATCCCCTTTTTTAATTGGAAAGTGAGTGGATGGATGCCCGTCAGTTGGGCAATGGCTGAATAAATTATGGCATATGAATGTTAGAGAATATTATTGTTCTATAAGAAACGACCAGCAGGAGGATTGAAGAGCGGCCTGGAGAGACTGACAGGAACTGATGCTGAGAGAAGTGAGCAGAACCAGGAGATCATGGTACACGGCAACAGCAAGATAATACAATTATCAGTTCTGATGGACGTGGCTCTCGTCAACAATGAGATGATTCAAACCAGTTCCAATTGTTCAGTGATGGAGACAGCCAGCTACACCCAGAGGATCGTGGGAACTGAGTGTGGACCACAACAAAGCATTCTCACTCTTTTGGTTATTTGCTTGCATTTTGTTTTCCTTCTCAGGTTTTTTTTCTTTCTAGATCTTATTTTTCTTGTGCAGCAAGATAACTGTATAAATATGTCTATATATATTGTATTTAAGATATACTTTAACATATTTAACATGTATTGGACTATCTGCCATCTGGGGAGGGAGAGAAGGGGGAGGAGGGAAAAGTTGGGCCAGAAGGCTTTGCAAGAGTCAATGTTGAAAAATTATCCATGCAAATGTTTTGTAAATAAAAAGCTTTAAAAAAAAAAGAAAAAAGAAAAAACTTTGGGGTCTTTTGGCATGTTGAGCCAAAAAAAAAATGAATGATGGGAGGGACCTAGATGTCATTGACTCTAACCTGGAACTGAATAGTCTCTTTATAACATTCTCTAAAAGGGGACAATTCAGTCAGTCAATCCACATTTATTAAGCACCTACTGTCTGCTAGCCACTATGCTAAATGCCGGATATACAAGGAAGCAAAAATAAAAGAGATCCTACTTAGCTCAAGGAGCTCCCACAACCAAGGTGTACACAGGACAAATGGCAATAACTGACTGAGAGAAGGCAACAGAATTAAAGGGATGGGAAAGTTTTCTTGCAGATAGTAGGAGTTCATTTGGGATTTGAAACTAGGAGACAAATGTGAAGAAAGATTGTAAACATGGGGACAGCCTGTAAACAGGAGGTGAAGAGTCTTGTTCATATGCTGGGGGCAGGAGGGGAGGAAGGTATAAGAAGATTGGAAGGAGAAGGGAAACTTAAGGACTTTAAAAGCCAACTAGAGGATTTTAAAATTTTGATCCAGGAAGTAAAAGGAAGTCAGGGGTCATCCAGTTTCTAAAACCCTCCAAGAAGGAGGAGCCCAGGACTGTTCCACTCTGGGATGGCTCTTTTTGTTAGGGAGCTTCCTGACATTTACCTCTCTTCAAAGCCCCAACCATCATCTTCCTACTTTAATCCTTTGGTTCCAAGCAAAACAAAGCTACTCACTCCTCCTGCTAACAACCCTTCAGATATTTGAAGACTGTATTCCCAGAGTCTGCTCTTCCCCAGCAAAACATCCCCAATTGCTTCAGTGGATCTGAGGATGTTACAATGTCCCCCGTGTCTTCGGCCCCTTGCAACCTACGCGGTGTTAGCCTGGTCACCATTAGGAGACAATTAGCCCCGTTTTGTAGGTGAGGGAAATGAGGGTTCAACAAGGGAGAGAATCTTCCCATGGCCACAGAGCTGGAAAGTATCAAGCTGGGATTTACAAGTCTTAACAAGTCTTACAAGATTAACATGGCAAATATCCACCTACTTTCCTCTTGATGACTAAGAGGGCATAGGTTGGTCCATCGCAAAGCAGGGGACCATCTTGGACAGACCATAAAATGACCTATCCCTCCCCCAATTTCCTACCACAATGGCAATTTCTCTCTCCCAGAATCCTCTGGTTGTTCAGGACATGCCCAGTTTCTGGTCACTTTTTTAGATGCTTAAAAAAATCATATATTCAAGCAATCAAAAAGGACCCTCATTATCTGGGAGGCATTAAAACACTAACCAGGCAGTCAGAATCACACTCAGCTATCAACTCTGACATGGAAGAGCTCTGGCCAATCACCCAACCTCGATGAACTCGGGGCTTGTCCAAAGTCGTTGAACCAAAAAGGATAAAAGCCAAGATTCGAATGTAGGTCATAGACACTAAATCCAGGCTTACATCCACTGCAGCGACTGGGAAGGGAGCAGCCATAGGCACTGGTCGAAGTCACCCGTGATCAGGCTGAAGCAGAGGCAGGGAGTTAGCCAGGATGTGATTCAGGACCTTGGAGAGGTCCTACTCTACTACCCAAGGAGAGATCAAAGTAAGTTTGTTTGTTTTGTTTGTTTGTGGTTTGTTTTTTATTTTTTGTTTTTTGTTTTTTTATCCTTTAAGGCCTTTCAAGCCCAGTTTGAATCCCATCAATGAGATTTGCTGTCTCTATGATCTTGGCAAAACCATTCAACTCAGTTTCCTCATCTGTAAAATGAAGGCTCTTTGTACTAGGTCTTTGATATCCTTCCTACCCCATCCTATCCTTGTCTGCAGGAGGAACCCAATATATAGGGAGTCCGGGACAGGGATATCTTCATTAGCAGGGACTCCCAGGCCAGAAGCCTCCAAGAGGACTGAGGGAAATTGCATTAAAGAAGCTCCAGCCTCCCATAGATTTGGTTTAGACAAAGGCACTGAGGCCCTGCCATGTGCCTCAGTCTCTCTGGGGACATAGATGGAGTGGAGCACCAGGGTACCCAGTACCAATGACCATGTCCCATGTCCGTGACCCCACGAATTGGGCAGGACAGTTAGGTGGTCAGCTAGAGGAGACTTCTCATTGTAGCTTTCATTGTCCCCAAAGCAGCTGACAAAAGGCCATTAGTCAGACCCAGTGTCCAGGGTTTAGGTTGGTGGCTGGCTTGCTCTCTCCTGAATGAAACAATTAATTTTCTGGGAAACCGCAGTCCCTCTGGCTCACCCCAGCAGGAGCCCCCTGGGAAATCAGGAGCAGCGCCAATAAAACTCCCTCTGATGTGCCCCCTTGCCATGCTCATCTTAGCTGCCCCTCCCTCCCTGCTCTTCCTTTCCTGTCTCCTCCCCCTCACTCCTTGTTGTTCATCAGCATTCCCCATTGCAGATCATATGGACAATGAATAAGACATTCTTATGGGAGCAGAGACAAGTCCTCCCTGAAGGACTGAGAGGAATTCAGACTATGAGAGCTGGGAGGGGACTTAGAATAGGGGGTGTCAGAGCTAGGGAGGGGACTTAGAACAGGGAAGGTCAGAGATGGGAGGGGACTGAGAACAGGGGGTGTCAGGGCTGGGGAGGGGACTTAGAACAATGAATGTCAGAGTGAGGGGGAACTTGAACAGGGAATGTCAGAGCCTGGACAGGGCTTAGAAAAAAGGAATGTCAGAGCTAAGGAGGAGTCTAAGAATAGGGAATAACAGAGGTGGGAGGGACCTTGGAACAGGGTATCAGGGCTAGGAGGGGCCTTTAAATAGACAACTAAATTTAAAAGCTGAATAGGTCCTTTGAGAGCATTTTGTCCAGCCTCCTCGTTCTACAGGAGAAGGGAGTGACTAGTTACCCATTAATAGCAGAAACAAGCCGAGGGCCCAGGATTCTTGACTCCCAGTGCAGACCTCTTCCCCCTCACCTCATGCTAGTTCCTTCAGTTCCTGCCCACTTGAAGGAGCCCAGCAGGGGGGAGCACCCCCATCCTGACATAGAGCTCTGAGCCAACACCAACAGCGGCTCTCCACACAGTCTCAGGGAAAGTGGATGGAGCTCAGGTCCCCTCCTGGGAGGATCCCACTCCCCATCACCAGAGCCCTTGTTCTCCTGATCTGGAAGAAGCTACAGAGCCCTGGACAGATGGAACCCCTGCCCCCGCCTGCTGGGCTGGTTTTGTCTCCAGTAGCACCAGCCAAAGGGGGGTGGGAGGGGGAAACAGTGAGCACCACGGCAAACTCCATATGGGTTAGCACCGTGGCCAAGCAGATGGCAGAGCAGGGACCAGAATAGATGTGGCTCAGGTTTAAAAAGGACCCGCAGGAGGACAGCCCAACTGTTCTCCCGAGGGACAGAACAGGGACCGAAAAGAGCAGCAAGCCTGCGGTGAGGAGACCCAGATTCGACTCCCCACTTGGCCCTTCACTCCAAGGGAAGCTCAGCCAAGACACTTCCTGTCTACAGGCTTCCATTTCCTCCCCAGGAAAACAAAAAGACTGGACTCGCTTAAGGTCCCTCCCAGTTCTTCACATCTGAACTGGGAGTGCAGGGGGCCAGATTGCAGCTCAGTCAGAAGGTTCCAGTGGGCCGCCAGGCCAGTGAGCTGCTCACCACATGACACGGGGAAGCCCAATTTGCATGAGTGTCGGTGCTGGAAGCAAGAAGGGCCGCAAAGCAGCTCCTGGGGCCACTGGGCCTAAGGAAACGTTCCCAAAAGCCATCGTTCTCCAGCCCAGAGGGACCACTGAGAACGTGGAGGTGGACCAACTTAAACAGGCATTCCCTCCATGGCAACCCCCCCCCCCCCCGCCAGTGGTCATCCAGCCTTTGCTAGCAGTCCTCCAGGGACGGCGACTCACCTCTCCTAAGGGAGCACCTTCCACTTTGAAAGTTCCAATTGACATGTGCCATCAAATCAGTATTGGTCTCTTTCTTTGCACCTCAGTGCCTCTTAGTCTTTAGGAAAGAAGGGAGGGAGGGAGGGAGGGAAGGAAGGAAGGAAGGAAGGAAGGAAGGAAGGAAGGAAGGAAGGAAGGAAGGAAGGAAGGGAGGGAGGGAGGGAGGAACAGATCTCAGGATCTCTAGTTGCCATTCAAGCTTAGCTCTTCTACTGGCCTATTGTGGCCCGCCACCCCCGCCATGTGATCACTCTGAATTTACTTCTCCACGTGCATGGGACCCCTCTTGGCAGCCGGATGCAGCAGGGACTATTTCATTGTTTCTGTATCCCCAGCACACAGCGTGCACACTGATCACTGCCACAGCAGCCTGAGCCCTTTCTTCCTCAGCCATGCAGTCAGTCTCTAAAAGTCTGACATTGGGGTGTTTTTCCTGCCATTTCCTCTGCCCCGGCCCTTGCCGACACCCCCACACCCCCCGGCGGCCAGAAGGGCCCCCCATTCTCGGGACTCCTGCTTCTCTGGGAGCCAGTCTGAGCCCGAGGCCTCTTCCAAGCCCAGCCTGTGCCAGAGACCGGAAGCTGTTTGGGGAACAACCCCCGGGCCCGAGGGCCTCTTCGCCACCCTGAGGAGGGAGGGGAACCAGGTCTGGCATCCCCTGGAGGAGAGACTGCCAAGCCCTGAGTAAGTCACAGCCGCAGAGTTGGCTAGAGATGAGAGCGAGAAGCACTTTGCCCGCTGCCGATCACACACGGGGGCTGGAGGAAAAGATCACCCCGAGAATAGCTTCCCCGAGAAGGGCACGTTGGATTTAAAAAGCTGGGAGTTGGGGAGGTGGCGACTGCCCTCCATCTGCTCTGTCTCCGTCTCTCGGGGACATTTGGGCTCGACGAGTGCAGGAGGGGAAGGGGCCCCGCTCCAAGAGGCCGGAGCTCCCTGTCCTGGTATCACATGCGTGTCTAGCTGGCGAACTCCGGCGAATCCGCCCCGTCTGAGAGCCCAGCTCTGCAAGCTCGAGATCTCCACAAAAACCTTCCGGGGCAGCTGAGGAAAAAGCCGGGAAGGCTCCAGCTTAGCATCAGCAGCAGATTGGGGGGCTGCGCCAACGGGAGGCAGTGAAGCTGCCTAGGAGGGCCCAAAGGGCTGACCCCCAGTCCTAGGAGGGCCTGGCCCAGCTCTGCTTGTTCTCGAGGGCAAAACCTGGAGCGACCACAGTTGGGAGGGCTGATGCCTCCAAGGAGGCAGGTGGCAGGAAAGACTTGCTAATGGTTAAACATCCCAAAGTAGCCCTGGGCATTTTGGGAAAGAGAGAGCTTCTCCTGTCTGGAGGTATCCAACTGTGGCTCGATGGCTTCCTTTCAGAGGTGCAGGTTGGACTGGGAGCCCAGGGGAGTCTTAAAAAGCCTGAGGTTCTGGAACTGGAGTCACAGCCGGATCAGGTGTCCATGACCTGGACAAATCATGTATTTCTCTGGACTTCAGTTTCCTTTTCTGTAAAGTGGATAGTAGAAGACTAGACTACTAGAACTTTCTAATTCTAAATTTTCTGTTAGATGCATACTAGGCACTTAAGAAATGCTTTAGGTACATAGTAGGTGCTTAAATGCTTGTGGATGCTTCATTTCATGAAAATAACTCCTTCACACACCCTTGGGAGGGAGACTGATGCTTCACAACAGACGCCCCTGCCCTGGCCTGAAGGGAGCTCCCAGGCTCTGGGGATGACTGGACGGGGGAGCCCAGCACGGTGAGGGGGGTCCTGTGCTTCCCCATCTGGTGCTCTCGGGCCCTCTCAAAGGGAAGCCCCAGCCGCCTGCCCCCAAACTCTCCACTTCCCAAAGTGCTCATGAAGCAGGTTTCTGCTTCTCAGACAAAGTGAGGCGTCAGCAGGTTCAAACCCTGCAGCTCAGGCAATTAGGCCATGTGGGCATGGGATGCTCCCCGGCCCTCAGGCCTCCAGAACTCCCAGAGGAAGGGGACTTTGGCAGGTCACACCCTCACCGTGAATTGGGCAACTGGACAAAGGTCACCCAGGCCCATGGATCACACCCAGACTAGTCTGACCCTCACTATTAAGAACAGAATGAAGGTTCAGACCTGGGCTCCCCATTGCCCTGATTTAAAGCCCAGACCACTGACTAGTGACCAGGGCACTGTCCACTGCACCGTCCTGCCACCCAGCAGAGGGTGGGGTCCTGAAGTCGTCCCTCATCACCTTTTCCAATGACTGACCTTTGGTCAGACCTCCTCCCCAGGGAGAGGCTGCCATGGCCAGAGCCGGTCTCGGTCAGGCTCACGGGGGCTCAGGTTCCATCCCAGTCACGTGCTGGCTGCGTGATCCTGAGTAAGTCACTGTACTTTGATCTGGGCACCACCGCATGCCTAAGTCGCACAAAAGATCCTAAAATGGGGGAGGTTTCCTTGCGCAGCGCTCCCTAAACCTGGGGGGCGGAACCAGCTCGTACTCCGGGTGTGAGCGTTCCACTTGCGCCTCCGAAGTTGGCAAACACCACAAAGCGGGTTTAGTTTATGTTTTCTTACTTGTCTGGGCTAAAGAAAGTGGTGGAGAAAGTATTAGCGATGCAGATTAACCTTAAAGGTGTGTCTTATAGATTTGTCAAGTTCCATTATTTATTACTATACCGTTTTATTCTAGCGTGTATTCTTTGTTTGTTTTTGCTCGGAGACACCATTGTTAAACATCCACAGGGACGCCTCTGCTTGGACCAGTGAAAGCTGTGTTCTTGTCCCTGCGTCGTCTGTGTTATGGGGAGAAAGGCCGATATGACATTCAGAGATCCGGGACTTAACCCTTCCACCTGAGATCCAGGACTTAACCCTTCCAGCTGCTACCTCGGCAGCCGCCTTCACCTCTCTGGACCATCATCCCAAGCCTCTGACTGGAGACCAGGGCACTGCCCACTGTGCCATCCTGTCTCATCTGTAAAAATGATGAGACTGAACCAGCGGGGAAGCAGTGGAACACTATCGGAGGATCTGGATGCAATTTTGGCTCTGCTGCCTGCTAGCTGCGTGACGTGGAGGGATCATAGCATCTGCATGGGACTAGGTTTCCTCATGGGGAGAAACGAGGTGCTGCCCTGGTGACTTCTGGGATACCTTCCAGGTTTCAGTCTATGGTTGGATGGTCTCTGAGGTTGACTTTCTCCTCTCAGTCCGAGTTCTTGAGTAGAATCCTTTCTCTCTCAGCAGGGTTTGACCACTGATGCCCAAGGGAGTGCCCTCTGCCCCAGTGGCCATGCTCATGCTTCCAGATCTCCTGGGTCTACCTCCTCTGGGCTGGGTCTTCTTGGCCAGCTCAAGCTTCTCTCCCCAACGTCCCCTTTCTTCTCTCCCAGATACCCCCTTTCTTTTCTCCCTAATGTTCCCTTTCTTCTCTCCCCAACGTCCCCTTTCTTCTCTCCTCAACATCCCCTTTCTTCTCTCCCCGATACCCCCTTTCTTTTCTCCCTAATGTTCCCTTTCTTCTCTCCAGAACGTCCCCTTTCTTCTCTCCTTACTCCCTCAGCATCTCATTTACTCCCAAGACTTCCACTTCTCTGCAGACCATCCAGGGGAAATCTGTACGTCTCTTCCTGTGTCCAGATGAATCCTCTTCCTCTCCTCAATGTCCCACCAGCATCTCAAGGTCAAGACCAAAATTTCCTTCTCCACTTAACCATGATGCCCTGAGACGTACCCCTCCCAACATCACCTTCTCTAGGATCTTAGACTTGTACAGAGCGTAGGGCCTGGAGTCAGGGAGACCTAAATTCAAATATGGCCTCAGACCTTTCCTAGTTGAGTGATCCTGGGCAAGTCACTTAAGTCTCTCATCTGTAAAATGGGACTAATCAGGAAAATCTGCTCAAATCTAATTTCAGCCATTTCCTAGCTGCAAGACCCTGAGCCAGTCACTTCGCTCTGTTTGCCTCAGTTTCCTTATCTATAAAATGATCTGGAGAAGGAAAGGGCAAACTACTCCAGTGCCTTTGCCAGGAAAACCCTCGACTCCGCTGAAATGACTGAACAAGTGCTGATTCTAAATTCCGATTCTGTCACCCTTTTGTCTCCCATGAAGCTTCCACAAATGGGGCTCAGGGTACGCAGCTTGTCCCAGTGCCCAGCACGGGGCCGGGCACTGTAAGGACCACATGCATTCTGACAGCTTGATGGAAGACCATGGGAACCTACAATACTCTTCTACAAGACAACCTGGTACCTTCCCCAATGGGACCACTGCATAAATCCCAGAGCCCCTTGGCATTGGACGGCAGCGATCTTCCTCTGCTTGGGGGACTGGAAGGGCCTGGGGGGGACTGGAAGGGCCTGGGGGGGACTGGAAGGGCCTGGGGGGGACTGGAAGGGCCGGGCAGCTAAGCTTGCTTAGGCTTGGCAGTTTTCCCCTCTGCTCCCCAATGGCTCCACTTTCTCATCTCATTTTGTTGGGGCAGAGAGGAAGATGGATTTCTTCCGACTCACCTTTATTTGGCAACAGCAGGCAAGACCCACCCGGGTAATTACGGAGCAGCTGCTCAGAACAGAGCTAGTTGTGACTCGGCTGGTGGAGGCCCGAGGGGAGTGCTGAGCCCATTCCCACCCCCACCCCCCGTTGGTCCGGCCACCAGACCTCAGCCGAGCCATGGGACCCTGTCACTCACAGTGATATTGGCCCAGCGATACCTCAGGATGGACATTCAGCTTCTGCTTGCAGTCCCTGCCATGGACAGGATGCTCACGGGCTGTCAAGGAGCCCACTCTTCCACTCTCTGAGATCTTGGATCACTTGGAACTTTTCCTTCCATTGCGTCTGAATGCACCTCTCTGTCGTGCCCCGGATACGCCTGGTTTGCCTTCCCAGGTCAAACAGAATAATCTTAAATCATCCGATCGATCCATAATTAGCAGGAGTTATTAGGGGCTCCCTGGGCGCCAGGACAGGCAGGGAGACACAACAGACACCGGCCTCTGTCTGATCCACAAGGCCTGGGTTCAAGTCTCACCTCCGATCCACCCTGGCCACGTGGCCCTAGCTAACCCCACGAGCTCTCGGCGCTCTAGGCCCTACATCTGGGACTTTGTCTACAGCAGAGAAGATGCAGACCGCTTTGATGGAGAGACTTTCCTCAAGCGGGCAGAGATCGTACTGGCACAATCACGATTTCGGTCTCGGGCAGTGCGCCAGGTTCTAGGGATAAAAGAAAGGCAAGACTCAGAAACTCATTTTCTTTCCCCAAACCTCCCTCTTCTTCCTGACTTTCCTATTACTAGGACGGCTCCGCCTCTCCTCTTGATCCCTCAGCCTCCCACCCTGGCCGATGGCCCAGATCCCTCTGTCTCCTAGATCTAATATGGCCCTGGGCTCCGTCTGCGGCACTTTCCCGACATCCCTCCTTCTCTACTCTGAAGTCACCCCGCCCTTGGTGCAGTCCCCTCACCCCACATGGAATGTTACCATGCAGGGAGAGGGTCCACCTGGCTCCAGTCCCTCCTCCATTCAATCCTAAATCATGGATCTGACCATGTCATCCTACCCACCCCATCCCCGGTCAGATAAACCCCAATGGTTCCATGTTGGCTCCAGAACCAAAATAAAACCCTCTGAGGCATTTCGAAGCCCTCGTAGCCCGGCCCCCTCCTCAGCCTTCACACCCCTCCCAGTCCCTCTGGCCCCCACACATTCAGCAGTTCAGTGACTCGGGCCTCCATCTCCTGCCTCTGGACGTTCTCGCTGGCTGCTCTCTCACACCTGGAGAGTTCCTCCTCCTCCTCCTCTCCCGCCTCCTGGTTTCCTTCCAGGCCCAGCCGTCCCTCCTGCAAGTTGCCCTTCTCTTTCATGCTTCCTTGAGCTCGGTGTCCACCCTCTCAGCTCAGCTCGAATTTACCCTGCATTTATCTTGCTCGAACATGGTTGTTTGTGTGGTGTTTTCCCCATTCGATTACGAACTCCCCGAGGACAGAACTGCCTTTCTTTGTGTCCCCAGCACTTAGAGTCGGGATCTAACCCGACTCTGAGATTTAATCAATCCTTGTTGACTTGACAACTATTGTCTGCATCTGAGGAGCTTACATTCCCAAACTGAACGTGTCCAGTCCGTCCAAACAATTACCACTTCATCAAAATCAAGTTTCTCGGAGGCTCCCTTCCCTCATCTGTGAAATGGGTATAATACTACTCACAGTAAACACTTAACAGGCTTAGGGTACAAATCAAATGAGAGAATGACCGTGAAGTCCTTTTTATTATCGCTCAGTCATGTACAACCTCTTCATGACCCCGTTTGGGGTTTTCTCAGCAAAGATACTGGAGCACTGGGCCATTTCCTTCTTCAGCTCATTTTACAGACGGGGAAACTGAGGCAAACAGACTTCAGTGACTTGGCCAGGGTCCTACAGCTAGGAAGATCTGAGGCTCTCTCTCCATCATCCCTAGTAGTAGTAATGGTGAGCATTGGTATAACACTTCCTAAGTGTCAGGCACTGGGCTAAACACTTTGCAATTATTATCTCATTTGATCCTCTGGGAGGTGGATGCCATTTTGACCCCCGTCCCTCCCTGAGGGAAGCCCCCCTTTTTAAGGAGGAAGAATGTCTGAAGAGGTCATATATCTCCCATCTCTTGCCTGGGGGTGACAAAACTCAGCCCCTAAAAGATGAGGGAGAGACCACTTGGGCAAGGACGATCCCCTTTGCTGAAAGAATCCAGTAGCACTCCACTGGGGAAAAATTCATCATAAGACTGAATAAAACTCAGTTACGATGGGTCAAACCAGAGGCCAAATGTGGTGAGGACATAAACAACTAATAAACATTTATTAAACACCCATTGTGTACCAGGCGCTGAGCTAAACACTGGAAATACAAAAAGAGACCCTTGAGGAGCTTACAATCTAATGGATATTGGTCAGTGTCAGAAGAGAGAAGGACGTGTCTATGAGAGATGTTGTGAGGATAAAATTGACAAAAGTTCATGACTGATCAGAGATATTGGGGGGGGGGGGCTAAAGAAAATGAAGAGCCTAGCTTGCGAGCCTGAGTGACTGGGTGGTACCCTCATAGTAATGGGGAGGTTGGGGGATACAGGTGTTGGAAGGACCAGTCTGACGGGAGGGCTGCTCATCTACCTCTGGAGTCTATCTGGGACCTAACTCTCACTTGTATTTCGGAGAGCGGAGCATGAGCAGCCGACCACATCCCAGCACATCATCTCATTACACGGGCTTGGAGGGATACCAAGGGGTCTCGAACCCATCAATAAGCTGGGGAGGACGTCTCCCCAAGCACGTGAAGGCTTCCCCTGGCAGAAGGGCCCATGAGAACAATGTGTCCCCTGGGGGTGAAGGGGAGCTTCACCTAAGGTAACCTTGGCCTGTTTACTGCAGTAGGTGGGAAACCTATCCTGGGCTCAAAATGAAAAAATACAAAACCCTTCACCAAGATGATCCCCCCCCCCATCAGAACATGGATATATACATGCTAATAATGGACAGCAAGAAATCTAGTAGACCTGGAAGACAAATAGCTCTTGTGGCAAGAGAACTCAGCAGGTCTTCCATCTAAATGGTAACCCTGAGTGAAACATGGCTGCCAAATGAAGGCCAGCTTCCCAAAGCTAGAGTGGCCACAGTGATGGAGGGCCCTGTGAAGCTGGAGTAGGGTTTGCAATCAAAACTAATCTAGTCAATAACAGCTTTGAGAGATTCATACCTCTCAGATTGGCTAAGATGACAGGAAAAAATAATTTCGAATGTTGGAGGGGAGGTGGGAAAACTGGGATACTGATGCATTGTTGGTGGAGTTGAAAAATAATCCAGCCATTCTGGAGAGCAATTTGGAATTGAGCTCAAAGGGCTATCAAGCTATGCACATCCTTTGACCCAAGCGTGTTTTTACTGGAATTCTACCCCAAAGAGATCTTAAAGGAGGGAAAGGGACCCACAAGTGCAAAAATGTTTGTGGCAGCCCTTCTTGTAGTGGCCAGAAACTGGAAACTGAGTGGATGCCTATCAGTCAGAGAATGGCTGAATAAGTTATGGTACGCGAATGTTTTGGAATATTATTGTTCTGTAAGAAACAATCAGCAGATTTCAGAGAGGCCTGGAGAGACTTACATGAATTGATGCTAAGTAAAGTGAGCAGAGCCAAGAAAAAATTGTACCCAGTAACAGCAAGATTATGTGATCAACTGTGGTGGACTTGACTCTTTTCAGCAATGTGGTGATTCGAGACAATTCCAATAGACTTGGAATGAAAAATGCCATCTACATCTAGAGAGAGAACTATGGAGACTCACTGAGGATCAAAGCACAGTATTTTCCCCTTTTTGTTTCTTTGCTTGATCATTTTTCTTTTTCTTTTTTTTTTTTTTGGTTTTTTTTTTTTTGGACTGATTTTTCTTGCACAACATGGCAAATATGGAAATATATTTTAAAGGATTGCACATGTTTAACATATCAGATTACACACTGTCTTGGGGAAGGGGAGATAAAGGAAAGAGTGAGAAAAATTTGAAACACAAAGTCTTACAAAAATGGATGTTGAAAACTGTCTTTACATGGGAAAAATAAAATAATATTGAGGGGGAAAAAGAAAGAAATGATGGGCAGGCAGATGTCAGGAGAACCTGGATAGAACTGATGCAAAGTGAAATAAGCAGAACCAGTAGAACAGAGTCCACAGTCACAACAATATGGGATGATGAGCAATTGTTAATGACTTAGCTATTGTCCATAATACAGTGATCCAAGATATTTCTGACAAATTCATGATGAAAAATGAGCTCTACTTTCGGAGAAAGAACTGATGGAGTCTGAATGCAGATTGAAGAATACTATTTTTCGCTTTTTTTTCATGTTTTCCCCTTTGGGTCTATGTCTTTTTTTTAATAACATGATTAATATGATAATATGTTTTGCATGATTGAACGCGTATAACCTATATCAAATTGTTTACTATCTCAAAAAGGGGGAGGTGAGGGAGGCAGAGAAAAAATTTGGAACTCAATTTTTTTTAACTGAATGTGAAAAATTGTCTTTACATGTAACTGGGGGGAAATAAACTATTATCTTTTTTAAAAGAGGAAAAAGTAGTTTAACTCCATCAGAAGTAAAGAGGAAGCAAAGCTTAAAGAGATGCAGGGTTCTTGGTTCAGTAAGAAAGCAGATGAAATTCAGTTTTATGTTGATAAATAACAATCCTAAGCACTTTTATGATGCCCTGAAGGCTATTTATGGGCCAAAGACGTTTGGTGCATCTCAACTACTCAGTGCTGATGGAGCTACATAGTGATAAAGACATGATCCTGGACAGATGGGCTGCACACTTCCATAATGTTCTCAACAGGCCATCATCAACCAATGCTGAAGTCATTGCCTGTCTGCCTCAAGTCGAACTCAATCCCTCTCTAGTCGAACTTCTAACTGAAGAAGGTTTTGAATGCCACTAGACTCCTCATGTATGGTGAAGTACTCGCTGCTGATTCTATTTTAGCTGAGATTTACAAGGCAGGGGCCCGCTGCTCATAGAAAAACTGACTGAAATCTTCCAGGTTCTATGGCAAGAGGCTATCCCCCCGGGACATCAAGGGTGCCACCATTATTTGTCTTTATAAAGGAAAAGGATGTCCTGTGATAATCACAAAGGGAGCTCTCTTAGCCACTGCCAGCAAGATTCTTGCCAGAGACTTCCTCAATAGGCTGACCCTTCATCCGGAGGATGGTCAACTTCCAGTGCAGTTTAGAAATGGTTGAGGGATGGTGAATGTGGAGTTTGTTGCCCGACAACTCCAAGAGAAATACCAGGAGCAGAAGTCTATACCAATGTTTGCCAACCCGACCAACGCCTTCCCTACAGTCAGAAATGAGGTCTTGTGGAAGATTGTGGTTAATTGTGTGTTCTTCAGTATTGTACATCAGTTTCATGATGGAGCATGTTTCCATAGTTTCTGGATAGCAGATGATGCTTTTCAGTTTTCCCAGTCATCAGTGGAGAGAAGCACATGCTATGTGCTCGTTTACATGCTTTTTAGCATGATATTTTCAGCAATGCTGTCAGATGTCCTCGATGAAAATGAGGCAATATCAAGTTCACCTACCACACTGAAGACAAATTATTCAATTTGAAAAGGGTACAAGCCAAGACTAAAGTAGAAGGGGAGTAGATGCGTGAGTTTTTGTTTGCAGATGACTGTACACTCACTGCAGCCTCTGAAACTGAGGGGTAACACAGTTTGGATTGATTATTGTAGAGGGTCACAGAAGTGGGGAACCCTGGGTGAGGTATAAGACCCTACTGAACTCCCCATCAGCCCTAAGGGTATCTCGGCTTTCCTGAGAAGTCAGGGAGCCTGACAACCTGTGTAGTAATTAAAGCAACAAAGTATGGATTGATTATTGTAGTGGGTCACAGAAGTGGGGAGCCCTGGGTGAGGTATAAGACCTGTTAGTCTTGTAAAAGGAACCCTACTGACTTGCCTGGTTTTGCTCCCAGCAGCCCTAAGAGCATCTTGGCCTTCCTGAGAAGTCAGGGAGCCTGACAGCCTGTGTAGTAATTAAAGCAGAATGATACTAAGTGGCAAGGAGGCATCTGCACACAATAGCAAGTTGCTTATGTGGTCCTGCATGCACAGTGTGCTACAGTTATGGAAGGGTATTAGGGTACATTAGGCTGAGAGAATTTGGAATAAGCTCCTCCTGTTTGACCATCTTTGTGACTTCTGCCCCTTCACTCTTCACCCATGATCAGGATTCAGGCTGGTACCGAAATCCTCTAGTGAGCATCTGGACAGATTGTCTGTTGCTTTTGCTAATTTTGGCCTACCAACAGCGAGAAAACAGAGATCCTCCCCCAGCCACACACGTGGAACCGACCGTTACAGCGAATGGAGAGATTCTGATGCTGCTGCTGAGTTCACTCTCACTTTAGCAGTAGGATTTCCAGAGACAGTCACCCCAATGATAAGGTTGATGCACACATGACCCCAGGTAGCTCAGTGCTTGGGAGATTCCACAGGAAAGTGTGGGGGAGAATTAAGCTACAGGCTAAATGGGAGGTTTACAGAACCTTTAGACTGCCCTCCTTGTCAAACGCCTGTGAAAACTGGACAGGCTACCAGCGCTGCGCCAGGAAACGGAACCACTTCCATTTGAATTGTCTTAGGAGGATTCTGAAGATCCCCTGTCAAGGTAGTGGACACTGAGGTCCTTTGCTGAATAAACTGCCAAGCAAGCAAACTCTCCTGCCAAGAGCCCAGTTCTGATGGGCTGGCTGTATTGTTTGAGAGCCAAACATATGCTTGCCTGAGAAGTCACACAAGGAAGGTGTTCCTAGGGAAGTCTCTCAAAGTCTCTCTGAAGAACTTTGGAATCTATGATGAAACACAGGAAACACCAGCCCAGTTCCACCCAGCGTGGCAAGCCCGCCTCGAAGAAGGAGCTGCCTCACAGCACAAAGCGGGAAAGAAACGGGAGATGCACAGAATTAGAGACAGCTCCATGCAGTGTTCACAGGGACTGCTTGAGCCTGGCCTGGGGTGCAGCCTACGGGGCTTGGCTTGGTCTGGTCAGCCATGGCAGACACTGAACTCTGACCCCGACAGGAGTGAAGCCATGCTGGTCCTCCTCAGGCATAAAGGCCAGCCACCAGGACTATAGGGGAAGGTGTGGGCAGGAAACAAGGAGTTCCCTTTTGGACATGTTGAGTTTAAGAGACCTTCACTTTAATGTGGCTACAGCTGAGAATGAGAGAGTGAAGGTAAACTGAGAGGTTTGGGAGGGATCAGTATCAACTGTGAATTGCAGATTATCAACCTAGAGATAATCATGGAATCCACGGGGACAATGGGAATCCCACTGATGTTGTCTAGAAGGAGAGAAGCGGGTCCAGGACAGAGCCCTGGGGGAAGCCCAGTTAGCAAGGGATGACCTGGATGGATGAAGATGCAGCGGACACTGAGCAGGGTTTAGCCAAGAAGTAGCAGGATGGAAGAGGATCATGAAGTCCCAGAGGGAAGAGATTGTCAAGGAGAAAGGAGGCGATGGACTGCTGCAAAGGCCGCAGAGAAGTCAAGAAGCATGAGGAAGGAGAACAGGCTACTAGACTAGGGGATGCTGTCCGGCACAGGTAACAGCCTCTGTAAAAATTAACTCTGTTAATTGGTTACCAATGAAACTGGAGCTCTGGTCATTGATGGCTAACAGTGGGGAAAACCAGTCAGAACTGGGGATCCACTTGACAGCATTAGAGACCTCACCTATGCCCTCAAAGGTACCCCAAAATCCTGAGGGAAGAAATGTCCACTTTCTCTGGAGAGCCCCTAACTCTTCCCTGAATGGGCTGAGGAATTTCAGAACTTAGAAGACCTTAAATCCTACAGAGAGAAAATCTGGCCCCATCTCCCTTGGTTCTTTCTCCTGCCCACATCCTCTCTCTGATGGCCTATGACCTTGGCATCCTTAATTAACCATCAGTACATTATCTTAGGCAACAAAATCCCCTGGGCTGAGCGGGCCTAACTAACCTCTGCTTAAGCAAGCTCTTCAACTTCTTCATCTGTGTGTGTGTCTGTGAGTGTGTGTCTCTCTGTCTCTTAGTCTTTGTGTCTCTGTCCGTCTTCATCTCTGTTTCTGTCTCTCTTTGTATCTCTGACTGTATCTCTGTCTCTCTGTTTCTGCTTCTGTCTTTGTGTCTCTATGACTCTGTCTCTATCTCTTTGTGTCTCTGTCTTCATATCTCTCTCTGTCTCTGTTCTATCTTTTTGTGTCTCTCTGTCTCTGTATCAGTATACTGAGACTGTCTCAGTATCTCTCTCTGTTTTTGTCTGTCTCTCTCTGTCTCTTTGTGTCTGTCTTTCTCTCTGTCTGTCTTTTTCTCTCTGTCTCTGTCTGTCCCTCTCTTTATTTCTCTGTCTCTGTCTCTGTCTTTCCCATTGCCTCTTATCCATCCAAGTTTTCCTATTACTAGAAGGTGGGACCCTCTGGGGGGCGGCTAAGAGGTGCACTGGGTAGACTGAGGGGACAACAGTCAAGAAAACTCACCTTCTGAGTCCATCTGCGGCTTCAGACACTTACTAGCTGTGTGACCCTGGGCAAGTCACTTAACTCTGCCTCAGTTTCCTCATACGTAAAATGAGCTGGAGAAAGAAATGTCAAGAAAGCCTCAAAGGGGATCTCGAAAAGTTGGACATGACTGAACAACAGCAACAACAAACTCTTGCAGAAGTGTGGCTTACGGGCAATTAGGCAGCACCCCCACCCCATGAGTCTCAGTTCTGCCTAACTGGCACCTCATGTAACCATTGGGAAACCTTAACCGCTGGATCTCCCGCCTCAGCAAGGAAGGCCCACAAGCCCGGGGACCCTGCTACTCCCTGGCCAAACTTGCCAGGCTCCTGGGGGCCGGCCGGCTCCATTACTCATCACAAGAGATGCCCACCCTGTGCCCGATTGGACAAAGACCTCGGCTCAGTCCGAAGGCCCCGGCTCGGTCTGACCCTCCCCATCCAAGGTGCCCGATGTCCTCTCTCACCAAGGACAATTGCAGCAGGCATTCAGACACCGCACCCAGGCTCAAAAAAGCGCTTTGCCGACATTACCTTGTAAAACAGGGCTGTGTTTATCCCCATTTCACATACAAGGAAGTCGAGGCAGCTGGAGGTAAGTGACTTGGGCAGGATCACACATCTAGGGGCCCTGAAGCCCAGAGCCGGCCCTCCACCCACCGCACCACCTGTTAGCCCCCTGCCCAAACCCTGCATTTGTCCCAGACTTGGGAGGCCTCCCCGGCCCATGGCTGGCCAGGTGTCCGAACGGACAGAGACCTGGAACAAACAAGCCTTTTAATGATGGTGGCTCAGGGTCCGAGTTCTGACTCTGGCCGGGCTGGCCCTGCCAGGGCTGGGCTTCCCTGCTCGGGCTCACACTGAGCTCCCCTTCCAGCTGAGACCGCCACCGGCTGGAACAGCTGGGCCCCCGTGGCTGGCTCTACTTCCAACCACACTCAAGCCTCCACCAGCCCCCCGGGGGCCCATGGCTTCCGTGGGCATCTGTTCCAGTTGTGTCTGCAGCTCCCGGAGGGAGCTTCTCTGCAAGGGCACCAGACTGCTGGGGACCCAGGAGAAGGGAGGGCAGGGAGGCTCCTGCCCACGGGGAATTCTCCCCCTTCTCCCAGCCCAAGCCCAGCCTCCGGGTCCTGAGGGGCCAGGGTTGGCCAACACAGTGTAAGAACACCCCCCCTCCCCCGCAGAGTCCAGAGCCGGGGCCTGGAGGGACGGGGCCCTGTGCTCAGATGCCATTGGGGGCCCTAGTGAGCGGCTCCAGATCCCGCACATCCCATCAGGCCAAGGCCTGAGCCAGCGCCACGGGCTCCAGAACCCCCTCATCCCCTCTCCCTCTCCCCACCCCCGGGTGCCCACAGCTCCAGGCCTGGCGCCATTAGGGTCTGGAGCGGCCAATGTTGCAGGACCCAGAGAAGGAACGTTTGCAGTCCGGGACCTGGGCTCAAATCCAACTTCTGCAACTCACTGCCTGAGGGACGCTGGGAAAATAACCTCAGGCTCTTTTCAATGAGGGCGAGGAGCTCAGAACCAGTAAGGCAGCTTCCAGCGCAGGTCTCTGACCCTTCCTCCGAAATAAAACCCCGGGCCCGAAGAGGGACATCTGACGGGCTGAGCTTCCAGTCAGGCAAGAGGAAGGGAGGGAGGACCATGGGGGGAGGCCCCGCCATTTTTTAAGCTTAATGTGTGTGTGGAGGGAGGGTATATGTGTATATGTGTGTTTGTGTGTAAGTATATTGTGTGTTTGTGTGTATGTCTATGCAGATATATATGTGTGTGTGTTATATATGTGCATGTATGTTGTATGTGTGTGTATATATATATGTGTGTTACATACACACACATATTTCATTGTTACTTAGCAGCTAGAAAGGTTAATGCAATCCTCTTCCTAACTTTTTTTAATTCGACCTCAAATTTCACAGCAATCGGGAATAACCCACAAGGAACGCTCCTTTAGCAAAAGAGATCAGCATCTGCTCATGACTCGGTTACAGAAAGGGACTCAGCCAGGGTCCCACAGCCTCCCTGTGTCAGAGGAAGAATTGAAACCCAGGTTGTCTCTAAGACTCCCACCCTAGCCACTTCACCAAGGCTTCCCCAACTTTTTGCTCTGGAGAATCCTTTACATCGTTAAGAATTAGGGAGGACCCCACCCCCAAAACCCTTTTATTCATAAGTTAGACTCTCTAGGTTTACCCTATTAAAAATTAAAACATCTTCCATTCCTGTGAAAATAGTTTTAATTTCCCAGACTCTCCTGAAAAGGTATTGAAGACTTTCAGGGAGCTCACTTAGCAGCGGCGTGGTTCAGTGAATACAGTGGTATAATTGCAGGGAGATTCAAATCCCAGCCACTATTACTGGTAGGATCCTGGGTAACTCACTTTATCTCTCTGCCTTGGTTTCTTCAACTGTACAATGCGAAGATACCTCAAGAATTGTGGCAAGATTCAAATAAGATAGATTTCAATAGATTCAAATAAGAGAAACATTTATAAAGTGATTCCTGGCACATAGTATGTCTGGCACATAGTAGGTGCTTAATAAATGTTTGCTTATTTCCTCCCGGGACCACGCTTTGAGAACCACGGGACTACTGCCGTCTCTAATCACCATCCTTAGCTACATCACCAGAAATAGAATATCCAAAATGGAGATTACCCCGTACAAAGCGTGTATTATTTTGCTTCTACCTATGTAAGGGCCAGAGTCCGCCCCCTCTAATTAAACACAGAAGACCCCGGCTTTATCAGTCGAGTCAATCAATTGTCCCTACCCTGCAATTAATGTCACAGCCAAGATTCTCTACACCCTGATATCTTTATCAGGTGAGAATGCCTCTGATTGAAGTAAAGAATCGATCGATAAAAGCTGTGAGCTAGGTGGGAACAATTCCTAGGGACCGCTAATGAATCAATTGATTGATCAAAGGAGTAAACTAGACTCCCCAAATCCCTCCCTCGGTTTGGAAGGAGATGCTGCTACATCAGAAGGGCCTGGGAAAGAGGGTCAGATAGAACGGCCGCTTGGGAAGCCGCTATTTCAACAGCGGTCCAGGCTAGTGAGAGAGTAGTTCCGGAGGGAATCGCTGGGGAGGAAGACAAAGCCTTTGTCTCCCCTGGGACTCTGACCAGAAGAAAACCTGGCTTCCTTTGAAAGATCAGAAGATGTGGATTTGCCACTGAAACTAGAAGCAACGTCCTAGGAAAAGGAATGATTCAGGGAAACCAGACTCTACCAAGAAAAGGGATTTGGGACTCCATGAAGATGCTAACATCGGGAGCCAGGAAATTTTATTTATTTATTTGGTTGTTTATTTATTTTTATTTACAAAACATATGCATGGGTAATTTTTCCAATACTGACCCTTGCAAAACCTTTTGCTTCAAATTTTCCCCTCCTTCTCCCCACCCTCTCCCCTAGATGGCAAGTATTCCAATACATGTTAAATATGTTGAAATACATGTTAAATCCAATATATACATACATATTTATATAATTATCTTTCTGTACAAGAAAAACTGGATCAAGAAGGAAGGAAAAGAAAAACTGAGAAAGAAAACACAATACAAGCAAATAACAACAGAGAGAGTGAGAATGCTGTGTTGTGGCCCACACTCAGTTCCCACGGTCCTCTCTCTGGGTGTCGATGGTTCTCTTCATCACTGAACAAGTGGAACTGATCTGAATCATCTCATTGTTAAAGAGCCACGTCCATCAGAATTGATCATCACATCATCTTGTTGTGCTCCTGCTCCTGCTCATTTCCCTCAGCATCAGTTCCTGTCAGTCTCTCCAAGCCTCTCTGTATTCATCCTGCTGGTCCTTTCTTACAGAACAGTAATATTCCAGAACATCCATAGACCACAAATTATCGTCTATCCACTCAGTTTCCAGTTTCCAGGAAAATTTCCAAAAGCTTTATGAGAATTCCAGAAAGGGGAAATGCCAGAATCTGTGCCTTGCCCCTTTGCCACAAATGCTTTCTAAGTTTGAGTCCACTTTCCTCTGGACTCTGAATATACTGATAGGAGACTTTGGGGAGGACTTTTTTTTTTTGTATTTTACTCCTCCCTATACCTTCTTGGTAATTATCTTTTGAAAAGCTAATTAATGTTAATTGATTAATTAGTGCTGGAGAGAGAGATCAATTGGTTAGATGAGATTAGGGAGCACACTGGTGGGGGCTCATGAATTATAGTAGCAATTGGCTAGTTGTAATCCCTGCTTCTGAGGATGCTGAAACCAGGAGACTGCTTGTGGTCAGGAATTCTGAGCTACGGGAGAGCCGAAGCCTGCGCGTGTCTGCGCCAAGCCCAGAATCGGCCTGGGGGGGCCTGCTCCCCACAGGATGCTTAAGAAGGGACAAAGCAGCCCAGGTCAGAAATAGAGCCGGGAACGCTTCCATGTCAATCAGCTGTGAGATCGGATCAGACTGCTGCATTTCCAGCTCAAACTCCCCCCCCCAAAAAAAAAAAAAAAACTCTGGGTTGCCGCAAGAATCTTGATCAGAGGGGGAGTAGGCAGGACAATCACAGTCCTGCTCCAAAAGCTAAAATCACAGCATTTCTTTAACACTTTAGGTTTCACAAATGATTTTTCATTCGTCCCTTGAGAAGTGTTGGACTCTTTATGACTTTATTAGGGTTTTCTTGGCAAAGATACTGGAGGAGTTTGCCTTTTCCTTCTCTGGCTCATTTTACAGATAAGGAAACTGAGACAAACAGCGTAGAGTGATTTGTCCTGGGTCATCCAGCTCGTAAATGTCTGAGGTCACATTTGAAGTCGGGATTTTCTGCTCTACACCATATAACTGCCAAAAAAACACTTTCCCTGCATTCAGATATAAGCTAACTGAGGGCAGGAGCTGTTTGCAATTTTTCTAGTGTCGTACCTATTGCCCAGTAATCACATAGTAAATGCTTGTTGGCTGCTGTTGAGTGTACTGATAATTTATGTATTGAGCCGTACTTTGAGCTATCTGAGCACAGATAACATCCACACATTGGTTTAGGGTGATATTATCTGAGCCCCAAGGGCAGTCATCGCTGTATCCTTAATACTTTTTAAGCCCTTCCCTGGTCTGGAAAATGTGCCTCCCGATTCCAATAGACTTGTGATGGAAAGAGCCACCTGCATCCAGAGAAGGAACTGTGGAGACTGAATGTAGATCACAACCTAGTAGTTTCACCTTCTTTTTATTTGCTTGTTTGTTTTTTCTTTTTCATTTTTTCCTTTTTGATCAGATTTCTTGGTACAGCAGGATAAAAATGGAAATATTTATAGAAGAATTGCACATGTTTAACCTATATTGGATTACTTGCTGTCTGGGGGAGGGAACGGAGGGGGAGGAAGGGAGGGAAAAAAAATTTGGAACACAAGGTTTTGCAAGGTGAATGTGAAAAACTATCTTTGCGTGTATTTGGGAAAATAAAAGGCAATTATTATTTTAAAGAAAAGAAAATGTGTCTCAGACAAAAGTGCCTAGGGATGAATTGTTCTGTCCTGGTCTCCGTCAAGATGCTCTGTAATCACGGCTAATCGTGAGCAGGCAGATGGTACAATGACTCAGTCTGAAGTCAGGTAGATCTGAATTCAAATCTGACCTCAAACACTTAGTAACTATATGACCTTAGATAAGTCACATAACCCCATTTGCCTTAATTTCTTCATCTGGAAAATAATCTGGAGGAGGAAATGGGAAACCACTCGGGATCTTTGCTAAAAACAAAAACAAACAAACAAAAACAAATGGGATCACAAAGTCAGACATAGCTGAACAATAACAACAAAATCGTGGCTACCAGATTTTAGGAAAGCCGGGAATGAATTGAAACATCTAGAAGAAAGTAAGGAAAGGGGACTAAAAACCAGCCTTCACAGAATGTGAAAAAGGAAAGCTTGGCACATCTATCCAGGGGAACATTATGGAGAGGTGAGAAGGGAAATTCCTGATTCTGCTGAGCCCTGGGGAGCTACACATGGCTTTATCCTTTTCTGGAGCCAATAAAGTTGATCCTCTGCCTTCTTCTGCTACTTAGTTCTTAGTTCTTCCTCCAAAGACCACTTTCCTGACCACCACATTCAGTGCTGGATATACTCATAAGAGGCTCCCCAAGACACCAGTCCTGGAGGTTATTTCTTGAATATTTCTTGCTCCCCATGGCCATCTCCAGACCTTCCCCCTCTCTCTATCATTCACTGACCTCTCCATCTTTGAAATTCACTCCCCTAGATGGGTCCCCTACCCAGATGCTAATGGCTGGAATCTGCTGGTTCCTAGGTCTTTTTCCCTCTGTTCTCAGAAATGCACCTTCCACTCCATCCCAAGTTAGGAATTAAAAATATTCATCGTTGTCCTTTCGATTCCTCTCTGTGATCATCCCCTCCATCACACCCTCTGAGTCTGCTCCTAAATCCATTGTCCTTCTACTTCCTCCTCTTCTCTACCAAACTGGGGGACTCCCTTTCTTGGGGGACTCACTTTACTTTCAAGTTCTGACCCTGTTCACCAATACAGAGGGAAGGTTTTGTTTTATTTTGTCCATCATCCAGCCTAGCTCCTGGCACACAGTAGGCCCTCAAATGAATGTTGAAAATGATTGAATCAACATAAAGGAAAGATGCTTTTTTTAAGGGCTGCGGTTAAGTGAAGCTCAACAACCAAACAAGAATATAGATCACAAAAGATAAACTAAGTACATTTGATTGCATTAAATTAAAAAGCTTTTCGACAAATAAATGCAGCATCCCAATGTCACTGGGGGGAAAGATTCGTATCAACTATGATGTAAGATATATCAGAAATCGACAAAAATTATTAAGACTGAAAACCAGTAGATTTGGGGCCAAAGGGTGTGAATAGTTTTCAAAAGAAATGTGAACCATCTTCTACCAAGCAATCCTTGTGCTTTTTGCTTTTCCCTTCGTTCAAACTTTTCCAAACCCCAAGCCTGGATTAACCCATTTTCTAACTTCTCTGCTCCACGGGTAAGCTGTTGATTACGTATGGAGGAAGTCACACATCTGAGCCAACTGGATTTATCAAATCAAATTTATTGATCAATAAACATTTGCTCATGCTTATGAATGTCCCTAGTAGGTACCACAATGCACCACTGTGGTTGCAAAAATAGCACCGGCATCTCAAACACAAGGTCTCACCCTCCCAGATCGAGCTATTCTCGAATTTTTCATATTTCTGTCAAGGACACCGACTTTGCTCCCCGGTTCTTATGAGGTCATGCTCGACTCCTCAGTCTCACACAGACCCCGGGCCCAATCATTTGCCAAGACCTGCTCCTCCCACCCCCCACACAATACCTCGTCTCCATCCCCTTCCCTTTGCCCTCATGGTTACTGGACTAGTTTCCCCTGGATAGTCAACAACAGCCCCATAATTGCTCGTTCTGCTTCCAGCTTTCCTTCTTTCTAATCCATTCTCTATGAAGCAGCAAAATTATCTTCCTCAAACAAGATTCAGACTATGTTCTACCACTACTCAGAAATCTCCTGTGGCTCCCTATTGCCTTTAGGAGAAAATATAAAGCTCTCCTTTGGAGGGCTTTGGAAGGCTATGGAAGGGCTATGGAAGACCCTTATGATTCAGCTTCAGCTTTGTTCCAAATTCTATATTCCAGCTTAAATGACCTCTCAGGGTCTCAGTTTCCTCATCTGTAAATTGGGGGTTGTCATAAGAGTTTCTAATTCTCTCTCAAATTCAAGTTTAAAAAGTGCTTTCTGACAAGACTAAAGACAGTGGAGTTATAAGACCAAGAGTAGCTCTGGAGAAGAGAAAAGAAAAGGATCCTCCCTCCCCAGTCTTTGCCAGAGTGGGGGACTATGGGTGTGTAATGTTGCATGTATTGTCAAACCTGATTGATACGTTCATTAGTTTTGCTGAATTGTTCTTTTTCTCTCTTCCTTTCTCAGATGTTTTAAATCTTTATTACAAGGGATGAATCACTGGTCAGGAGAAAGCAAGGATATATTTAGAAATGAAGGAGATGTAAAAGTGAACCATAAAAGACCAAAAAAAAAAATATATAGAAAGTGATTTCCCCATGACCCTGTGATCGAGGACAAGGATTTCCAGCCTACCCAGTATCAAGATGGAAAGTAGATTAGTTCTAATTCTACCTGACTAGGTGCCCCCTTCATGGGACTATGCTGGAAAATGTTTAACAACCAGCTCTGAGAAGATGAGAAATGTATGCACAACACACACCAAAGTTTAATCTGGATTGTTTCCTTATTTTCTTAAGTGTAGACAATCAACAAAACAACAAGTTAAATCCTGGTTCCTGAGTTGGTTGATTTCTATGGTGTAAATGCTCACATTGAAAATTTAACAATCAGCTTTTGAGAAATGATTCAAGCCCACTCCGGGATATATTGTTAGAGGAAGATAATGTAAAGTACAAGAGATCACCGACACCAGTAGGAAGATGGATGCTCCCCACCTTGTTCAGATGAGGATACTGAGCTTTAGAGAGGTGAAATCACTTAATCCAGGGTCCCAAAGGCAGTAGGTGGTCGATGGATTCAAACTCGTGTCCTTCCGCTGCTTCAAGTCTAGCTCCCTGTTATATACCACATTGGTCCATAGACAGTGGAAGGCTTTTTCTCCCTCCCCTGTTACAAACATAACATCCAGACCAAGGTCAAGTCAGAGGCGGCACTTTAGGCCCCAAGCCAGGTTTTCTTTCCACCAGGCCGGGTCGTACAGCCCACAGGCCGGCCCAGAGCTCCGGCTGCCCCGCAGCTCCCAGAGAGCTGCCGTTTCCGGCTGCTCGATGCAATAAATCCTCCTTCATCACTCCGGCCTCGGCCCCAGCTCAGATCAATGTTTGCACCTGAGCGCGGCTCAGAAATAAGCTGTTTAAACTTCAGAACAAGAATCCCGTGAAACAGCACATCACACAGCTCTGACCGCTCTCTCCCAGGTGCTTCCACAAAGCCAAGACTTCCACAAAGAAGCAGGGAACTCCAAGGCCAGCTAGTCTGACCCCTTCATCTTACAGAAAAGGAAACTGAGTCACAGGAGCACGTTACCCAGGAGCACAGACTCGGAGCCATAAAGGGTCAGGGGGCACACAGGGCACAGAGCACAGGCCTGGGACTTGGGAAAACCAGAGTTCAAATCTGGTCTCAGACCCTTCCTAGCTGTGTGACCCTGGGCCGGTCACTTCCCCCTGCCTGCCTCAGTTTCCCCATCTGTAAATGAGCTGGAGGAGGCCACCGTAGACAGCTCCAGTGTCTCTGCCAACAAACCCCTAATTGAGTCATAAATAAGGAGGACTGAAGGAACAAACCCCAAAGATCCAGCGGTGGAGCCGGCCTGGCGACCCTCAGTGATGTTCCCGACCTTCCATCCTACCCATCAGCCCAAACTGGGTCTTCTGTTCTAAATCAGAACCTAGAAGACCCTGTTTGAGCCGCTACCAGCTCCTGAGGGCCCGCTTCTCTGCCCTGGGAAGTTTGGGACGGGACCAGTGACCTGGGCCTCGCTTCCAGTCTGGCTCTTGACTCCCCCCCAGGGCCCGTCTCCCCTCCCACCCCCACCCTCTTCATCCAGCTCAATCCTCCCATCCTGGAGAGGGAGGCCCAACTTCTGCCCCTGCCCCCTGCCCCTCCCCGAAGTTAGTGATAGTAATAACAGGACTGTCACTCCCCAAGGTTTGCAAAAGCTTCCCAGAAGTGTCCCCGTGGGAGCCTCCCTGCCCCCACCCCACCCCCCAGGTCAGCCCTCTTACACTCTGAGGGGCCTTAACCCCAACTTACAGAGGAAGAAACTGAGGCTGGGAAAGGGTGACTGCCTTGCCCAGGCTCCCCCAGCCGGTAAATGTCTGATTCAGGATTCAAACCCAGGCTGGTGCTCTCTCCTCTCCCCTCTGCTAGCTGCAGTTATCGATGTTATTATTGAGATTATTATTCCCGTTGAGGCAGAAGCCAGGAGGGGCCCCTGGGGGAGGGGGCATTAGAGCTGGGTTTGGGGACTGGAGGACATTCCCGGCAAAGGACATAAGTGTCCTCCAGGGAGGTGCTGGGGTGGGGGGGAGGGGGCAGAATGGAGGACTTGGGTTAGAAAGGTGTGAGTTCAAATCTTGCCTCAGATATATCTCAACTGTGTGATGGCTGCCAATCACCTAATCTCAGTGTTCTTTTTTGTTTGTTTGTTTTGTTTTGTTTTGTTTTTTCTTGAGGCAGTTGGGCTTAAGTGACTTGCCCAGGGTCCCACAGCCAGGAAGTGTTAAGTGTCTGAGATTAGATTTGAACTCGGGTGCTGCCGACTCCAGGCCTCCCCTGCAATCTCAGTGTGTTTATCACTAAGATCTGCCTCTACCTCAGGGGCTTGTCTGAGACTCAAACGAGGTCCTGGACAGAGCTCACCAGACCCTAAGCCCTCCATAAGCTGTTATTCCAGAAGTCGGATCATTATGGAATACCTGGGAACGAATGCTTGGCCGTCCAGAGGCTGACTCACTTGGCTGGTCCCCAGGGGACAGACTCACGTCAGAGCAGCTGAGTTTTAGTGCTGGCTCTGCTTCCTGCCCCTCTGGGACCTTGGATAAATCCCTTCCCCCCTCTGTGCCTCAGTTTCCCCATCATACATTAGGGATGTTCTCTAGGTCTGAGTCTGTGTGAGGACCTCAGGAGGTCGCACGTGTCTGGCAGCTCTAGGAGGCTCGTTGGGTGGGGAGCTCCCCATCACCAGGGACTTCAAACACAGGCCAAATGAGCCTGTGGCAGGGACGCCAAGAAGGTTCCCCGCACCCAGAGGCTGCCCCAGCTGTCCTGGGCCCTCTCTAGGCTGAGAGGACAGAATCCTATTGTTCTGTACCACAGGAGAGACCCCGGGGGTTCCCGCGGTAGCTGCGGATGCTCTTGCTCATTCCGCAAGCACTCAGGGTGTGCGGGGAACCGTGGCTACAAAGGCCTTGGGACCCCGGGCTCGGAACCAGCAGAGGCCACAGGTCTGCTTTTTCTCACAAAAGGAGCCGCCAGCGCCCGGAGGTGGGGCGGTCACCCAGGGAGGGGGGATCGAGCCCCTCGCTCAGGGATGGCGGCCCCCAGATCTGCTTCTCCAGCACCAGCGGGACCGGCACCGACACCCCAGGGAGGGGAGCCTGGGGCGGGCCGGGTCCAGCCGGGCCCACACCACACGGGCGCCGCCGCTCGCCCCCACCACCGAAACGCAACACAATTAATTAGCCCCTAAAAAAAGCATTTGAAGTGTTTATTGCAGGATGAAGCTGCTGGTTTTATAAGCAGACGGGGAAATAAAGCGAGGGGACTGACACGGAGGAAACAGCTGCACAGGGACCCGCAACCTAATTCATAATTCAACAGACTAATCAGAGAACATCTTCTGCAGCTCCTCAGCTGTAATGAAGGAACGTGAGGTGGCAAGTGATGAGCCGCACTCCCTCCGAGGGGGCGGCTGCCAATTAGCAGGGGCTGTGCCACGGAGAGGGGAGAGGGAAGGAAGAAAGTGCCCCCACCCGTGGGCATCCCTTGTCACTGTGGGGGGGGGGGGAGAGACAGGTCCGGTGGTGAGCCCCCCCCCCCACCAGTGGGTATCCCTAGTCACTGCATGGGGGAAGACTGAATCTGATGATGAGCTCCAACCCATGAGCCACCTCCATCACTCTCAGGGAACCCAAAATTGGGGAGAAATAAGTTGTCAAATCAAATCATGAAAGAGACCACCGAAATCCTCTCTTCCAGGCCTTTCATTTTACAGAAGAAGAAACAGAGGTCCAGAGAGGGAGGACCACTTATGAGATCCTATAGATCAGTCAATCAGCTAGAATTGGTTCAGCGCCAGCTGTGTGCAAAGCACTGGGATTAATGGAGCATGAATTTGAACCCACGTCCTTAACAACCAGTCCAAAGCTCTTTCCACTGGGTAACCCAGAATGTTTCATATGAAGAGGAGTTCCTTCCAACTGCAGAATTCCGTGATTCTGTGCAAGGAAGACTTAAGTCAGCTCTGAACTTTTGGGGTCAAAAAAAAAAAAGAAGGGAAAGAAAAAAGGAAAGGATGAGGGCTTTGGGGATTTGAAGACAGGGAAGCAGGTACCACCAGAGCCCACAGAACTCTGGGCCACGCTTTCAGGGAGCCATGGGGAACCTGGCTGGAACTTGGAGGATACCACCACCACCATCCCAGGCTTCCAGGCTGCTGAGAAGACAGCATGAGGCTGGTGGGCATACTGTGGCTAGACAGTCAGCCAGGCTCTCGGATTTTGCAAATTTCTGTCCTCTCCCCTTCCTCTTCCTTTTCTATTCTTCCCTCCTCCTCCTTTTGTTTCTCCTTCTCTTTCCCCTTCTCCTTTCCTTCTTCCTTTCCTTTCTCTTTCCCCTTCTCCTCATTCTCTTTTCTCCTCCCCTTCTCTTCATTCTTCTCCATCCTCTTTCCTTTCTCTTTCCCTCTCTCCTTCCTTTTTTTTTCATTCTCCTTTCCTCCTTTTCCCTACTTCCTCTTCTTCCCCTTCTCACTTTTTCCTTCCCCTTCTCTCTATAGATTGACTCCCCAGACAGTTATTCCCAGAACAACTCATATTCTGCCTTCTCCTCCTTGGGACTTTTCCTGATCCCTCAAGCTGTGTGGGCTCCCAACCTCCTGAAAGTACTTTGTATTCATCCTTATTTCCATTCTATTTACTTCTCTGGGTCCATGCCATAATCACCAAGTGGAACATGAGGTCCTTGAGGGCAAAGATAGTTGTTATTATTTAAAATTATAGCAATATCAGCATCAGTATTAATAGATAATTGTTTGTTAGTAACTATTAATATTATTGTTGGTGATGATAATGATAACCAGCACTTCTATAACAAGTTTTGGGAAGATGATTGTTGTCTTGTAGTTTTGATTGTCTAAGAATGCATAGGATGTTCAGGAGGACTGACGTGTCTGCTGTGAGGGCTGCAAAGCCCTTTTGGGGGCTGCTTGTCCACCTTTGGGGTCCACTTAATTCACCCAACTTTCACCCATGTCTCCAAGAAGCTATAGCACGTGCTATGGCCACACCCCAGTAAACTGTCTCTGATAACTAAGTTGAGAGCAATCAATGGGTCTAAAATCCATTGATGAGACAGGGGAGTGTCTGCCCCAAAGACCCCGAAGCTGGTCGAAAGAGGTGCTATAGCACGCTTAGCACTCGGTCAGACATCAGACTCCAAGGTCATCCACTGCATCCCGAGCTATCACTGGTCATCCCGACTTTTGTTCTGTCACTGGAGTTCCATGACTCTGGAAGAGAGAGTAAGACTTTATGCAAGTCGGCCTCATTTAAATCTAATTCACGCACAAGTCACAACATCACTCCAGGATCTCAGTGGTCTTTTTTGAAAACAAAGGACAAATGCGTGTGAAGAGGATGAGGGTCTGCATCAGGATCAGGGCAGTGTCAGATGAGAGAAAGGGGTGGAGTTGTAGATGTTTCAAGGTGAACTCTACAAGAGATGCTGCAAAAGTGAAATCTGCAAAAGATGCGGCAAGAGTGAAATCTACAAGAGATGCTGCAAGAGTGAAATCTACAAGAGATGCTCCAGAAGTGGAATCAACATGAAATGCTGCAAAGGTGAAATCTACAAGCAATGTGCAAGGTGAAAACTACAAGAGATGCTGCAGAAGTGAAATCTACAAGAGATGCTACTGAAGTAAAATCAATATCAGAGTTGTAAAGGTGAAATCTACAAGCAATGTTGCAAAGGTGAAATTTACAAGAGATGCTGCAGAGGTGAGATGGACAAGCCTGGGCAGCAGCTGTGGGAGATAATGAGGGGCCCAAGACAGCTCTTAGGATGTGAACTTGAGGGACCAGGAGGCGTGTGGTGCCCTCAACGGGGGGCAACTGTGCAGAGGATGGATCGCAGAAGAATCCCGAGTCAGGGAGACCCAGTGCAAGCTCCCACTGCGTGACTCCAGATTTCCAGCCTAAGCCAGCCTTGCTCTCTCTTCCTGCCATTTCCTCTGCTTCTGTCTCTTGCCTCACCCCTTTCCTCCCCATCACCTCCTCCCTGCCAGCCTCACCTGGAAACTTGAGCCAAGGTTGGAACAGGGTGGAGACAGGGGTCTTTCTAGCTGAGACTTCAATTTCCTGCACACATTTAAGAAGCCTCCTGGGAGGAACAGTGAGAAATAACAGTGAAGACAGGGATTACGAGCAAAAGTTCATTCAAATGACAGTCACAGAATGTTAGTCTAGAGAAACTTCTAAACCAAAGGTGACAAATCTGGAAAAGGCCTGAGCTCAAGAGTGTCAGAGTGGGAGGGATCATAGAGCAGAGGGATCATAGACCAGAGAACGTCAGCGTGGGGAGGGCCATGAGGATGCTGGAGCTGGAAGGTGCCTTCGCGCATGGAACATCAGAGCTGGGGAGGGGCCTTGGAGATTATCCAGTAGATTCCCTTCTTCCTACAGATGGGAAAACTGAGTCCCAAGGAAATGAAGTTACTTGAGCCTGGCTCCACGGTGGAGTAATTCTGAATATTCCAGATTGCACAAGGGATGTTCAGTGGGACCCACAGCTGGCCCTCAGTCCTGGATAGGTCCAGGCTCCTGCCCATCAATAATCAATAAAATTCTCAGGGGTATCCTGAGAAACCCCTCTCTCTCTCTCTCTTTGGGGGCTCTGGGAAGCCACGATGAGGGAAAATGTGCAAGAGTGAAGGCAAGAGATGACTTCTGACCCCCGAGTGGGGGGAAAAGCTGAGCCCCTCTGGCCCCTGAAGTGTCCTGGGGTGTATAAGAAAGCAGAGAATCTGTGTCCAGCACGTCCCCCTTCCAGTCTTAAATGCAGAGGCTGTCTCTGTTATCATTAAACCATCAGAGGCAGCAAGTACACTCTCTCTCTTGGCAAAGAGTACCCATCATTTTTCCTCGTTATCCTCATCCACTCGACCTCTCAAAGGCAATTTGGGGAGATGCCTGTAGTTCATGAGTCCTCTGCTTCTTCATCTGTTTGCTTCTCTGCCCTCCCTGGCAGAGGGCTGGCTGCTTCTCTGCCTCCTTAGAACCGTCACCACTTCTGAGAAAGGCAGGCCCCTTGCCAGAGGGATGGGTCCAGCACAGCAGGAGCAAGAGCCAAGGGTCTCAGTGGTTCTCTAGTCTCCACTTTATACATGGGGATACTGGGCCCTAGAGAAGGAAGGAGGTGAAAGAGTCCTTAAGAGATTACAGAAAGCACTCTCTTTGCTTCTTGAAAAGTGAAGATTTATCAGACTTAGATGGAACGTTTCCCCCTCTTTTTCCTCTTGTAATCTCTGTTACAACAGAGAGTTCTCTGAGCAGGGACGAGAAAGACAGACAGTGGGAAATGAGAGTGATGTCAAAACAAATGACATCAATAAAAATATAATAAAATTCTCCAAAAGAGGAAGAAAGAAAACTGGGGTATCTTGACCAACAACAGAGTGAAATGGGAGCTGTGCTCCCTGTCATGATGGGCTCGTTCATTTATTTATGATTTATTTTAGATTAAGCATTTATTTATTCATGATTTAAGCACCTACTGTGCAGGAAGCAGTGTGTAAGGTGCTGGGGAAATATTGAAGTTCAGAAAAGCCCCTAACTTCCTGGAGCTCACAGTCTAAGAGGGGCTAAAAGGGACCCAATAAACTCAAATACAAGATTGGTGACAGGTGCACCAGATGGGGCAAATTGCTACCCACTAGAAGTTCAGAAGGGAAGAGGTAGCATTGGAGCCAAGGCAGCAAGCATTTATTAAGCACCTACTCTGTGCCAGTCTTTTTGTAAAGACACAAAAAGGAAGCAAAAACAGCCCCTGCTCTCCAGGAGCTCCAATCCAATGAGTTGGGATTTAAAGATTGGAGAGAAATTCACCAGAGAAACAGGGGAGAGAGAGCCTCTGTCCTAGGGAACAGTGTGGGCAAAAATGTGCCATCGGGAAAGCCCATAGAGACCCACAACACAGAGTATAGCAAGGAAAGGCTTGTGAGAAAAGACTGGGAGGATTAGGGTTTTAAAACAGTTATGGGGGCAGCGCTATAGTGAATAGAGCACCAGCCCTGGAGTCAGGAGGACCCGAGTTCAAATCCGACCTCAGATACCTGACACTTCCTAGCCGTGTGGCTTTGGGCAAGTCACTTACAATTTGCCTCTCAAAAATAAAACAAACAAAACACCCCCATTTTAGAGAAGAGAAGACCGAGGTCCACAATGGCAAAGCTTCTTGCGTAAGGTCACACAGCCAGCTATTAGGATTTTAGAATCACAGATTGGGAAGGGACTAAATGGACCAGTTCAGCTCTGTGGGAAAAAAGGAATTTTCAAATCAGAGGCCATGGATCTGAGCCCCTTCTCACGCTCTGTGCGGCTGTGGATAATCATTTAACCCCTTTGTAGCTCAGATCCCCATAAGACCCTAAAATGAAGGTGTTATATCTGTGGTCCCTGCTGTCTCTTGCTCTGTAATCCCGTGGGTCTCGCCCTTTTACAGATGTGGAGCCGAGACCCGGGGGTGGGGAGGACACGAGTTGGCCGCGGTTCCCACAAGGCCGAGCTAAGCTGCCACTTGAACCTAGATCCTCCCGACTGCCGGTCACAGCTTGTTCCACTCCACCCAGATTTTAGGGCGGCGTGGCTGCTCCGCAGAGTTCAAAGGCCCTCCCCTCCCGACCGGCCTGGGGAGTGTGTCTGGGGCAAGATGGCAGACTGCAGGCAGAGGCTTCCAACAAATTGGACATAAAAAATTCAAACACGTTTTCTGACTCCTCCGGCTTCTTGGAGAACACAATGCTTACCACAACAAAGCGGAAAATGTTAAATATGCAAGGCAGGATCTTGGTCGTGGCCGTAAATCTCCTTTTCCCTCTGCTGGAATCGGAGGGGGGCGGCCGCAGGGACTCAGCCCTCGCCGATTCACGGGGAGAGAAGAGCCCGAGACTCCCTCACTGAGGCTGCCACGGGTGGAGAGATCCTGGCCGGGCGGAGGATCTGCCCATCGGGCCCTGGGCAGCCCCTCCCCGACAGAGGAAAGGGCACCTGTAAAGCCCTTAGCACATAGTAGGTGCTACAGACACTCGAGCTTTTATTGGCTGTTACTATTGCCCGAATTTCCAACATTAATGCATTTTTTCCTTTGCATTGAGATTTTCCCTTTCTATGAGTCCTCCGATGACACTGGAGGGAGAGATGACCCATTTGGGCTTGGCCCCGGTTCTTAGGGCAGCATTAGGAGTGGGTGGGAGAGAGCTTCCGCAGGGGAGGGAGGCAAGTCGCCAGGACAGCGTCCCCTCACTATCCACTGGCCTGCACAGCCCCTTGGTGTTCTCAAAGCAGAGCCTAATGATAAAGTGCACGCAGACCTCCAGACATCATATAAATGTTCCTGGGCATCGGGAGATTGGACTGTGGAGAACCAGCTCCTGGAGCAGGTGCAGACACAGTCACTGGCTAGTTCTGGCCCAACTGGCACCGGAAGGACAGGGTGGGGGGGACAGGAAAGGCACCTATTCTGACCATGTGCAACCCAGGGGCTGGTGCCGTTTGGTAATGAAAATTTCCTAATTGGCTACAGTTGGAAAAATTGATGACTCAGGGGATGCTTAGGTAGAACTCAACATGCATACAAAAGGGAAAACTCTCTCCCACTCCTTCTCTCTCTCTCTCTCTCTCTCTCTCTCTCTCTCTCTCTCTCTCTCTCCCCTGTCTCTCTCTCTCTCTCCTCTCTTTCTCTCTTTTCTTCTTCTTCTCTCTCTCTCCCCCTTCTGTCTCCCTGTGTCTTAATCTCTTTCATTGGAAGTAGAAAGCTAAAAAGCTGCCTCCTTGAGAGCCGGGTAGGGGAAGAGCCTCTCCCTGTCTCCCACCAGCCATGGCAGCTACGAGCACATGATTGCCTTGATCTCTTGTGCTTTGTTCCTGATTGTGGAACATTTGGGGCTGAGACAATCAGGGCACCCGGGACATTTTGGAGACCCAGAGTTCCCGTCAGTATCTGGAGCAGCCAGTGCCTCTTGGAATGGTGGGAGTCCGAGGCAGCGGAAGCACTGGAACAAGTGAGGAAAGACCATCACCCTGAGACAATGTCGGCCTGCACGGATGTCATCCCTTCCTGGCAGAGGGAAAGGCCGGCTTTGACTTGGAAAAAAGCACCAACGCTCAGAGCCCAGTGGAGAACTACTTGTTGATGGAACTTTCTGAGGACTTCATGAAGAGAGAGAGATTCTGGAGCTAAGAGTTAGTAGTTGCCATAAATGTTCTCTAAATAATTGTCTCGTTACCCTGGAATTCTCAGTTGAAACACACTCGCAGAAGGACGTTGTGCTTATTTGGCCGCCCTAGTTTGGGGATGAAATAGTTTGTAGCGACCGGTCATAAAACGCCGTCTTTGTAGAAATCTTCTAAATGCTCTCGGAGCTCCTGCTGAGCATGAATGGATAGAAACAATGGGGGCTCACAAGGAGACCCTGATCCCCAGGGCTGCCCAGTGAAATGCTGCGGTCCTGGGGGAGCAGAACCCCGCCCTACGCCTTCCCAAGGGGACTGCTTTCTAAGGAGGACCTAGAATAGAGGGTCACAGAGGTCCCTCAACCTCTGCCATTCTCTGGTTCTGTGGTTTGGAGTAAATGGCTCCTAAGGCCCCTCCCAACCCTGACAGCCCCTGTTCTAGCGCCCCTCCCCACCCCAGGTTCCCTGTTCTAAGGCCCCTCCCCCCTGAAGTCCCCTGTTCTGGGACCCCTCCCCCTGACGCCCCCTGTCCTAGGGCCCCTCCCCCCAACACCCCCTGTTCTGGGGCCCCTGCCATCTTTGACATTGGATCCGTAGCCTCCTCTCGGCCCTGGTGACCCTCGCTCTCCTTTGCCTTTATGTCAGTCCGAGCAGGCCGGGGCAGAGACCCGGGGCCTCCTTCCCCTCTGTTGCCCCACGGCCCTCACGGACAAGTCCTAATAAGGCGCAGGAAGCACTGAATACTTTCTGCCTTTGTCATGGAGCCACATGTTTGACCGAACTGTGCAATGACCTTTAATGAGGACCCTGGGGACTCACTGGGGGCCGGCCCCTCTCCACGAGCTCCTTTCTGCCCCGACCCTTGGCCTTGGGGACCAGAAGACCCCGGCTTTGGCCGGCCCTCTCCTCTCCCCTGCCCTCCCTCCCCCCTCTTTCCTTTATGAGCCAAATCAAGGGCACCCCCCTGCTCCTTTATCTTCCTCCTGGCTTTGGGGGGCATCTGCTCCCCGGACCCCCCTCACCTACAAGGACTTGGGGAGAGAATCTCACAAGCACTGGTGGGAATCTGGGCTCTCATCTGCACAGAAATCTGGGTTCCTGAGTGGGAGAACAACGGCCAGATCACATCCGGCTCAGCCCAGCCCGTGGAAGTTTAAGGAACGACACTGAGCAGACAAGGAGGGTCCGGAGGAGGCGATCAGTGCGGGGAAGGGGCCGGTGTCCTGGGGGAGCAGTGGGAGGAGGCAGAATGGGGTAGCCTGGGCACTGGAGGTTCATGGGAGGGAGGGGTGATTGATCTAAAGCGCTTGAAAACCTGACGCATGGAAGAGCGATCACCCTGGGCTTCTTGGCTCCAGAGGCCAGACCAAGAGCGGGTGGAGAGAAAACCAGAGAGAGCAGGCTCCCCTCGACACCAGAGCGAAGCCCCCAGGACCTGGTGCTGTCCCAAGACGGCCTGGGCTGTCGGATTAGTCGTGGAGCTGGTCAGGCCTTCCCATGGTCCGGCGTGTGCGTTCTGGAGGAGAGAAGCTGGAGGCAGGGATGCCGGAGCCCTCCAACCAGGGAGCACCGCGGGCGGCAGAGAGCGCAGGCTTAGGGTCCTTGGTTTCCAGGAAGGGCTAGAAACACTGGCCAGTTCCTCCCCCTGCTCTCATGCTGCCGAGCGACACCGTGATAGTTCCGGACCTATGGGGGACGATTTGGGCAGTAGCTAGTCTCCGCCGGGCCCTCTTCCTGTCATCGAGCCCATCTCAGTCCCCTCCATCTGAACCAGAATCTGCTCAACAACATACCAAGCAATGGTTCCCAGCCTTTGCCCGCTAGTCAGACTGGCCGACTGGCTTGGCTTTTCATCTCCCGCCCTCAGGCCTTTGCCCAGGCTGTGCGTCCTACTTCAAGCTCTTAGAAAGCCTTTCAAAGGGTTTCCTGACTCCTGTGGCCATCAGCGCTCTCTCCTCTCTCAAATTCTCTTATATTTACTGAGCTGCGCACACAGTGTAACCTCCCGGCAAAATGTCAGCCTTTGGAAGGCCTCTGGGGCTTCATAACCCTCCGCCGTGGTGTGATTTCTTCCCGTGTAGAAGATTCCCATGAACAGCGTAATTCCCGGATTCCACTTCTTCAATGGCTCATTAAATAAGTGCAGAGGGAGCTGTATACAACACATCAAAGCGCAAAGATTCCCCCAGGATCCCCAGGATCCCCAGGATCCCAAGGTTAATGAATGCCCCAAGTGGGGCTCAACCCCACTTCTTCCTTACTCTGCCCACGTCCCCACACTCCCTTGACACCTTGCACATGGTAGACATTGAATAAGTATTTGTCCAAGTGAATTGAACTGAGTTTAGTAGGTGGGGCCTTAGAGTGAAAGGCTGCTGAACTTGGATCCAAAGGACATGGGGTTCCAGGCATGGTCTTTAGGACCCCCGGGACTTAGGGAAGCTCCTTCCTTTGGGTTTGAGGTCCCTCCCATCTGGGTGCGATGACCCCAGCTCTGCATGTATGCACACGGCTCCTCCCTGGGTAATTAGCCACTAGCCCGAGCTGCGTCCCAGCCGGAGCCCGGTGCCTGAAGGCCCCGCAGATATTCTGTCCACGTTGTCCTTATATGTCTCCTTTTAGGGTTATTTATGCATCCCTTTCAGCTGGGCCTCCCGTCCTCATTTGCTTCCCAGAGACAGTCGCATTAGCTCGTACCTAATGGGACACTTTAGCTATTGAATGTGGAACAATTCCAATTTAATTACACTTCGGAAAGTTGGGCATTAATTATAGTAACAAAAGATCCAGCACAACTCATTACCAAAATGGGTCTTGGAAACACAAGATGGAGGCTGGGCCGTGAGGAGACTGCTGGTCGACCTTCAGCCCCAGGCCAAGGCCCTGGAGGAAATGGAGGCCAAGGGGAGCCCGTGGCATCCAGGAGGGAGACTGGTCTGGGCTTCGAGAACTGAGCCTCAACCCTTGGGGACACCGGTGGCTCCATCACCTGTCCTGACTGCCCCAAGTAGATCTGGGGGGTCCCACAGGCAGCTATCCTGGCCCACAAGTCGAGGAAAGGGCCTGTCAAGGAAGCAGTTCAGTCCAGCAAAAAAGAACATTTGTCAGGATGCTGAGAAACCTGGGTAAGAGACTTATAAAATGTCAGAGCCGGGAGGGGCCTCAGGACAAGAAATGTCAGGGCTGGGAGGGGAATGGTTAGAACAGGGAATGTCAGATCTCGGAAGGATTTATGGGTTAAGGAAGAATTTAGGACCAAAGAAGACATAGAGAGCATCACAAAGTGTAAAATAGATAATCTCGATAATATAACATTAAAAAGTTTTTTGGACAAACAAAGCCAGTGCAACCAAAATAATAAGAAAATTAAAAAAAAAAACACTTGGCGGGGGGGATTTGCAACAATCATCTTTGATAAAGGCTTCATTTCTCAACTATATAGAAAACTCAGTCAAAGTTATAAAAATACAAGTCATTTCCTATTCAATAAATGATCAAAGGGTATAAACAGGCAGTTTTCAGACAAAGCGATCAAAGCTATCTATAATCACATAAAAAAACTGTTCTAAATCACTATTGAATAGAAAAATTCTAATTAAAACAACTCTGAGGTATCACCTTACACCTATCAGACTAACATGAGAGAAAAAGTAAAATGTTAGATGTTGGAGGGGATGTGGGAAAATTGGGATACTGATACATTGTTGGTGGAGTTGTGAACTGATTCAGTCATTCTAGAGAGTAATTTGGAATTGTGACCAAAGGGCAAAACTGTGCATAGGTCCAGGAATACCTGTGGTAGGTCTGTATCCCAAAGGAATCCCTCAAAGAGAAAAGGATCTGTTTGTGCAAAAAATACATCAAGCAGCTCTTTTTGGGGTGGCTAAGAATTGGAAATTGTAGGGATTCCCATCTACTGGGGAATGATTAAGCAAGGTGTGGTATGTGATTGTGATTGTACATAATAAATGACAAGCAGACAGATGTCAGAAAAACCTAGAAAGACTTAATAACTGATGCATAATGAAGTGAACATAACCCAGGAGAATGCTGTGCACAGTAAAAAGCAATGTTGTCCGATGAAGAACTGCAAACGATTTGACAATTCTCCACGATCAAATGATCCAAGAAAATCCCAAAAGGACTAATCATGAAGCATACTATCCATCTCCAGAGAAAGAACTGATATTTCTTGAATACAGACTGAAGCATCCATTTTTCACTTTCCTTCTTTTATTTGAGTCTTTTTCTACAAAATGACTAATATATAAATATTTTACCCAATTGCGCATGTATAACCTATACCTGATTGCTTAATACCTCAGGGAGGGGCAGGGGAGGAAGGGAAAGAAGGAAAAGATTTGTAATTCTAAACTTTAAATAAAAATGTTTAAAAACAATTTTAATATTATCCCAAAGAGATCATTGCCCCGTGAGCATTCACATCAAGAAGATCAAAAAAAAAAAAAAAAAAAGTCCTCATAGATGCCAAGATATTCCTAGCGGCACTTGTAGGAGTAGCAGAAAACTGAAAACAGAACAGGTGGCTTACTGACCAGGGAGCAGCAGAACAGATTGTGGCAGAAGGTGTCATGGACTGTTACTGGGCTCTAAGAAATGTCCAACAGGAGGGACACAGAGAAACCTGGGAAAATGGGGAATGGACATAGTGCCAAGAAAACAGGATACACGGTCACTCCAACAAACAAGCAAAAAGACGAATTATCAAATAATTAAAACTGAAAGTCACAGATTACTCACCTCCAAGAGGCAGGAGGCAAGTGGAGGAACTTATAGTTTGGGACGTGGCCAGCACAGAAATTTGTTTCACTCAATTTTGAGTATTTCTTGCAAGGATTTCAGCCCCTCCCTCCATCAGATTGAAAATTCTTTGAGGGGAATGGAGACCATCTTTTGTTTCTTTTTGTATCCTTGGCATTTAGCTGGCACTCAAAAGGTGCATAATAGATGTTTAATGCACAAGTGAATCAGTAGTATGGGAAAAAAGTAAATTAATTTTTTTTTAATTTTTAAATGAATGTTGTGATTTTAATAAAGGAACAGTCTAGCATAATAGGTAGAAAGCCAGCCTTGGAGTCAGGAAGTCCTGAGTTTAAACTTCAGGCACCTACTTTCTGTGTGACCTTGAATTAGCTTTTACCTCTAAGCTCACTTAGAACTTAGATTCCCTCTGACTATGAAATCCTAGATTCTGGGATCACCCCCAAAATATTAGCTATATGTCAGAAGCTCACCTGGGTAACTAATATCTGGAGACCCAGAAAAAGGCCTCCAGAATGTTGAGATTTAGTTATTCATGAAGGATGTGAAAGGTTGTGATCTGCAGCATTTGAGAGAATCTCTAGCTACGAGATCACAGATCTACTGAAGAACGGAAGTAAGCTTCCCTCCCAGGATTAGCTTGGAACACAAATAAGATGATACCTGTAAAATGCTTTGCTGACTTTAAAATGCTATGTAAATTTCTTTGCTGCTATCCCTGTTAAGCATCTGGGGAAAACACACATACACACACACACACACACATACACACACACACATGTAGCCCCCAAAATAGCTACTCCGAGTTAAAGATACTATATGAGTCTCTGCACTCAAAATAGGCATTCTAATTGAATCTAGAACTCATTGAACAAATGAGCCCCCACTGATACTTTGATTTTAACAAGTCCAGATAACACCATTAGTGTAAAAAAAATTTAATAAAATGCCATAATAGGAAAGGAGCAATAACACATTTCTCCCATAAACTTGGAACACCTCCCACAAGTAACAGGCCATCAGCAGGAAGATTAAGAGGGAAGGAAAACATAACGGGGACACATATGGTCAGGGCACATCCTCGGTGGACAGCTCATGCTTCTGATGGAGACCACTTAGATCTTCAGTTGATGTCCTTTTCTTACTCTCACTGGACCTGATGTTTATTGGATGTGGTATGTCCACAGTCAAAGGAAGAGTTCTTGGATTCTGGGAAGGGATTCAGATTGACCACATCATGGAGGAAAGGAGTAAGGGGAAAAGTGCTACTTGGTCCTTATTTCTCCTTCTGCCTGCAGGATCTGGAAAAGTGTCCTGCACAGACTGTATGCTAAAGGGGAAAGAAGGGATTGAATTTGGAGTTGGAGGAGACCCAGCCTTGAACCTCATCCCTAACACGATGTGACCAGGGGCTACTCAATTATCCTAAGTCTCAGTTTCCCATCACAGGATTATCATGAGGAGCAAAAGGACATGCTTTGCAAACTTGAAAGGGCCACAGAGATGCCCCTTAGTATTATAACAATAGAAGAATCACTGAAAGAACCAAGGATGTTGAACTCAGGGAAGAATTCTGGGGATCTGATCGATGCCTTCAAGGCTCTGAAGTGCTAGCAAATGAGAGATTCAACCTCTTCTGCCCCACTCCAGAGGGGCCATCAAGGAGTGAAAGTCACAGAAGCATAGTTAGAATCAATAGCAAGACTAACTTCCCAATGAAATCTGGCCCTCAGTGGAAGGGCTGCTTGGAAAGGATGAGCTGTCCATGGCTGGAGGTCTTTAAGCAGGAGCTTGATGAGCACTTGTTAGAAATGTCTGGGCAAGTCAGATGCCCTCTCTGGCTATTTGCAAAGTGAGGGGGTGGATCTACAATGTCCTCTAACTCTAGAGCTATGGAAGGGCAGGAACAGGGGCGAGAGACCATCCTGGTATAAATAGATTCCACCCGAGGGGGAAACTAGAATTAACCAGATTATCCTTTATTTTATTCCATTTTCCATCCCCACCCCATCAGGGTTTGCTTTCCTTGGAAACAGTCGGCTTGAACTTTGTTCCCCACTCCGGGCCAAAAAGAATTTCATTTCTTAAATTCTGTTTATTAAATTCAAGTGCTTGCTTTTGTCAATGCAAAGTTTAAGGAAGGAAATTGCTTTAAAAGAAAAAAAAAGCAGACGGGATTTCTACCTTGGCTGACAGCAGAGGTCATATAGTCCAAACAACTCATTTGCTAGAGGCTTAGAAAGGGAAATGATGTGCTTAAGGTCACTTCCACAAGGAAAGAAGGACCAGAGTCAGAGTCACAGAATCTCGGACTTTTTAACTAGATGGGACCCCAGAAGCATCCAGTCTAGCCCATCGCTAAAGGGACTGATCCTGAGCACAATGCCTATCACACAGCGGGTGCTTTTACTAACTGATTGATCCAGATTTTGCTCATGAGAGGCTCCCCTACACACCTGAGGATGCTTATTCCACCTTGGGAAGGCTCACTGTTACTTCCCCACTCCATCAAGCCTGAATTTGCTGGTCTGTAACTTCCATTCATAAGGGACATCCCAGGTCACTTAAGGTGTTTGTCTCATTTTCTGAGGAAGTTGTGGACAGTTTCCCCAGAGCCTCATGGAAATCACTGAGATGAGGAGGGATGGAGGGATCAAGTCCTCTCTGAAGTCCCACCTTTACAGGAAACCTGTCCCTGCTCCCCTTAATTCTAGGGTTTGCTCTTTATTGATTCCCTCCAATTCACCACGTTTATAACATATTGGTCCATATTGTCTCTTCATTGTCTCCCCCATTAGCCTAGGAGCTCCTAGGGTAGAGACTGTCCTTTGCCTTTCTTTATATCCCCAGTGCTTAACACGTAATAGGGACTTAATCAAGACTTAATGACTGAGTGAATCTAGTCCAACCTTCTCATTTTACATGTAAGACTACTGAGGTCTAGAGAGGGGAAGGGACTTGGGTAGTCACACAAATAGCAAGAGGCAGTGCCAGAACTGGAACCCAAATCCTCTGGCCTTAATCCAGTGTTCCGGCCACTATGACACCTCTGTGCCTCCTCTTGGATGGGGATATAAGGAGTACAGATGGCTTGGTATGTATTTACCCATTGAGACCTCAATGAACATAGTGACTGTGTCGACAACCTTGATCTTTACCCTTTAAATAGAGTTGTGATGGTCAGGCAATCTATAGGGGACAAAGCCAGAGCTGGACATGGACAGAGACCAGAAAATAGACTTTGGTCCCTGGGGAAAAGGAAGCCTGTCTGTCTGAACAGAGAAGCAGGGAATTGCTTAGCCCCGGAGACCCTGGAAATGTAGCCTCTGGAGATCCTAGGCCAGGCATCCTGGGGACAGGAGAAGCAGTCACAAGACATCAGAGCTAGAGGAAGAACTGAAGAGAAAGCTGGGAAGTAGAAGATGGAGCCTAGACTTTGCCCTGTGTTAGTACTGTGAGTCATGCAGACTGTACAGATCTCTCTCCCACCTTTAGGAGGACCCTTGACCTTATTCACTTTTATCCAATTCTTCATGACCCCATATGGGATTTTCTGGGCATAGATACTGGAGTGGTTTTGCCATTTCCTTCTTCAGTTTGTTTGACAGATGAGGAAACTGAGGCAAACTGGGTAAAATGACTCACCCAAAGTCACACAGTTAATAAATATTTGAGGTCAGATTTGAACTTAGGAAGATGGGGCTTCTTGACGACAGGCCCAGTGCTCTATCCAATTTATCGCCACCTAGCTGTCTGGATCTTAAAGTCTAGAGGACATCAAGTTGACTAGAAGGTAAGAGGTAACTCTAGCAACCCCGGATGTCTTTCTTCTCTAGGTGCTGCCAGGGGAAGGAGGGGGAAGGGAGGAATATCATTTCCTTCTGAGGAAGTTTAAATCACAAGGTTACCCGAGAGTCTGGAGGACAAGGCAGGTTCCTGGGGGAAGGGGGAACTCACTGGAGAGGAACGAGTGTCTCAAGAAGACTTCAAAATTGAACCCACTTAATGTAAAGCTCCAGCTTAGATTCTAGGTCATAAGTTACAACTGCAAGAGCTCATCTGGGCTCATTTGATGGGGGTTTTGTTGTTGTTGTTGTAATTTGGGGTTTATTTGGTTCTTTGGAAGACAGCCTTGGTTTCATCCCAGAGAAAAATGCAAATAACTCATTAAGGACTCACAAAAGCTTGTAGACAGTCAAAACAACTCTCCTTCCTTCCTTGATGAGATTCCCTTCCTATCCAGGAGAAGTACTGACCTCTAAACATCCACTGACTGTCAAGCTGTGCTTGAGACCTCCTGGGGGGAAATCATGGAAGGTGACCATGTACCCTCCAGTCAACCCATCTGCCCTTTCCTCCTCCTCCGGACCCAGAGTTCTTTCAAAAGCTAAGGTTATCTCAAAAGTGGGGAGGGGGGCACTTGTAGATGCCACAAGGCAATGGCCTTCCCTTCCGGCCTGTCTGGTCCACAGAGCTCACTGTGCTGTGCAACCTTTCAGGCTCCGACCCCGTGATCTTGGCCACCAGCCTCCGGATGCCCTCTCTGAAAGGGATAGCTTTTACTATTAGCGCAAACTCGTCCTTCTGTGGCCCCGCTACAAGGCCAGCCCAGGCTCCCCTGCTTCCCTGTCTCCCTCACCCAGTTCTTCAGGGAAATCCCAACACTGATGACCACTGTCTTCCCACTTCTCCCCAAACCACGAGAAATCACTCATTTCATTCCCCCCTTAGAAATGGCTTCTTGCTGCCTGTGATATGAAAGTCTTGACCCCAAGACCTCTCCTAACCCGTAACCAGCTCCTCCAAACTCCTCTCTGTCCCCATTTGGGATAGAGATGCTAATAATCTAGGCCCTTGACCCCAAACTGAAACCTCCCCCCACCCCCAGGGTCATCTCTGACTTTAGTCCATCTTGGACCCACACACTAATCCCAAACCCTAGCCCACCTTAGAACTCCCCTGACTCAAACTGTGCCCTTCAAACCTCCTCAGCCTGGAAGCCCCCTCTGCCCCTGGGTCCAAACACCGGAAAGACCTTCCACACCTTCAGTTTTTCCGGAGATTTGACGGTTCCTCCCAGACCCTTCGTTTTGAGGACACGAAAGCTGACCGATTCTTCATTCCTCTGAAGGGCGCCTTCATCTCTTCCTCTTCCTCACCCCCTCCCTTCTTCCAGGAGAGGAGGGGGAGCTTCCTGAAGACAGGAACCACCTTGTTCTGCGAGAACTTCTTCCCGGCTCTTAGGCCAGCGCCAGCCACATGGTCAGTGCTTAGTGGGTGCTGGTGGATGGCACTTGACTCAGCCAGGTCCTAGCTCCATCTAGCCCCATGGCTTTCATTCTTGTGACACTTCTGCTCTCAGCTGTGAGAGGCACCCACTCCCCTCTTTATGGGTGACAGACGGTCACATACATCAGACAGGGATCAGTGAGGGAGGTGACCCCTGGAATCTGCTTCAGAGAGAAAAAGAGTGGATTGGGAGCGGGAAGATAGAGCAGCGTATAGATCAGAGTGTGAGAACAGACCCTGACTCAAATCCCCTCATTCACAGTGGTGGAAACTGAGGCACAGAAGAACTAAAGATTGGTCCAGGGCCGCCCAGCTGGTGTCTGAGAGAGGGGCCCATGTCCCCTACTTCAACTGCCCAGTTTCTAGAACAACCCTGAGATAGCCCAGAGATTATTATCTTCATTTTATCGATGAGGAAACTGAAGCCCACTTCAACTCAATTGAGGAAACGTTCATTGAATGAATGAATAGGACTTAATAAGCACTTACTGAGCCAAGCCCCGGGTGCAAAGCTGGGATAACAAAAAGGGAGTCCCTGCTCACAAGTAGTTTACCCCCTTATGGAGGCACAGATGAGGGGGAATCCGGAGGGGGACTTTGCTTTGGAACATTCCTGAGGGCACATATAGACATAAAGATTTTAAACTTAATTTTGTGCAGCTCATGTTTCTTTGGGGTTAATTCAATGCTGCTTTGCTGAGAGAGCACAGCACCTTCTCTGATGAGGGCACATCATGAGGGGCGGGCGGGCCTGTGCCAAGGCCTCCCGCGCCAACAATCGATTCTAAAGTTCTTAAGAAAAAAGGAGAGAGAAATCACTTTCAGCTGAGAGAGAATCAAGGAGGGCTTCACGGCACCAGAGAAGAGGGGAACAGATTTCAGTAGTCAGAGGAGGGGAGGAGAGGAGGCTAGAGGAAGATAAGGAAGAGCTATTTGTTCCCTTTGGAAGGAGCGTGGAGTGTAGGACAAGGAACAGAGAGAGACGAGAGACACAAAACCAAAACCGCACCAGGTGGTATATTACAAAGAGAGGTTAGAATAGTCTGGGTGAGCTGCTTGATGGCAGACTAAGGAGTCTGGACTTTATGCTCTAGGCACTAGGGAGCCACTGATGTTTATTAAGCAGTGCCTTACATTCTGTATCTTAGGAAGATGATTTTGGCAGCTGTTCCTCACCCAAGACTTACTAATTGTTTGTTATATATCACAGTCTCCTTAATATCAACTACGCCCAACTGAACCACCAACAGGGAGGATGGCCAAAGAGAGAGGCAGGGGAAATAATTTAGAAGCTCTTACAGAAGTCCAGGAGAGAGGAGAAAACTGACCCCATTTCTATAACCCTTCCAGGTTTGCTTTTTTGTTTTTTAATAACTATAAGGATTATTAGACCCATTTTCTAAATGAGGCTCTAAAAGGCTGAGGTCCCATTTAAGATATGACAGGGGCAGGGTCTGAACCCAGCTCCTGGGACTCAAAGTCACAGATTTTCCCATTGCACCGTTGCTATCTTTGAGATAAAACAACCCAAATTAAGATGGAAGCCAGTATGAGTGGAGAGGAGAGACTGATGTCTGGGATATTGAGCATTTAATCTTCCACCCCCTTTAAAAAAATTCGAACCTACTTTGTTTCGGCGTTCTTGTACCCTCACCCCATAGGTGAGGGCCAGGGGAGCTTCAATTGTCTCTGAGACAAGGAAAATGTTCCACGTCGCGATATCGACATTTCCCATAATGGTGATAATATTTTCCCCCATCAGCCAAGATCCAAATCGATGGTATTTGAGTAATTGGAGATTGATTTTAATTAAGTCTTAGAAGTTGTGTTCCCGCACTAAGAATCTGAGGCTGCCATGGCAGAACTCAGCAAAGGAGGAGGCCGGGTACTTACTGGGATCTGCTTTCTTGGGATATAGTACAGGAGGTGGTAGGAAAGGGAAGGAAGGAACGGTGAGAATAAGAACTTATCAAGCACCTGTTATTGTTCCATTGTGTCTGATTGTTTGTGATGCAACTTGGGGTTTTCTTGGCAGTGACACTGGAGTGGCCGTTTCCTTCTCCAGCTCATTTTACAGATGAGGAAACAGAGGCAAGCAGGTTAAAGTGACTCACCCAAAATCACACAGCTGGCAGGTGTCTGATGCAGGATTCGAACTCGGGAAGACGAGTCTTCCCGACTACAGCCCTGTGCTCTGTGCACTTATGGCGCCACCTAGCTGTCCCCAAAGGAGCCAGAAGAGCACTTTACAAATATTATCTCATCTGATCTTCATAACATCCCTGAGAGGTAGATGCTCTTATTATCCTCATTTTACAGAGAAGTAAACTGAGGCAAACAGGGCTAAGTGACTTGCCTAACGCCACACAGATGGTCAGTACCTGAGGTCAAATTTAAACTCGGGGCTTCCTGACCAGATCTACTCTTCCTTCCACTGCAAGATGCAACTTCCTAGGAAGGAAATGGAGACAGAATTCCAGGATTTGGGGTCTAAGCAAGAGGGAGAGAAATCTGATCAAAGAGACAAAACTCAGGAAAAGAAATCAAATGGAGTTTATTGCAAACACCAAGAGCAGGGCTGAGCTGATCACTGGTCTGGACCCAGGGCTCGAACCTCTGTCCTTCCTGGGACAACTTTCTGCAATGAGAGAGCCAAGTTCTGATCGGCCGGTGCCTCCAAAGGGGATGGGCTCCGGCCCCTCAGCTCCGGGCCCCACCATAGGCTTGTTTGTCCTGGTGCTCATCGAGGGCCAACTGGCAGCACCATATTGGGGTCAAGCCCCAGTGGGTCCGGCTGGAGAGGATCAGGAGCGCTAAAGGCCTCAGCCCGGGTGGGACACACCCAGCCTGGGGATTATTTGGGAGGGGCTTGTCTCTAAATCCCGCTTCTTTTGAGCTCCCACAATCACAGAGACCCCCTGAAGGCAGACAGCCAGGGATGGGGCAAATTTCCTGCAGCGGATTTGCCCAATTAAACACCACTAGTCACACCGCAGAAATGGGGGTTCAGCACAGGCCCCGGGGCCGTCGGCCACAACCTGCCAAGCATGTCTCAGGTCCGATTTTTGCTTTGAATATTTCCTAGCCATCTATTGGTGGACAAGTCACCGAATCTCCCTGGGTCCCTCTCAGTTTCCCCCTCTGAAAAATGGAATAATATGGCTAAGTCTCCCAGGATTTCCTGAGCACATGCTCTGGGCTGGATGCCTTACAGAATGTCCCGATTTCCCAAAAAGGGAAGAGAGCAGAGCCTGGAAGATGGAGGCCAGGGAGCTTGACGTCCGCCCTTGAGGCAGTTCGAGCCTGGATCAGTAAAGAGCCGGTTGGTGTGAAAGGGGAGCAGTGATTACTGAAAGCCAGGAGGACCTTGTGAGAACCGGTCAATCCCGACCAATCTCCTTCACTCTTTCCCGGGATTATTACGGTGAGTCAGGGAGGGGGAGCTGGAGGAGAAATCGGGCTCCCTTTTAAGCAAAGCTTTTGTTAAAGAACCTTGTTCTCCTCTTGCAGAGAAGCTGGAGATCCCCTTTTAGTTGTTCCAGGGGTTTAATCATGTCCGATTCTCTGTGAGTTTTCTTAGTGAAGATCCCAGAGAGTTCTAGCATTTCTTTCTCCAGCTCATTTTATATATGAGGAAGGGACCCATTAAGACTTGATAAGTGACTTGTCCAGGGTCAGGTCTCTGACTATAGGCCTGGCGCTCTAGCCACTGCACCACCCGGCTGCCCCATGGATTGGAGAATACAATCAGATGGTCTCAGAGTCCACTGGGCGGGCAGCTTAGGACTAACCCAGGGATCTGTGTTCCAGTCTCACACTTTGTCTATGACTTGCCTAAATGACATGTTAATCAAGTATCAGGTGACATCAGGCTGGGACAAGGATCCAGATAATCTTGATAGACCAGAGGGGTTGAATTTCCGATGAAATTCAATAAAGATCTATGCAGGGCTCACACTCGAAAGGCTGGCAAAGGACTCTGGGGATCTCACCTGACCTGTCCTGGAAATGACGCCTCAGCCCACGGTGGCCCCGACTCTCTGGTCGGCTCCGGCACACTGTGGATTCACCCTGAATCTGAGGTCCCTCCAGCCTCTCCTCCACGTGGGCATCAAAACAATCATCCCAAAATGCAAGTGTAACAGCATCCCATCCTCCCCCACTCAGAAAACCCCCTGGTTCCCTGTCACCTCCGGGGTCAAATACACAATCCTCTCCCCTCCCACTCTCTGGGCCTTCCCCATGCTCTTCCAAACAATGACAACGTCTTCCTGGCTCTTCCCTCCACTAATGCCCGACCTCCTGACTGGGCATTTCCCCTGGCTGTGCCTCCTGCCTGGAATGCCCTCCCTCCTCATCTTCACCTTCTGCCCCCCCCCCGGCCTTCTTCAAGTCCCTTCTGCCCAAGTCTCTCCCAAACCCTCTGAATTCTAGTGCCTTTCCTCTCGGATTATCCCTGATTTATTCTTTCTATATGTTAAAAGGAAAATACTATTTCCAGGCCCTTGCTCTGGGAAAAGAAGCAAAACTCAGCGAGAGAAAATTAAAAGTTTATTAAAAATATCAAGGCTGAAACCAGTTGGTGGGCTGGCCATGGGGACTGCTTCTAACAACAGCTTCCTAATGAGAACAAGAGAATTCTGAAAGCTCCCCACTTGCCCAAGGGGAAGGAACATCCTGTCTCAGCTTCTTCCTTAGTGTTGCATCCCGAGATCAGAGGTAAGGGGGTGGGATGAAGATGTATGGGACTATATAGTGAACAACAGGTGGGGGATGGGATCTAGTTCACCTGTTCCAACTGATCAACCTATATCTGAAAGAGAAGAAGCAAAGGAGTCACTGATGATAAATAGATGGATGGGTAAATAGAGAGTTGCTGTCCTCCTGTGAGTCCTTGATGGCTTTTTTGCATTTTCAATGGAGTGAAATAAAAGCTGAAGTCTACCTGATATACATCTGTTGTTGTGAATTGTTGTATAAAAGATAGGGACTCATTTGCCTGCATTTGTGGAAACCTAAACATGAACGTGAACGCAAGCCTGGGTTTCGGAAGACCAGAAATCAGTGAGCTGGAGAAGAAAATGGCAAAGTACTCCAGTATCCCTGCCAAGAAAACCCCAAATGGGGTCATAAAGAGTCAGCCATCACTGAACAACAACAAATAGAAACATATTCCGAGCTTTCCCAAAATAAATTCTGAGTGGGCCGCGTGGGTCCCTTTGGGTCGGCCCTAAAGATCGGACCCAATCTATGAGCCTGGAGAGGAGGGGGTCCTGTAACTGGAAGGGCCACACTTCCAACTCTAACACCTCCTATTTGTTTACATTCTCTGATTCCTCCTATTACTGTGGTCTGATGGGAAGGGCGCTTCCTGTCACAGCCCTGAAGGGTGTCTGCCTTCCTTGTGCTGGAAGGGAAAATCTAAACCACGGGGTCTATATCCCTGCAGATCTTAACAGGACGGAGGGGACCATGGAGGACTCAAGGACACTGGACACCAAAGATGCAATTGCTGAAGCCGCTTTAGATACATACAAGATTTCTAAGAGGCAGTTTAGTACAGTGGCAGGTTTGCTGGATTAGAATCAAGAGATCTGAATTCAAATCCTTTTTTTTTTTTTTTTGGCCACTTACTATCTGTTTGACCATTAACAATTCAATTTCCCTGGACTTGAGCTCATTGGTGATGTGAGGGGGTTCATTCTGCACCCTCCAAAGTCCCTTATAGCACAGGAAGAAAATGAAGTTCAGGAAAATTGAATTGCCAGAAAAGAGGCAGAAGTTAGTATCTGCCCTCAAGGAGTTTATAATCCAATGTGGGGTGGGGAGAGGGCAGCTAGGTGGGGCAGCGGATAGAGAACTTCCTAGCTGTGTGACCCTGGGCAAGTCACTTACCCCCAATTGCCTCAGAAGAAACAAACAATCCAGCGGGAGACAACAAGTAAACAAATATGTACAAATAAGTTTTATACAGGAAACATGGGGAATAATTAACTGAGGAAGACACTGGAATTCAGAGGGTTAGGGAAGGCTCCCGGTAGAAAATGGGGCTTGAGTTGTGACTTAAAGGAAGCCAGGGAGATCTGTAGTCTGTGTGGAGGAGAGAGAACAGTCCAGGAATGGGGGACAGCCAGAGAAAAAGCTCAGACTAAGAGATGGGGGGTTTTGTTCAGGGACCAACCAACTGGATTGAGGAGCATGTGTTGGGGGGTAAATTGTAAAAAGACTGGAAAGACAGGAAGAGCCGTGTTATAAAGGACTTCGAATGCCAAAAAAAGAAAAAAAAAAAGATGTTTGTATTGGCTCTTGGAGGCTATAGAAAACCACTTGAATTTATTGATTTGGGAGGTGGGGGAACGACAAGACTAGAACTGTGTTTGAGGAGAATCACTTTAGTGACTGAAGAATGGATTGGACTGGGGAGAGAGACGCAAGGCAGATGCACAAGCAGGCCTTTGCCATGGTCCAGCCATGGGGGATGGGGGAGGGGGGTTGCAGGAGATGGGAGCTGAAGTGAAATCAGCAGACTTTGGTAACAAGTTGGCCATGGTGGACATAGGTTGGGAACCCAGGGATGGAAGGAAGGTGGTATTCTCTATGGTAACTGGAAAGATGGGAAGGGGTGGGAAAGATCATGGGTTCTGTTTAAGATGTCTCCTGGAAATCCAATAGGAACTGTCCAAAAGGCAGCTGGCCATCTGGGAAGTCCCCAGAGAGACTGACCAGCATGGAGCTACTCAAAAAAAAATCAAGAAAAGATGGAAAGGGAGGCTTGGCTTCCAGTTGTGCTCAGCCAGCTCAGAGGTTCCAAGGTTCTGGATATGTTTTCTCAGACCCACCCACTCCCTTCCCCCAAATCCAACTCATATTAAGATCCCAGAGCTGGGAAGGGATCCCAAAGGGCCTTTGGTCCAACCCAAGTGGAAGCAGGGCTCTCCTCTGGATGTTCCCACCCAGCCTCTCTGCTTGGAGTCCGCCAGTGAGAGGGAACTCCCTCTCTCCCGAAGCAGCCTATTCCACTTTGGGACAGCTCAAACCTAATCTAATCAAACTCTACCTCTCCTCCAGTTCTTTGCCTACTCACTATCCCCATTTCTTCTTAATATTCTGCCCTTTTCTTCGTGCCTAGAGATAGGTCTCCTTTTTCTAACTCTCCTCTTCCCCGTTCCAAATCCTGGCTGAACTGTCCCTAAGTCAGCCTTTGCCTACCTTACCCATTTCCTACTTTAAGCCCAGGCCAAACTCTCCCCCATTTCCCAAAGCAGAAATGACTGCAGCATCTACCAATTAAAAACCTTTTTCCTTCCCTTCCTCTCCTTCGCTATCCCAGCCTCTGAGGAAATGCAAATTTTCTTTTGATTTAGGATTTCCAGGGACTCATAGTCATCTCTTCTCACAAGCCTTCTACTTCTGAAATATCAATTAAGTCTTGTGATAATTCTTGTGACTTATAGGTTAAAACAAAACAATATTCCATCCCTAAAATATTTGTTGCTGTTATTTAGCCATTTTGGACTTTTCACAACCCTCCATTTGGGGTCTTCTTGGCAGAGATCCTGGAGTGGTGGCCATTTTCTCCTCCAGCTCACTTTACAGATGAAGAAACTGAGGCAAGCAGGGTGAAATGACTTGCCCAGGATCTCCTAGCTCATAAGTATCTGAGGTCAGATTTGAACTCAGGAAGATGAGTCTTCCTAACTCTAGGCCCAGTACTCTATGATATCCCCCAGATGCTCCAGAAATTGGAGAGAGATGGATTTAATCATGATGTTAGGAGAAACGTCTCAATGATGACAGTTGGTAGAGTTGTGAACTGATCCACCCATTCTGGAGAGCAATCCACATCTGTGCCCAAAGGGCTATAAAGTTGTGGATACCCATTGACTCAGAAATACCATTACTAGGTCTGTATCCCAAAAAGATAAAAAACAAAAAGGAAAAGAACCAACATGTACAAAAATGTTTATAGCCTCTCTTTTAGTGATGACAAAGAAATAGAAATTCAGTGTATATCCATCGATCGGGGAATGGGCGAACAAGTTGTAGTATATGATTGTGATGGAGTACTACTGTGCGATAAGAAATGATGAGCAAGATGGTTTCAGAAAAACCTGGAAAGATTTCCATGAACTGATGCTGAGTGAAGTGAGCAGAACCAGGAGATCATTGTACACAGCAATAACACTGTGCAGTGATCAACTGTGAATAACTTATCTTCCAGCAATACAAAGATCCAAGATAATTCCAAAGGACTTGTGATGAAAAATACTCTCCTCCTTCAGAGAAAGAACTGATGGAGTCTGAATGTAGATTGAAGCATATTATTTTTTCAGTCTGTTTTTTTCTTTCACAACACGGCTAATATGGAAATACGGGACTTCACATATAGCATGTCAAATTGCTTTTCTTCTCAATGAGGGGCAGGAGAGAATTTGAAACTCAATTTTTTTTAATGTTAAAAATGTTTTTATATGTAATTGAAAAAAACAAAATGCAAAAATTTTCAACAACCCCAAAAAGATTTCTCGCAGCTCTTTAACATTCTTTGTCCCAAGTTCTAATACTTTGTATTCTAAGGTTCCTTCCAGCTCTGGCATTCTAAGATTCTGGATAACACAATTCCTGCTCCGAGTGATTCTGCAGAGCCTCCTGCCCTCAGGAGAGAGTTTAAAACTCAATTTTTAAAAAATGTTAAAATGTTTTTATACGTAACAGGAAAAAACAAAATATAAAACTTTCGACAACCCCAAAAAGATTCCTCATAGCTCTATAACATTCTTTGTTCCCAGTTCTAATACTTTGTATTCTAAGGTTCCTTCCAGCTCTGGCATTCTAAGATTCTGGATAACACAATTCCTGCTCCGAGTGATTCTGCAGAGCCTCCTGCCCCTCAGGAGAGAGTTTAAAACTCAATTTTTAAAAAATGTTAAAATGTTTTTATACGTAACAGGAAAAAACAAAATATAAAACTTTCGACAACCCCAAAAAGATTCCTCATAGCTCTATAACATTCTTTGTTCCCAGTTCTAATACTTTGTATTCTAAGGTTCCTTCCAGCTCTGGCATTCTAAGATTCTAGATAATACAAGTTCCTGCTCTGGGTGACCCTGCACAGCCGTTTGCTTGCCAGCCCTGCTGCTGAAAATGCTGGTCAGCTCAGGCCCCTCAGCAAGTCTCTGAATATTGGCACCTGCTGAGATTAATATGATCATTTCTGCTGGAATCCAACAGGCCCCAAGAGCTCGGCACTGTGATAATTTGGATGTATTTTAATTATATGAGGAGGGAAAAAGTAATTAAAAGAAATGTATTATTAATTGTAAAAATTTAACTAGGCATCCCTGTGTAAGTTCAATTAAATTATCTTGGATTTTATCATCAAAAAAGTCCCGATTAAGAGCAGCAATTAATCAGATTCTCCTTTGGCTTCCTGGTAGCCAGGTGACTAGTACATCCGAGAGGGGAGCATGAGAGCAAACCGGAGTGGACACAACAACGTAAATAGTAAGAACAATCACAAAACACCCAAAAGGAAGCATGGAAATGTACCAAAAACAAGCCTCTCTCTGCAGAAAAGACAGAAGGAGCTGCTTCCACCTGTCTCTTGGCAGATGTGGAAGGCCCCTGGGTGTAGTTCGGGGAAAAGATTTTCAGACTTTTCAGTGTTTTGATCAATTTCGATGTTTTCCTTCTTTTCATTTAAAAAAAATCACTGTTATAGGGATGGCATTTGGGGGAGGGAGAAGGGGAGAGACACTGCAAGAAATTTTGGTACTGGTTTTTTTTTTAAAAAGCAATAAAAATTTCTTTGAAAAAACCTTGGAATGGACAAGGCCAGAGCCAGAAAATCCCAGGCCCCAGGCTGAAAGCTTCGCCTCCAGCACCACACAGATGCAGAGGGGGAGCCCAGAAATGGAAGCCCGGATTTATTGGTTATCATGGTTCAGAAGGCTGCCCAGGGCTTCCCGGGGGGTTCTGCTAATCATTGACTGTTCGGGGAAGAACTTGGAGCAATGGGCAGAAGTGAGGGAGGCAGACTTAATTAGAGCTGGGGGTTTAGAGCCCAAAGGGACTTTGGAGACCATCCAGTCCAATCCCTCCCTTTACAGAGGAGGCTCCCTTTACAAACAGGCTCAGAGCACAGGAGGGCTTTGCCTGAGATTCTATTGACAGTAAGAAGAAGAGTTAGAAGGATACAAAATTATCTGTAAAATATAGTTACAATTAGAGCTGCTCCCCTGAAATAAGAGGAGTTATCTTGGGAAGAAGTGAGCTCCCCATCATAAAAGGTCTTCAACTGGGAGCTGTATGACCAGTTGTCAGAGTTATGGAGGAGACTGGTATTCAAATACCGCTGACATCTCTTCCAGGCTCACCTGAGGGACCCATTTTTAAATGCTGAGGCAATTGGGGTTAAGTGACTTGCCCAGGGTCACACAGCCAGGACATGTTAAGTATCTGAGGCTAGATTTGAACTCAGGTCCTCCTGACTTCAGGGCTGGTGCTCCATCCACTGCCCCACCTAGCTGCCCAGGACCCATCATTCAAACTCCCCTTCAGTTGCTAAGGATACCTTCCTCCCCAAGGCTAAGTCATGATTGTCCCAGAGCTGAACCAGGCTGGACAGGGACACATACCCTGGAGCAACTCCTGCTCCAAAGCCAAGGCTGTTGCTTGTCTTTCACTCTCCAAGAAGACCACGACATCAGGGAGGTGAAGCCTTGACTTACAAGGGAATTGAATTTAAGTGAGGGGGAGCTCTGCAAGATCACTTGCCTCAGTTTCCCTTCTAGAACCTTTCGGGTCCAGATATAAATCAGGCCGACTGGATATGGCCCTGGCTGCATTGGGAGACCTTGGTCTTTTTAATCTCAGGCCTTTAAGAGGTCTCAGCATGTCTGAGGCAACATCCATTCATTGATTAAGACTAGGTAGCAATTGAAGTAAAGAATGGCCTCTTTCACCCAATCAAAAAAAAAAAATAATAATCTCAATAAATAAATAAATCCATCTGGGAGGGAATCGCCTTCTGGCATTCCGGCCCAAACAGAAATGATGGCTATTTACATTCCCTCTGAGTCAATCAGGACCCAAACACTGACAAACTGGGCTCAGACTGCTAACGAATGAACAAAGTACGTGTCTCTGATGTCAGAATATAAGCTCCTTCTAAGCAGAGAAAATGTCATTTATACCATAGTCTTCCCAGTCCTTAGCAAAGGACCTGGCACATAGGAGGTCTTTAATAAGTGCCTGTTGATTGATTGATTGATGAGTGAGTGAGCCAGTAATGAATGAATGAAGTTGTGAATGAAAATGTCTTTGAATTACCCTGCTTGCTCATTCATTTATTCATCTGCGCACTCAAATCCAGTTCAAATCAACATTTATCAAACCCCAGCTTGAGGCAAGATTCCGGGCTGGACACTGGGAAAGAGTGAGTGAATGAACTTGCCTGTGAATGAGAGAGTAAATGAAGAGAGATGACTTGGGTAATGAATTAATAAGGGAATAGGTGGATTAAATGAAGGAAGGAAGCAAGAGGATGAGTGGATAAATGAGTGCATCAATGGAGTAAATGAATACATGAGGGAATGAATGAAAAAGGAATAAAGAAATGAAATGAACAAGTAAAGGTATGAATTAGCAGGTGACCAAATGAGTGAATGAATGGATAATTGGAGCAAATGAATGAATTAGTGAATGAATTGTTAAAGGAATGAGTGAATGAATTAATGGAATGAATGAATTACTAAATGAATGAACGGATGCATGCATCTCAGTGGAGGGCATCCAAGAGTTACTTCCCCGAGGGCTGCAACATAGGGACACACGTAGTGTCCCGATTCAGGATGGTCAAGCAGGGTCAACAGTGAAAGAACCAAAAGATTTATTCCACAAAGAGGAGCCATTTCCCTCCCATTCCTCCAAGCAGCCAGAGGCATTTGTTAGGATCTAATGAGGTGGCGCATGCTCTCCACGCAGAGCAGACCAGCACCGATGCTAATATCCAGGCTTAATTAGCAATCAGGTTTGGAGGAGCCGATTATCATGTTAATAGGTTCAAAGCTTCCAGGCTTAAAAAGAAATAAAATGCCTATGGAGAGGTTTGCTAATGACCCCGGGAAGCAGCCGAGAGCTGGGGGGCTGCAGGAATGATGATGAATAGCCAGCTCTGGGGGCCTCTGGGAAGCTCTGCCCTTCATCCTTGGGGCTCTGCTCCTCTCTGGGCTGCTGTAGGGGAAAGGAAGGGAAGGGGCCTCCTGGGAGCCTCCTGCCTCAGGAGGCTGCTACTGTTTGAGGTCATTTCCCGAGACATGGAACCATGTCCCAGCTTCAGGGGGAATCTAACTTCAAGTGAGTCAGTCAGTAAACATTTATTAAGCACCGACTATGTTCTAGGCACTCTGCTAAGCACTGGGGATATACAGAAAGGCAACCGATAATCCCTGCTCTCAGGGAAAACACAGTCTAATGGGGGAGGACATGCACAAAGTTATGGTCAAACAAGCGATAGCTGGAAGAATTGGGGACCTATTTTAATTCCTAGGGAGTCAGCACTCCCTACGAGTGTTCTCTTCGGGCAGCTGTCACCCAGCCTCTTCCCACTACAAGGACTTATGTCTGGTCTCTTAAAATTCTAATTGTTTGGTTCCATGATCCCATGGACTCTCTTCAGTCTTTCCATTCAATTTCCATTCCAAGAGAGATAAACTTGATCTGACCACTAGGTAGCGCAGTGGGCAGAACACGGGACTTGCAGGAACATCTGATTCAAATCCTGCCCCAGACACCAGCTGTGTGAGCCGAGGCAAGTCATTTAACTTCTGTGTGACTCAGTTTCTTCATCTGCAAAATGGGGACAATAATAGTATCCATCTCCCAGTATTGTTGTGAAGATCAAATATGGAAAGCACTTTCCATATCGGAGAGAAACAGAGACAGAGAAGAGACAGAGACAGAAACAGAGAGACAGAGACAGAATCAGAGCGAGGTACAAGCTATTATTAATACTATTTCTTAGTCTAGTCTCCTCATTTTATAGATAAGGAACCTTAGGCTTAAAAAATGGTCACAAGGTAAATAGACAAACAATAATTCTGTCCTTTTCTGTGTTACTATTGACCATTTACATCATAGAAGTAACTGTATGAGCTAAAGCAAATTTTGTAATCATTAAAGCATAGGAAAATGGACCCCCCATGCTTGTGATTTCGTCACGGATGAGGAAACTCCCTCTATGGATCCAAGTTATTACCTTTCCTACTTAGAAGGACCTTAGAGTCTTAGTACATCACCTAGAAAGGTTAAGTTACTAGCCCAGGCTCAGGTAAACAGGTCAGGACTGGGCAGGTCTCGAACTTAGGCTCACCTGGCTCTGTCCCCAAACCACAGCTGCGTTCCTCAAGACACTATATCACCACCAGCTAGTGCTATTGTTCTGATGATGGGAATGGGTCCATTTGAACAGAAGTCTTTGATGGCAGAAGTCCCAGGAGAGAATAATAGAGAAAATGTCAACCCTGTGCAGGAGAGCAATTGAGTAACAAGGAATCTCAGACTTGCAAGAGCCTCCCAGGATATCGGGTCCCAAACCTACCTGAGCAAGATGCCTCTTCTAGGGGAGAGGAGGATGAAGGGAGAGGGTCAGATGTGGAGCAGGGGAAGTCAGTAAGCCCTGAAATTGCCTGGGTGCAGAGGGGTAGAGAGGAGGGAAGACTCAAGGATGACACTGTGAAGCTCAGTGCTTGGAAGAGTGTGACCTCGACAGAAATAGGAAAATGAGGAAGAAGATGGGTTCGAGGAGAGGGTAATAAGTTCTATTCTGGACCTGCTGAGTTTAAGAGGACTATGGACATCTAGGTGAAGATGCCCTGTAAGTGAATGAAGATATGAGCTCAAGAAAGAGGTGAGGGTCCTCTTGATAAATACCGTAGAACCATAGCTCTAGAGTTGAAAAGGACCTTGGAGGATATGAGATCCAAATCTCTCATTTTACAGAAAAGGATACTGAGGTACAGGGAAGTAAAATGACTTGTCCACAGTAAAATAGCAGTAAACATCAAAGGAGGATTTGAACCCTGGTCCTCTGATTTCACATCTGGAATTCTTTCCACTGTGCCACATTTGATCCTATGGGAACTGACAAAATCATAAAAGTGCAGTGAGAAAGGGAAAGAGGATGGAGTTCCAGGGCTCACCCACACGTGGGGGGAGAACAAAAAGGATGAGCTTGCTCCAAACACTAGGGGACAGTATCATAAAAGCCACAGGAAAAATATCCAAAAGGAAATGATTGACAGTGTGAAAGGCTGCAGAGAGATCAAGAAGGATGAGGATAGAGAAAAACTTGTGAGATAAGGCAATTAAGAGATGATTGGTAAGTAAAGATCAGCAAGAAGGAGAAAGAACTGATGACATGGCTTAGAAAATCCTAGAGAATCAGCAAGGAAGTCAATGGAGACAAATAATAGCTTCAGCAAAATTGCGGGCTATAAATGAACCTACAAAAGTCAACAGTATTTCTATGTAATAATAACCAAATCCAGGAGGCCATAATACAAAAAAACATCTCTTTCCAAATAACTACAAAAGGCATAAAATCTTTGGAAGTCATTCTCGCAAAACATATTCAATATTCATCAGTTACAAAGTTCAATTAGAAGATTCTTCTTAAATAAAGACCAACTTAAAGAGCTTCAGGAATATGCAGTGCTCATGGCTGGGCTGTGCCAATGTAATAAATAATAACAAGATTACCAAAGTTTACTTGCATTTTCATGCCATGCCAATCGAATTATCAGAGAAATATGTTATAAAATTTCATAAAATAATATCAAAATTCATTTGAAAAAACAATAGCTCTAGAAAATCAAATAAAAAGCAGGAAAGGAGAGAGAACAGGACTTCTAGACATCAGAATACATTATAAAGCAGTAATCATCAAAACCTTTTGGTACTGGTTAAAATATAGAAAAATAGATGAATGTGACCAAATAGACAAAAATAAATGAGAAACAGTGGAACTCATAAACCCTAACATTCAAGAAACCCTAAGACATGAATTATTAAGGAAAGACCATCATATTTCAATTTAAAAAACTGTTGGGGATTTTTAGTCTGACAGAAATTAGGCTGAGATATTATGCCATATTCAATAATATTCTATAATAAATTCAAAATGGGTTCATGATCTGAATATTAAAGATAATATTCTTTAAGAAAATTAGAAGAGAAAAAGATCATCTACCTCTCATAGCTCTGGAGTGGAGATGAGGCCTTAACTAAATAAGAGTTTGAGACAATTGCAAAAAATGAGATAGATCACTTTGATTATTCTTCACAGAATACATTGATGTCTCTAGAATAAGAAAAAAGTAGTCAATTGGGAAAACAAAAATCTTTGCATGAAATTTCTCTAGAAAGTTTTGGTATACAAGATGTATTGACAATTAATAAATAACTAAGCATATATGTACTGTGTAGGTGTATTTGTATATGACCAATAGCCATTCCTCAGTGGTCAAAAATCATGAACGACCAGTTCTCAAAAAAACTGCAAACTACTCAGAACCATGTGAAAGAATTCTCCAAATTATTAATGACAAAAGAAATTCAAATCAAAACAATAAGGTTTTATCTCCCATTCAGCATGTTGTCAAATATGACAAAAAATGAGAATACCAATGCATTACTGGTAGATTTGCAAATTAGTAGAGCCTTTCTAAAAAAACAACCATTTGGAATTATGCAAAGTGATGAAAATATCCATTTCACCCAAATATTCCATTGCTAGGCACACACCCCAAGGAGGTCATCGACAAAAATAAAGTTTCTATATACACCAAAATATTTATAGCAGCACTTTTGTGGTAGCAAAGAATTGAAGACAAAGTACATGCCCATCGATTAAGGAACAGCTAAACAAACATTGGGATATGAATAAAATGGAATATTACTGTTCTGTAAGAAATGATAAATGTGATGAATATAAAGAAGCCTGGGTAAGATATCAATTGATACAAAGTAAAGCAGAGCCAAGAAAACAATGTACATAACAACAATGTCAATGAAAGGACAACATTCACAAAACAATTGTTGCAAAATTACAAAGCATGTACTTGGCCCCAGAGAAGAGCTGGGAGAAGGCAATTCTCCCCTCTCCTATAGTATAAACAATGTCAGGGGTTTTATTTTTTTAATTAATTTATAGTTCTGCTAAATTTTTTTTCTTCTACTTTTTTCTTTTCTTTTTTTACAAAAAGTCCAATATTCCATAAACCAGAAAGCATCAATTAGTAAGAGCTCTGTATCTGATATATGATACACAGCCTGGCAGAAATATCTTTGTTATAAGAGCTAGCTCTCTAGGAGGGGGAGAAGGGGAAGGATACAGGAGAAATTCTAGGTGATGAAAAAGCAAAAGATATCAATAAAAATCTATTTTTAAAAAGAGATTATTGGTAGCCTTGCTCAGAGCATTTTTGTAGATCAGGGGTGGGGTTAGAAACTAGGCTGCTAGGTATGGAGAAGCAAATAAGAAGTGAGAGGCAGCACAATGTACAACAGGGGAAGGGCATTAGACTTAGAGTAAGGATGATGTGGATTCAGATTCCGTCTTAGACATCCAAGCAGTATGGTTCTAGACAGGAGATTAGACGCCATGGTTGTACTCCATGGCCTTTGAGGTCCTTTCAATTCTAGAGTTATGAGCCTATGAATAAGTAAGTATAGATAGCAGGTATCTTTTTCTAGGAGTTTGTGAATGAGGGGAGAGATATAGGATGTTAACAGGAGAGTATGATAAGGCCATTTGGGTAAAGGTCCTTTAAGGCTATTGACTTAAGGTTTTTTAAATAAATAGATGGGAGAGATCTGGGTATTTTGAAGAAGTTGAAAACTAGACAAAGAGAGGGAAATGACGGGAAGGACTAGCTCCTAAAGGAGACAGAGGAAATGGAACAAAGGGAACAAATAGGGATGAAGAGGGGGAAGAGAGAAGCATTGATTAAGTGGCAACTATGAACTGTGCTAAGCCTTAAAAATATGTTATCTCATTTGTTCCTCACAACAGCCCTGGGAAATAAGTGCTATCATTATCTCTATTTTACAGTTGAGGAAACTGAGGTAAACAGAAGTTAAGAGACCTGCCCAGGATCACATGGCTAATAAGTGTCTGAGGCGGGATTTGAATTCAAGTCTTTCTAACTCCTGTCCCATGCTCTTTCCATTGTGCCTAAAATAGAGAGGTTCTTCTTCTTCTTCTTTTTTTTTTTTTTTTTTTTTGCAAGAATAATCACTTGACTCTTTGAGATTGAACCAATGGAAGAGAAAGTGGAGTGTAATGCTGAGGTGATTCTTGAACTATAGAATCAGAGAGGAATTAATCGAATAATTACTTTTAAGAGCATCTGCCTGGTATGTACTAAATCCTGTGCTAAACACTAGGATTAGAAATAAAAAAATGAGGCAGTCCCTGTTCTCAAAGAGCCCACATCCTGACACATCTGGTTACAAGTCAGATGGAAAGGTCCATTGGTCCCTAAGAAGACCAGAGGCAAAGCAAATGGTAATGCATCTTCCTCAATGTCATTTCAATAAGCAAAAACCATATCCATTTCTGATGGTGGATATGACCTTTCTTTTCCTTTGGGAACAGTGGCTCTGAGGCAAGTTTGTTAGCTCTCTCTCTCTCTCCCAACTTTGGGTCATCTAGAAATACAAATATTTACAATATTTGTGTATTTCTATAATATGTATATAAAATAATATTAAAATGTATAAATAAATATATTTGTATTTATATATTATATAATATACATATCATTATGTATATTATACATATATGTATGCATATGTACATATATATATCTAATTATGGCTTTATCTAAGTGAGTGATTAAAAAAGAGGCAGCACTCTATTAATAGCCTGGGGCACTCCTCTGGAGACATCTTGCCATATGGACATGAAGCTGTCAACAGCTACTCTTTTACTCCATTCAGTGAGCTCGGATTGCACGTGGTCCATTTCCCTTCATCCTTTCTTTTCCTTTTTAAAGACTCCATCTCACTCGTGGTAAGTGGCCCTGATCCTACCACAGGTTGGGATGAGCGCTTTGAACCTTTTGAACCTTTTCTGACCTGGGATGTCTTGAGCCACCCTGCCACTTCCTTAGGCCACCTGGCACTCTCCCCAAAGCTCACCATGTTACTGCCAGTTGAGAAGCCTGAGCTGGCTAACCCACTGCAGCTCATGAGTCCCTAGCTCGAGCCTCTCTCCTGTACCAGGGATTACTGCCCAAATGCCGTGCCCAACTGTTTCATCCTTCCTGCAAGAGCAGCATGAAATAGTTCATCAAACATTCTGCTAAAACCCAGGCAAAGCGTATCGACTTGATTTCCCTGATCTGGCAGCTTAGTAACCTTATCAAAAAAGGAAATAAGCTCAGTACGGCATGAAGCCAGGCGGACTCTTGTTATGGCCACATCTTTTTCGGGTGTAAAGGGGGTGTGGCGGGTGTGCAGACCCCATTAACTTGCTCAGCCATTATCTCCTTTCTTCCTAGAGAGGCTGGGAGCCTATCAACTTGAAAGGTGGGAGGACACAGAGAGAAAGAGCTGTGGAGCGATTGGGAAGAATGAATAGACAATTCGTAATCACCTTTTCTAGTTGCCTCCAGAGTCCCGGGGAGTTCTGGGAGCCAGACAGACTATAATTTCCCTCAAGGTTCTAGAGGATCCTGAAAAGTTAAGGTGTCTCTTTCTCCACTACTATTAGCTAATGCTTGCTGTGTTCCTCCCCCTCACCATCGTTAGGAGCTTGTGACTAGCACCCCAGTTCCATTTGAGGACTTCGAATGAATACTTACTTGAAGGACCAAGACTTTCCACCAGCACCTTGGGGGACGTAATCTCCCTTTTACTTTCTGGATCTCAAGGGCACCAGGCTCAAAACTTAGCTCAACTCCTACATAACCTCTCTCTCTTTAAGTTCACCCCCAAAATCAGCATTGCCACCAGGTGAGTCTGGCCGGAGTCTGAATGAGGTTCCAAAGGTCATTCCAGAAGGTCATTCCTTTCTCCTTAGAGCACCAGAGATGTACTTGCTGCAAAATGTAGCCCGGGCAGAACTCCCAGCTTCCTGCAGCTCCCAACTCCTCTCCCCAAAACCTGGAACAGAAATGGAAAAGGGTTAGGATCAGAGGGAGAAAAAAGGCCTAAAAGGCCTAATGCCTTCTCCTTTACCACAGCCATCTCACAACATGCTTTGCAATTGAGTCATCAATTAGAGTGAAAAGATGGTCACAAAGTGACATAGATTTTTTTCAAAGACAGTTCCAGCTATGTAGCCAATCTCCCCCCAAAAAGTCTTTCCCCCCCCCGAAAACTGGTCCCAGATATTTCCCTATGGCTCCCTGAAAAGTCTAATACTCTTCCTTCTGTCCCCCATCCCAAGCTCCAGAACAAGCTCCAGATATATCCGTGTGCTCTCATAGACACTAATCAGGAAAACCCTGGATTAGTTCCAAACCCAGCTCGTGCTGAGAATTCCATCCTCCCAAGTCTCTGTCGTCTTGAATCTCAATGCCACAGAGCTGAACTGGCCACTCCTCTAACCAAGGTCTTCCTTCCTCTGATCCCTTCTAAGTGATAACTGCTCACTTAGGTCTCATCTTTTTGTCTTTGATTTAATGGGATTTGACGTCACTTCAGTTTATCTATATCTTAGTTTTCTCCTATGTAGAGTGAGGGGTTAGAATAAACGGTCTCCACAGTCCCTCTCAGCTCTGACACATCCTCATTACAAAGGAAGAAAAACACTGGTAGTTGACATACTTAAATAGAACAAGGAGCCATCACTTCACCAAGAAGAAATAGACAGATAAGACATACATACCATTAGATTAATCAAAGTAACCGATGGTGGTTTACCTCTAGATGGAGCTACGAAATGACAAAGATCCAAGAAGAGAATCAAAAGGCCCTCCACGGGCAAGATCTACACAAACTCAGTCCCCAAAACGCGTCCGTAAAGAAGGAAATGTCTGTATTTAACATGTATTGATCAACCTGCCATCTGGGGGAAGGGGTGGGGGGAAAGAGGGAAAAAGTTGGAACAAAAGGATTTGCAAGTGTCAATGCTGAAAAATTACCTATGCATATATTTGTAAATAAAGAGCTATAAAAAAAAAAGAAGGAAATGTCTGATTCTTTTGGATTTGTTTGTAAAAATGGAGGGATTTATTATAGAAATTTAAAGTCAGGACATTGCCACTAGAAATTACAGAATTTACCCCCGAAAGAACTAGGCTTAATGATGAATGCAGATTAAGGAAATGACAGAAACTACACAACATGTCACTATTGACTGCCAAAAAAATTTAGCACTCTGAGACATAATCTGGTGGCTAAGGGTATACATCTGAAGCTTGCTGTTTTTCACATTCTAACAGAAGATAATCTCCATGCTATTAAAAATAAACTCAAAATATTCTCAAGAATTGAACCAATAAGGTATACTGAACCAGTAAGTCAATAGACATTTATGAACCACCTACTATGTGTCAGAGACTATGCTAAGGTGTTGGGAGTATGAAAAGAGGCAAAAGTTATCAACCAGTAAGGCAATAAACATTTATTAGCCACCTACTATGTGTCAGGGACTATGCTAACGTGCTGGGGATATGAAAAGAGGCAAAAGTTATCAACCAGTAAGGCAATAAACATTTATTAGCCACCTACTATGTGTCAGGGACTATGCTAACGTGCTGGGCATATGAAAAGAGGCAAAAGTTATCAACCAGTAAGTCAATAAACATTTATTAATCACCTACTGTGTATCAGGGACTATGCTAAGGTGCTGGGGATATGAAAAGAGGCAAAAGACAATGCCTTCCCTCAAGGAGCTTACCATCAGTGAAGAGACAACGTGCATATTCACAAACAAGCTAAAAAAAGGAGAAATTGGAAATAATCAACAAAGGAAAGACACTAGCATTAAGAGGGGTTGGAAAAGATCAAAGAGAAAATCGTTTCCCACGATGCCCTGGCCATGACATTGCTCCATCAAAATGTAAGAACAGCATTTTTACTTAATGTCACTGTAGTCAGAATCTCTAAGCTTTGTGGAAGAAGTTTTCAAAATGTAGAGACCCAGAAGGAAGAATGAAAATCCTGTGGATCAGGATATGTCATCTCCACCCTCTTCTCGGCTACTACAGAGGGTCCCAAGATGCTTTCAGTAAGCCTACGGAAGATGAGCTGACATCCCACTGCATTAATTCCTTTGCAAAAAGCAGTTCTAGCCGTGTGTGCATTAATCCACAAAACATTAAAGATAAACTAAAAGCAGGATGACAACTCATCCTTGAACTATTTCTATCTCAACTGCATAGAAAAAGATGAGAACAAAATGAATAACCACATCAGTAATGATAATGGTTCTTTCTAGAGCCCGTTAAGGTTTCAAAAACTGTTCCTCCTCACAACTCTGTCAGGTAGGGAATGAAAGCAGAATTACGGTCATGGAATCAAAAAGCTTCCATTTTACAAATGAGGAAATTGAGGCACAGGGAGTGGTAGCGATCCCACCGCAGGGATCTGGGTTCAAATCTGGGCTTATATACTGAGTAGCTACATGCCCCTGGGCCAGTCAATTTCATCTCTGTTTGCCTGAGTTTTCTCATCTATAAAATGGGGATAATAACAGCTTCTACCTCCCAGGATTATTGCGAGGATCAAATGAAATAACAATTGTAAAGAACTCATCCCAGTAGCTGGGCACATATTAAATACTAAATGAATATTATTATTATTATTATTAGGATTTTCTCTTGTAATTATTTGACTCCAATAACAACTCCAATTTCTACAGCACATTTAAGATTTATAAAAATGCTTTCTTTCAAGAACCCTGTCAGTGGGAGATTCAATTATCCTTCCTCCTATTTCCCAGATAAAGAAACTGCCGGTGAACAAGCGTTACTGTTGTTCAGTCATGTCCTATTCGTTGGGTTTTTCTTGGCAAATCTTACAGGTGAGGAAACTGAGGCAAATAACATTAAGTGACTTTCCCAGGCTCTCGCAGCTAGTAAGCATCTGAGAACAGTAGAAAGATGAGTTCCTGACTCCAGACCCAGAACTTTACCCCCACCTCGCTGTCCCAGAGTCCAGATATAAGGGGCAGAGATGAAACTTAGAGACAGAAGTAAGGGGATGTCCCAGAGTTCCAGCCCTCGTCTCATATAGTACGCTGCTACAGATCAGGGGCTCCCCAAGTCCAGGCGGCTCCTGTCTGCCTCTGCTCCATAGCCCAGCTTTCAAACCCCAGCCTAAATTTTCCTCATTTGCATATGCAAGATTTAGGCAGCTATAAGAAAAAGATTGGTCCCTCGTTCAAGGCTATGGCTACAGCTGCTGCCTCCCGGCCCCCACAGCTCAACTGCCTTGCCTTCCCGGGAAGGGGAATGGAATACAAACATGGCAGCCTCCGCCGCCACATGCTAACTGCTTTTGTCAGTGGGGCCGGCCCTAGATGAATCTCTCCCTTCCAGTCAGTCCCAGCACCTGCACATGGCTGGAGGGACCCGGCAGGGAAGGACAGATGTTCATTAAGCGGAGATTTCAACGCGGCCATCCCGCTCCCCGAGAGATGAAGTCACCGTCAGCTCAGGCGGCATTCAAGGCTGGGCATCCTACTGGCCCACGGTCCCCGACTGACCCCGTCAGCAGACCCCTGCCCAGCTGAAGGACCGGAGATCCGCAGAAAGCCTTCGGAACACTCAGCTGATCCTTCAAACGTTGTGATTTACCCTTCGGGTCAGTCTGCCCTCGTAAACTAGCTTTATTATGACAAGTCCGGTTGGGAAAAGTCCCAGGAGGAGGCTGGGGCCGACAGAGCAGGGCCCAGGGATAGAGAAAAGAATCCCTGTCCCCCCAAGAGCCAGATGTCATAACCTTTGAATGTGGCAAGATGGCAGCCACTGATCCCACCGAGCAGCTAAGTGCACCCGAGTACCCCCGAGTCTGAGTCTGTGATTATTTCTACGGAAGATCAAGCCATGCCAGTCCATAGGAGACCTTTCTGTCAGAGCCTCCAATTGGGAAGGCGCCTGGCCCTCCGCCTGCAGGCTGGGGTGGCCTTTGGGGTCACATCAGACAAATCCGAGAGAGCCCTTTCTGTCTTTTGCTTTTGCGTTTCCCCATCCCCCACGCCTGCTCAAAGGAGAATGGGAGGAGGCAGTTTGAAGGTGTCTAAAATATGAATTTATTCTAAGCAATTGAGCTTGGAAATGGTTGCTCTAATCCATGGGGAAGGTGCTATAATGTACATTTTAATAATGTCCTCAATATTCCTGCTCGGAAGACGGCTTTATGCTCTGCTCTGCTCGGCTGTGGCAGTCATGGTTGAACCCCAAAGTGCCGGCAGAGCAGAGGGCCAGCGTGGAGAAGAACCGCAGTCATAATTCCTACCCAGGGTGAGCGGATCATAAATCCGGGCTGGAAGCTGCTGCCATAACCGCGACAAGTCATTCCAAGTCCCTGAACCTCAGTTTCCTTCCTCCTCCCTCAGCAGAACAGTTGGGACTGAATGGACTCCCAGGTCCCTTCTAGTCCTGGGTCCAGGAGCTCCTGAGCCCATAAGTGCCATCAGTTCTGTCCTTCTTCCCAGCATCCTCCTGACCAAGCTGAATAGTTATCCACTCAGCTCTGTAGCTCCCCCTGGTGGGGAGTAAGTGAATGCATGAGGGGGCCCCCCATTATCAGCCAAGCGAGCGTAGCCTGTGTTACCCACCTGATCCATCCATCGTCTTGCCATCCACACTGCCTCCCCTTCCCCTGGCAACAATCATCAAAACCAACTCCACCATTGCTTCTAGAAAGGGTACGTCAACTACCCTTGGGCTCCACTCATCGGCTCTATAACTGACCAAACCCAAAGTCCCTTCCCTGGCCACCGCTCCCCCTGGTGTTGTCTGGTAGAATGTGAGTTCCTTGAAAGCAGAGACTTCCTCTTTCTTCCAGAATTTACTACAATTCTTAGCATAGAGGCGGCCTTAATAAAACTTTTTTCATCATTATCATCCATTTACACTCTAGTAAGAATTAGTAAGTGGTTTTTTTCTCCTGCCTGGACCATGAGAGGAGATAAACTTGATTGGCTAATTTGGGGTAAGGAAGGGGAAAGCCCAGAGAGCAGGGATCTGTGTCCGAGCCGGACGAGGCTGCATAAGCTGCAGATGTGAGTCAACGTGAGATCATGGAACAAACACGAGTATGTTGGAGGTTGAGGTGACTACAGACGTCAATGCAAACGGTCCAGTGGCAGCACATTTCGCCTTCTCTCCGTGCCAGGATGTGCCCGGTACTTGGAGGACCGTGAGGCTTAGCATCCCACTGCCGGGAAGCCCTGCCAGCTGACCTCCTTGGGACAATGGGTTCTACACCGAGCCCTGGGCCTCCTGGAGGCTCAGTATGAAAGCGCAGACCAGCCAGTTGGGCTCAGTAAGGAAACGAGCAGATGGAGGCTCACAGCCAACCCCAACACCACGGAGCTCCAGGAGAGCTGGGGAGCCTATGGGATTCTATCGACTATGTGTGAACCCTAGATCTGGACCTGGGATCAGGAGGACTAAATTCAAATCCAGCTTCAGACACCTAATAGCTGTGTGATCTTGGGCAAGTCACAGACCAATGTCTGCCTCTGTTTTCTCAACTATAAAATGGGGACATTATCTCCCACTCCTGGCCCAATCTACTATCCTTCATTTGGAGCAAAAGGTTCAGTTCTGGGAGCCACATTTTAGAGCAAACATCCCGGGCTGGGCAGAATCCAAAGGAGGGAAAGGCAAGGAAAAGGGGGACCCAGAACCAAGGGGGGCTTGGAGAAACTCGGAACAAATATGGAGGAAATCCGCTTGTGTTTGAAGGTCTTTAAATGAAAAGAGAGATTAGGTTTGTTCTAATTGTCCCAAGAGAAGCAGTTATGAGTGCTTTGGGGAGGGGAAGGAAAGAGGAGATTATAGAGACTTTCACTTCCATAGAGGAGAAAACATGTCCAAAAATTAGAATAAAGTAGGGGGAAAAACAAGTTGGCAGAAGTAGTGAGGCCCCTACAGGGGGAATTGGGGAGATACCATTGTCGTGGATGCTGCTCTGAGTGCTTGCTGCCTCCAAGTAGCATTTGGAACTCAACACTTTAGAAACAGCTAATGGCAGCTAGGTGGCGCTACAGTGGATAGAGCACCAGCCCTGAGGTCAGCAGGACCTGAGTTCAAATTTGACCTCAGACACCAATATTTCCTAGCTGTGTGATCCTGGGCAAGTCACTTAACCCCAATTGTCTCAGCCAAAAAAGAAATTGGTTAGAAATTGTTTTTATGTGTAATTAAGAAAAAATAAAATAATAATGTTTTAAAAAGAGAGCTGGATGGCTGTAAGTGACCTCTGAGCAGGATTCCAGGATTTCATGAAGGAGCCCGGTATCAGAGGCAGATTTCAAAGTCACCCCATGATAATGATTGTTTGGAAGGCCTAGATTTGAGTGGGATTTCAAACAGTTTAATGCCTTTAATTAAACTTTCTCCCTGTACTTCACTTAATTTGAAAAGTATTAAATGTGGTTATTAATCATAAGTAATTATTATCTAATATTATATTAATTATGTAGTTATTGGGATTGTGCATACATTAATCACCAAGGTTTCAGCTTTTTAATTGTTAATAATATTTCCTAAATGAGTTCAGTTTTAATTCTCCTCTATCTATCCATCTCTGTCAAGGCAATTTACCCTTGGGGATCTGGGATGGGTGGTATAGGAAAGGAAGGTATAGGAAAGGAAGTGTGAGACTGGCTCTCACTGGGATGAGCCTTGGTCAGTCTGGGCCCTGAGGACACAACCAGGAGCGGCCTACAAAGAGACAGATTTCCTGGCGCATAGTAGGTGCTTACTAGTGCTTCCCTGGCATATGGAAAATTCAGGGACGGAGACTGAACTGCGATGTCATTGATAGAGAGAACTCCCAGGGGAGGAAAGAGACTAGCTCCTTCGCTGGAACTTAGGAAGTGTCAGAAGTGAAACTCGAACCCAGGTTTCTTGCCTTTGAGGGTAGGTCTCTGCACTAGAGCACTGACTAGATGCTTAATGAGTGCTCATGTACTGATTAAGCTTCTTCCCGAGGCATACTGCCCAAAGTCTAATGGAAGGGGCTGCCCCCAAAGTGGCTGGGAGCCCCCTCCTGGAAGGTCTTGAAGCAGAGGGGAGGGGCACTTTTTATGACTGGCTCACGCTCCTTTCTGAGGCTGATTAAGTGACAGATGACCTCTCAGGTCCCATCCAGCTCAAAATCCTGAGATCCTGCCCTCTCAGGGCCGCGAAACCAACTGCCACTTCACAATTGTACCAATTTCCCATCAGTTTTCCCGGCCCCCCACCCGATGAAATAGTACCTGAGTTTCCCTGGCTTGGAAGCAGAGGAGAGGAGCCAGTGCCTTTCTGCCTGAAGAGAAAAATTGGAGGTTGCCAGCCCAGAGCCGATGTGATTTTTCAGCGAGAGCCTGTGGTACCTTAATCACCCATTGCTTGCCAAGTCCCCGCTCCCCTCCCCAACATCTGCCAAGGGGATCCTGGCCAAGGAAAGGGGGCAAGGCACAGAGCTTTCGGTGACCTGCTTTGGCCCAGAGGAAGACTTAGTCCTGAGGCCTTCTGGGACCTGGGGTTCTGCCGCTGGCGGGTCAGGGTATCTTGGGGAAAGGTCACGTTCACACTTAAGAGGCCAGTTGGGGCCACCTTCCTCACCTGTCCCAGCAGGTGCTTGCAAACCACCCAGGCTACGGAAGCAGCAGATGTTGGCTGCCCACATACAGCCTGGCTGGGCCGTGCGGGACAGTCGGACGCCACAGGAAACAAAAAAGAAATAAATAAAATCAGGTTTCAAGCAGGGAGGGACCCCTAGGAGATGGCTTAAGCTGATCCCCTTAATTTTGCAGAGAAAAAAACTGAGGCCAGAAAAGGGAAAGGTCTCATCTGACATTAAATAACTAATAAGCTTCAGAGCTGACGTCCCTGTTCAGTCCTCTTAATGCCCGGCCAGCCGTGCCCTCTCCAACTCCCATCTTCTATCACTTTTTAAAGCACCTTCATCGTACTTTTATCAATGAGCATTTATTAAGCACTTAATGTGCACCGAACTAAGGCAAAAACAAGATCTCTGCTCTTGGGCACCTGCACTCTAGTGGGGGAAGCAACATACCCAGACACAGGCAGGTTTATTCAGGACAAAATCAGTAGAGGGAAGCTTTGAGGGGAAAGGCATTAACAGCTGGGTAGGGTGAGGAGAGGAGGGATCACAAGTGGCTTCTATGGAGAAGATGAAACAGAATCCATCCTCAGGAAAAGGGGGTGCTCTATGAGTCAGAGGTGAAGAGGAAGTGCACTCCAGGCAGGGGGGACAGCATGGGCAAAGGTATGGAGATGGGATATTAAGGGAAACAGGAGTGATATGTCTGGAAACACAACATCTGGACAGAAGAGACAGGAGAGGGACATGCAAAGAGACTGAAGATGGAGGTCAGGTGTGAACGAGAGCCCCACAGGGATCATTTATCCCTGCTGTCCCTGGGAGCTTACACAGGAGGAGCATAAGCAACACTGGCTGATCCATGGATCGATTTCTTCCTGATTCCAGATCCCATTCGCAGGACGGGCACCCATGAGATCACAGATGCATTCTGGTTTGAGGGTAATCATATTAACAATAATGCATGCCTGTTTCTCTGGGGCTTCCAGACTTGTAAAATGTTTGCCCTGGGAAGAACCCAACAAATCCGGTGAGGTTGGGAATGTCGGGCCTTATTCCCACTTTACAGATAGAGAAACGGAGACTCAAACAAAGGTCAGTAGCAGAGCCATATTGAGAGTCAGGGAGATTTGTCCTGACTCCCGAAAGAGATTCTATAGCTCTTGGCCTCCTGGGGAGCATTTAATCTTCGTTAAGAATAAATAAGTTCAATTATCGGAAAGAGGCAGGCGTGGGAGAGTATTTACTACGAGCAGATCGAGGGAAACTACTTGGGGGTAAGGACTGTCGGAGAATGGGAAGCAGGTCCTGTGGTGGCCACACTTCCTGGGGTCTGCAGACCAGGGGGCTTTGCAGGACCTCCTCCTGAGGAGGCAGGAGGAGCAGTTCCTGGGGAGTTCTAGAAGCTCAGAGCTGCCCAGGATTCCTCCGGCCAGCTCGTCTGAGTCACGCTGCCCTGGAATCCCCCTCTGGGGACCGACAGACATTAACCCCGATATCTGTGACCTCTGGCTCGGACCCTCAGCCGCCGCTCAGACGCAGACGGTTTTGAAAAGCCAAGTCTGCCGGGGTACAGAGGGAAACATGGCTTCCAATGAATTTCCCACTGATAACACAATTAGTGCCAAACATAAATTGTAGGCAATCTATTTTAAAAAATTCTATTTTAAAAACGTGTATCAGATGCAAGTTCAATTTCACCCCATGGGCCATAAAGCCCGTTTTCCAATCATCAGGTGCCGGTTTCCTCACTTTCTTGATTAATCTCAGGGACTTTATGTGGAGTCATTACATCTGGTCCCAGAAATAATCAGGGCAGATCCAATCAGCTCCGCTCCGAGCAGCTCCAAGAAACAAACAGATAAACAGGTTGGGCCAGCTCAGGACAGAGCCAAGAGGATTGAGCCGGGAGTCGGAGAACCGGGAGGTGGCGGGACTCAGGCACTTCCTGTTCTTGCTGAGCCTCCATTTCTACAGCCTTAGAATGTGGGGCTTGGATTATAGCCTCTCGGGACCCTTTGGGGTATTGATTTTAGGTTCAAAGGTCTCTTTCAAGACTGGCATTCTCCATTCTCAGATTCCTTCCCCCCAAAATACTCTATGTCCTATAAGCCAGCCAGGAGGACCCCACGGCCTCCCACTGTCATCTCCTCCTGCACACACTCTCTTGCATTAGTCCCTTCTGAAACTGGGCAGTGGATTCCCATGTGAATGAGAAGTGATGATAGGGACAGGGAGGGAGGGAGAGGCAACCTATCCTTGGGGGGGGGAGGAGGGAAAGGGGGGAAGCTCTTCCTGCAGAGAAGCCTTTCCCAATATCTGGGACCCATGGGCCTCTCTGCCCCTCCCCCCACAGAGGGATCATTTTCCTCTGTTTTAGCTTCTCCAAGAGAACAATTCTTGTAGACAGCTAGGTGGCGCTGTAGTGGATAAAGCCTTCTTACTGTCTCCGAGATCCAGCACCGGCTGTAGGATCCCCTCTATCACCTCAGATTTCCCATTTGTAAAATAGGGGTCACAAAAGCACCTGCCTCCCAGGAGATGCAAGGAGATAATTGTTAAGTGTTTTACAGACCTGAAGGCTCTACATAGATGCTAACTGTCACACACACACACGCACACACACACACAGAGTGTCCCACAAGTCTTATGGTCATTTTAAACCACTGAAGCTTTAGAGCTAAGATTTGGGGATCATCCTATAGAGTGAGAGATCTGTATAAATGTCTATTAGACCTCCTAGACCAGGAGCTCCATGAGGGAAGGGATTCCCCCCTCCTCAAGATCCCCCACAGGGCTCTCATACAGTAGGTGTTTAATAAGTGTCATTTAAATTGTCTAAAGGGATCAAGGCCAAAGGTGACAACCTGAAGCTCCCGGGACCATTTCTTTCCCACACAGATGGGGCTTAGGGTGTCTGCGGCATCTCTCGGTCCCTCCTGCTGCCACTTTGCTCCCAATCCTCCGGCAACTGGTCTTTAAAAACCATTCTAGTGATTACCAAGGGATAACAATGAATACACCATAATTGAATCTCTTGGAAAAAATTACCATTTTTATAACTTGCGCCCACTCCCAAAGAGATAAATCAAATTTCTCCCTTATATTGCTTGACTCTACTCAAAACGTGTCAGGACGGAATTAATATTGTCCTTGATCATTGATTCAAGGCCTTTTCTGAGGAATTTCTCAGTTCTGCCTTTTCAAGGATCCCTGGTTCCCAGCACAACCAGGAGAGCGGAGAGAGGTCTTGGGGCCGGCTCCGAGGTCGGAAGCGGCCTGTCTCGGCCTTCCTGGATTCTATAACAAGCTTGGGCCCAGGTCTTCTGATGGGGAAACAAGGAAAGCTCATTGGATGATGGGGCTCCAGAGAGCCCTCTATGAGCGAAAGAACCCCCCAAGTGGGGATCCAAGCTTAAATCCTGAGCCTGCTACTGACCATCCCTTCTCTGTTTCCTCTTCTATGAAATATGATTATCCTCCCACTACCCACCTCCAGAAACGTAGTCTGGGTCAGTGTCAGATGCTGCCTCCTCCCATCTGGAACATGGTGTACCTTGTGGTGCTTGTTCGCTCATACCTGATTCTCTTTGATCCCAGGTGGGATTTCCTTGGAAGAGATAATGGAGTGTTTCATTTTACAGATGGGGAAACTGAGGCAGACAACAGGATACTGGGCAGATTTGCCCAGTATCTCACAGCCAGTAAATGTCTGAGTCCAGATTTGAACTCAGGAAGTCTTCCTGACGCCAACCCCAGCCCTCCGTCCCCTGCCACATCTAACTGCCCTGCTTCATACTTACTGTGTCTTATGTTAACTTAAGTAGGTACAGGTTCCTTTCTCCAAGAAAATGAAGGTGACATCTTCCCTTTGTCTTTTTATCCCCAGCCTGGCCCATAGGAGGTGCTTGGTAAAGGCTTAAAATCAAATGGAAAGTGATAACATTGGGGGAAAGCAGAAGAGATGGGGGCCATCCCCTATACTATTTTATGCATCCCAGAGCTATTTCGGAGGCCCCAGAGCTTCCCCACAGGCTGAAGGGAGGCCCTGCTACCAGCCCATCATGGGCTAAGAAGGGAAGTCTGCCTTCTCTGTTCCCAGGGAGAATTTGCTTGACAAGGTCACTTGCAGGTTCTTCCTGGACATGACAGAGAGAGAGAGACAGGATGAACATAGACTTATTTTGTTTTTGCTGAGGCAATTGGGGTTAAATGACTTGCCCAGGGTCACACAGCCAGGAAGTGTTAAATATCTAAGAGCAGATTTGAACTCAGGTCCTTCTGATTTCAGGGCTGCGCCACCAGCTGCCTGGACCATAGGCTTCTAATGGTGGCCATTCCACGGAGTATTTGTGGGGAAAGGTCTCTTTCGCCCTGGCCCTGATAAAGAATGTGTACATTCAGGGTCCCCTAGGTGGTCTCCACATGCATCTGGCGACAGGGAATGGTCCCAGAGCTGCCCACAAACAGGAGTGACTCCGTCCTGAGAGGGAACGGCCTCGTTCATTCTCTTTTCTTCTCTAACCCTTTCCCTTGGACTTCAGGCATGAGCAGGTAATGAGAGGAGAGAGGAGAGAGAGGAGAGAGGGCAGAGTCTCTGGATTGGGAACTGCCTCCTCCCAGGATTGAACCTGATCCATGTGAGCCCAGACGTGGGACCCTTTAAGACCCTTTTTGAGAGTCATCCCTCTATCAGGAGACTGTGGGCTTGACTGGATCATAGACTTAGAGCTAGAAAGAGCCTTCAAGGACATTAGTCCCACTCTCTCCTTTTACAGGTGAGGGAACCGAGGCCCAGAGAGTAAGCAGTAGATTCAAAGTCACACTGACTGCCGTAAGTAGCAAAGTCAGGATTTCAAACAGGAAATAAAGCAGCCTCCACGAGACAAAATGAAAGTAAGTACATAAATATCTATGCTTTGTATATTTGGGTTAGATTCACAAAATGGGGAAGGAAGGAAGGAAGGAAGGAAGGAAGGAAGGAAGGAAGGAAGGAAGGAAGGAAAGAAGGAAGGAAGGAAGGAAGAGAGGAAGGAAGGAAGGAAGAGAGGAAGGAAGGAAGAGAGGAAGGAGGAGAAGGAAGGAAGAAGAGAGAAGGAAGGAAGGAAGGAAGGAAGGAAGGAAGAAGGAAGGAAGGAAGAAGGAAGGAAGGAAGGAAGGAAGGAAGGAAGGAAGGAAGGAAGGAAAGAAGAGAGGAGGGAAGGAAGGAAAGAAGAAGGAGAGGGAGGAGGAAAGAAGGAAGGAAGGAAGGGAAGGAAGGAAAGAAGAGAGGAGGGAAGGAAGGAAGAGAAGGAGAGGAAGGAGGAGAGAGAAGGAAGGAAGGAAGGAAGGAAGGAAGGAAGGAAGGAAGGAAGGAAAGAAGGAAGGAAGGAAGGAAGAGAGGAAGGGAGGGAGGAAGGAAGGAGGAGGGAAGGAAGGAGGGAGGACTTTCTAAATGCCTACTATGTGCCAGGTGCTGTGCTGAGCACTTTGCAATGACTACCTCATTGGACACTCACAATAACGTCAGGGTAGTTGCTATTCTGACCCCATGTTTGAGGCAGACGGTGGCAGAGGAATTTGCCAGGGCCACACAACGAGGCGGGATCCAAGTCTGCTGACATTGCCTCTGGAAGCCAGTGGCCACTCTAAGCTCTGAGGAGGCATCAGAGCAGGGGGTCAGTGAGGAGCAGCCATTCTAAACAATTCTGTTTTTTATTTTTTGTTAAGAGCTCAACACATAAATCTAAGCCTATATGACAGGAGTAAATGTCACCTATGAAAGCCTGACTACAAATCCATTGTTCCTTGATATGTGACCTTACTCTAAGATGGACAAATATCAAACACACACACACACACACACACACACACACTCAGTCACATTCACACTCATATACTCACACTCACATAAATGTACTCCACCAAGGACCCACAGGCTTTAAAGGATCATAGAATTAGGATGAAAGGAGATCTCTGAGCTCATCCAATTCTTATCAAATCCATATCTTACACATGGAGAAACTGAGGCCCAGACAGGTGTGCCGATTTGCCCAAAGCAGAGCTAAGATCTGAATTGAGCCCTATACAAACCCAGGGCTCTGAACCCTGCACGATCGCACAGTTGGGGGGGATTGGAACCACTTGACGGAAGAGACCCAGCGACTGTCTATCTGGCCAATGGTCGGCATGCAGGGACATCTGTAAAAGAGGGTCCCGGGATCTGCTCTTTGGTCTTGAGCGATTTGATATTTGTAACCATGATTTGTACAAAAATCTCAAGGGGAGCCAAGCATCCGATTCAACCCAAGGCAAGATTTATTGGAGGGCCTGCCTGACGGTGGGAAACAGCTTCTGCCCTCGAAGAGCCGACGTTCTCCCAGAAAGAGCAGCGTGGACCAGGCAAGTAAATACCAAAAACTCAGAGTAAACACAGAGCAATTTTAATCGGATAGGGTGGAAACAATAGTAAAAAGGGCCGGATCTCACCAGAAATGTAGGGTGCGCAAATGGAGGATTCCACAGGAAGGTAAGTCTCCATTGTGTAAACTCATGGCCTTAAATCTTGTCTGCACACAGATGGACTTCCTGGGGATGGGAGGAGAGAGGAGGGGGAGGGAGGAAAGGGGATGGGAGGGAGCAGGGACCTATCCCCAGGGTCACTCCCTAGAGAGGCTCCGGGAAAATCCTGGGTAACTCCCCAGCTTGTGTCATCAGTATCACCCCATCTTCCCCTCCCTTTTATCACCTTTTATGTACTTATTGCCATCCCCCGTCAGATTACAAACTCTTTTGGTGAAATTTACTTATTTTTTACTTTTATTTACTTATATTTATATATAAGGGATTTGCTTATATTTATATGAACCCAAATTCCCAGCTCTTAAGCCAGTGACCTTGCAGGCCCCGAATCAAAGTTTAGAGAATTGAGTTGAAGGCACAAAAAGTGGAATGAATCCAACCTGGGCCCCTGGGAAGGATGGGAGGATTCTCGGTATTGTTTTAAGAGTCGGGATTCCTTTTCCTTTCCATCCGCTCTATGTTGGGACAGCTAGGTGGCGCTACGGTGGATAGAGACCCTGGCCTGATGTCAGGAAGACCTGAGTTCAAATTCAGCCTTACCAAACACGTGACCTTTGGGGAGTCATTTTCATTCTCTTTGCCTCCATTCCCTCATTTGTAAAATGAGCTGGAGAAGGGATCGGCAGAAAACCCCAAATAGGGTCACAAAGGATCAGATGTGACTGACTATGGACACAGTCACTGAATGGGTGTTGCCTCAGTCGAGCCAAGGTCTCCCACTGCTTCGAGGCCACCTCAGCGTCTGAGATGTCTTGGTCCTGGACTCAGCTGGCCCAGAAGAGAGAGAGCCCAGCCCTCCCTCACCAACGCCAACTCACTTGCGTGTCATGACATCACCTGAGAGCACATTGGGGTCCTCCTCAAGAACAAAGGATGAACAGCAACAACAGATGAGGAAGCTAAACAAACAGGGTTAGATGACTTGCCCAGGGTCACCCAGCTAGTGAGTATCTGAGGCTGGATTTGAACTCAGGATAACGAGTCTCCCTGACTCCAGTCCTGGGGCTCAGTGCCCTCTGGCGCCCCAAATGTGCTCTAATGCGATTGTTCTCTTCTGTTCTACTTTACAGTACCAGGCCTAGAGTCATGGAGATTCCAAAAGGAGAGCAAATCCAGTTTCAGACACTAGCAGCGTAAGGCAAATCCACCCTTGCCTCAGTTTCCTTATCTGTAAAATATGGATAATAACAGCACCTCCCTCCCAGGGTTGTTGAGAGATCCTATTTGTAAAGTGCTTAGTAGAGCGCCTGGCATACAGTAGGAGCTACATACGTGTTAGAGATTATTCTTATTTTTTTTTTCAATCCAAACATAAAAACAGATTTGGGACCTGGTGGGCCCTGCCTCCCACTAACCCACCCACCCACCCACCTCGCTGCCTCAGGGGCTGGGAGGGGCACGCTGCAGACCCGGAGGCTGCCAGCCCCGGGAGCTCCCGGCTGCTCTCTCTCGGGGCTGACATTTCCACTGGGGCGTCACATATGTTGGGGTTTCTGAGCCAAGCTCTTTTTAAAAAAATTAAGCGGCTTGTTTACAATCGCCGTCTTCCACAGACGTCTCCCTGTGACAGCTCGTCAGAGCGAGGAGATGGGCAGGGGCTGGGAGGGAGGAGCTGCCAATGGAGCACATTCCCCACGAGCCCCCAGCAGCTCCCGGGGAGGGGGGGGGAGGGGAAAGGCCTGAGTCTGGGGTCAGAGCCAGGCCAGAAGGCACCGGACGGCCCTTCCTGTCACCTGCGCTGTGTAGCGAGAATCAGAGATATGGGTACGGGGACTCGATAAATATCCATTTCATACATATTCCCATAGATTTCTGGGAATATAGAGATATACGTGTATACAGATGTACAGACATATAATGTTTCTAAGTTTGGGGTCTTTTCGTGTTTCATGGGTGTATGTAGGTAAAATTATATATATATGAATATGGGAAGAGAATAAACACTTTTGTAGCACCAACTGTGTGCCAGGTTCTGGGAGAAACTCTGCAAACATCATCTCATTTGACCTTCACAACACTTTGAGGCAAGTGCCGGGAATTATCCCCTTGAAAGACGCAATTACAAGGGCTTAAGGGAAAAAAGGGGAATTTTGGATTGATTGATTGAAAAGAGGGCAAATATTTGCCCAGAGAAATTGTCTTTTTGAACTCAAGACTTCCTGACTCCAACTCTGGAGTTCCATCCATGCACCACCAGCTTCCACTCTTTCTGTGTGGTCTCTCTGTCTTTCTTTGTCTCTCTGTTTCTTCTGTGTGTATGTGTGTCTGTCTCTGTCTCTCTATCTTTCTGCCTTCTCTGCTCTTTTTATCTCTTACACTGCTCTGTTCTTTTTTTTTCTGTCTCCCCTCTGTCTGTCTCTACTTTCTGATCTTCTCTGCTATCTCTGTCTCTTTCTCTGTCTCTCTGTCTCTGTCTCTCTCTCTCTCTCTCTTCTCTCTATATATATATATATATATATATATATATATATATATATTTATTATTTGTCTCTGTCTCTCTCTGTCTCTCTGCTATCTCTGTCTCTGTCTCTTTCTGTGTGTCTCTGTGTCTCTCCCCCGTCTCTCTGTCTCTGTGTCTACCTTCCCCTTTGTCTCTGTGCTCTGTGTCTCTGTCTCTCTCTGTGTGTCTCTGTGTCTCTCCTTCTCTCTCTGTCTCTGTCTCTGTGTACATACGTATATATACATGCACATGTATATAGTTATTGTCTGTGTGTGTCTGACTCGTGATGCCATTTGAAGTTTTCTTGGCAGAAAAGCTGTAGCGAGTTTATCATTTCCTTTTCCAGCTCATTTTACAGAGGAAGAAATGGAGGCAAATGGGGTACGGTGACTTACCCAGGGTCATATAGCTAGTAAGCGTCAGAGGCTGGATTTGCACTCAGGGGTCCCTGACTCCAGGCCCCCTCCATGCACTGTGGAGCCCCCTTGTTGCCCATGTCTGTGTGTATGTGCATATTATAGGGGGTATTATTCACATACATGCTTGTGTGCCCACATATACATTGCGTGCATTGTATGACCCACGTCTGTATAGATGCACTGTTCACGTTGCATATATACAACCATGTGTGTGTATGTTATATGTCTTTGAGCCTCAGTTTCTCCATCTGTAACAGAAAGGAGTTAGACACAAGCGACCCCACGGTGCCGAGGGCGGCCGGAGACGGCAGGCAGGGCACTGAGTTTGAATCCCGCCTCCCACCTGGCTGGCTGAGGGACCTCACTTGACGTCCTGTACCTCAGTTTCCCTCTCTGTAAAATGGGCTTTGGGGACTGAGTGGCCTCCAAGCTCCCTTCAGGCTGTAGGCCTGGGCTCTGTGCCCTGGGCAAGGCTCTTCCCATTATCCCTGTGGCCTCCGATCCGTGAGGAAAGACTTGGGGTCTGGTCCCAGCATGCACTTGTTTCCCTGCCATCCAAGGCCTGCCCAGCTGTGGGGGAGGGGAGGGGGCAGGGATGGATTTCCAGCCAGAGCTACCTTGGGGGGATGGGGAGCCAGGCTGGCCCATCCCCCCAAGCCCTTCCCAGCCTTGGGCCCCACTGAAGGCACCTGTGAGGGCCTGGTCCCGGGGGGATTGGGCCAGGTCTCCTTAAGCGTCCTGGGGCGCCGGGCTCCGGCCTCAGCAGCAGCAGGGGGGGGGGGGGGAGCGGGGCTCTGGGACCTTCTGACTCCCCGCCGGCAGCTGTGGGCCCGGGGCGTCCTCTGGCCGTGTCCCTGGCCCCCCCTGCCCATCTGTCCCTCCCGCCCCCCTGCTATCCCCCCAGGCCGGGCACAGGGCGAGCCTTCCCCGGGCCGGAGGGAGCTGCCCCGCCCCCCCCCCTCGCCCCGCTTGCTGCTACTATTCCCTCGCTTGTCCCCTTTGTATGTTAGAGAACGAGCCTCCTTGAGGGCGGGCACCCGGCACCTTGCGCAGCGCCTGGAATACAGTAGGCACTTACTAAGTGCTTGTTAACGGTCGCCCGGGAATGAGGCGTCCTCCCCGGAAAGAACGTTCCCCATTTTGCCTCAGCACAAGGACGCCCCGAGCCGGGCCCCAGACTCCGAGCCCCTCATCCGCCTGCTTGTGGGTTTTTTCCAGCCCTCCCCTCCCCTCTTTCCCCTCCTCCCTCCCCTCCCCCTTCTCCCCTCCCCCCCTCCTTCCCCGCCCCCTCCCGTGGTCTGGGCTCGGCTGCGGCCCCCGGGGCTCCGGCCCCGCCCCGCCCCGCCCGCTCCCTCTGACAGACACACTGGTCTCTGTATGAATCACCCACCCTGGGAAATGAGAGGATCGATGAACTGCTTCTAATAGAAAAGCCAGCGCCCCGTGAGCGCGCCCCGCCCCGGCCCGGCCCTGCTCCTCCGGGTGGGGGAGGGCCAAGAAAGGCCCCCTGACCCAGAGCCGGGCGCACCGGCGAGGCTCCGCCTCCACCCCGTGAGCCCCCCCTCCCCCCCGCCAGCCGCATGGGGGGGCCGGGGCGGAAGAGGCCCAGAGACGGGGGGAAGGGCAGGGCCGCCGCAGCTGGAGGCCGAAACCTGGGCTCGGATCCCACCACAATCACCTGTCACATGGGCGAGTCACCTTACCTCAGTTTCCTCATTTGTAAAATAAGATGCGGAGGGACTTTGGAACAGGTGATACGTTCTCAGGCCCCTCCCACCCTGACACCCCCTGTTCTCAGGCCCCTCCCACCCTGACACCCCTGTTCTAGGCCCCTCCCACCCTGACACCCCCTGTTCTAGGCCCCTCCCACCCTGACACCCCTGTTCTAGGCCCCTCCCTCCCTGACACCCCCTGTTCTAGGCCCCTCCACCCTGACACCCCCTGTTCTCAGGCCCCTCCCACCCTGACCCCCCTGTTCTAGGCCCCTCCCTCCCTGACACCCCCTGTTCTAGGCCCCTCCCACCCTGACACCCCCTGTTCTAGGCCCTTCCCCACCCTGGGGTTCTACGTTCTACCCCCAAGCTTCTTCCTGTCATTTTCTGGGTCTAACTGTGGCTCTGGACCCTGAATCTTTCTTCAGGAACAGCCCGGGGTGGGGCCTACAATGCGATAGGAGGAGGGCTTTGGCCCCAGCCTGGGTGGCCCGGGGTAGCTGGGATCCCACGGGGTTATTGGGTTAGTGCAAGTAGGAACCTTCAGGGGAGGATGTCAGGGCTGGGGGGGGGGCCTAGAACAGGGGAGGTCAGGACTGGGAACCCCCCATTGAAAAGGGTTTGCCCAGAAGCCTGACTGTCCCCACTCAGGTCGAGCCTCCTTTGATCATCTGAGTCAGTAAAACCTCACGGGACCAAGACGGTCTCTCTCCTTTCTGCTCTGGCAGGAGGCTGGAGATCCCAGCTCACCCACAGGTGGGGGAGGGGGCAGTGCACCTGCTCTGTTACGGCTCTGAGCCCCTGAGCTCCTGCATCCCTCTCTGTCCTCCCCTCCCCCCTTGTCCCATCTTCTCGCTTTTAGGTGGCAGGTGTCCCGGGAGCCATTAGCCAGCAAAAAGCCCAGCAAATCCAGGGCGCCCGGAATCCAGCCCAGGCGGGCAGGGAGTGGACTCAGAACCCAGGCCGGACTCTCCGGGAAGCGGCTAAGCTGTATATTCGTTTCATGCCTTTGAAGCAATTTCTTTGTAAAAGTCTAATCCCGATGTTAGTAGGTACATGGAACTGGGGGCAAGGACCCCCCCCCCCAGGTGCTCCAGTGCTGGAGCCAATGGCAGAGAGCTTGCAGAGGTCTGGGAGGACTCAGGGAGGGGTGAAAGGTCACACTTGGCCATCGGGCGGTGGGGACCAGGAAGGCCAGGGCTACATCCTTCCAATTCCCCGGTTTTATAAAGAGAAAAGAGCCGGAAAAGCCAGATCAGGAAGCGAGTCAGTCATGAGGACGATCACCCGTCCAAGCTGAGGCTCCTGATCCTCGCACCATTAAGTCAAGGAAGGAGGGGACCCTTCTAAGCTGAGGAGCTCCTGGCTGGGCTGGAGGGTGGGCCCTGAAAGGTGCTCAGAGCTATGTGGAAGAAAGATTATTGTTCCCATTTTAGGGATGAGGAAATGGGAAGTTGAGGGACTGGCTCAGTAAGCATCAAAGGCCCATTCCAGATCCCCTGCCCGGCTTTAGGGACTAGCACTGTCTCTGAAATTTCTATGTATCCTCCCACATCCTCCCACAGGCCCATCGCCTGGCACATAGTAGGTGCTTCTTGGATGTCTGATCTTAGATCTGTGACTTTCTCCTGGTAAATCCAGACCCTAAACATTAGCACCTGAATGACCCTGAAAAAGTCATTTCATCTCCTGAAGCCCAGGTTTATTGATGTGTAAACTGAAAATGCAAAGATCTTGGAGGGTATCAGAGTCGCCCCTGGCCTCAGGCCCAGCCTAGGACCATCACTCCTTCCTCCAGACTCTTCTCTCACTTTCTCACCCCCAGAGACTGGTCAGCCCAGACCAATGAGCCATTCCTGCTTCCAGCCCTGCAGCCGCCCAACAACATGCAGAAAACTGGGCATGAGGGTGCTGGGTGCTCAGGCAAGCCGAGGATAGAGCGGTGGCTAGAGATCCACTCACCAAGGATAGAAAATTCATTTTCTAAAATAGAATTACCCTTCACTTGCTATATTGCTTCTAAATTTCTCATCCTCTTTCCCTTCTGAATAGCCCCCCCCCAAAAAAAATCAAAAACTCTTCATGCTCTTAACCCCATATTATCAAGCCTCAGAGTTGGACAAAGCCTCAGAGGCTGCCTAGTACAGCCAGTTACTGAACCATCCCCCTGCATAAATCAGCTTCTCGGGTCTGGGGGGTCCCCTTCACAGGTATTTGCCCCCCTCTCTCACCTACAAGCCTCCCACCCTAATTCGAGACCACCTGTGTCTTGCCCAAATTATTAAAATAGCTGCTGTTTTTAAAATTAATTTTTTCAATTATCAAGTGTTTATTTTCTATCTCCAACCCCCCAAAAAGAAGAAAAAGAAAACTTGTGACAAATAAGCGCAACAAAGGAAAACCAATTCCATCTTGACTGATTATTGGTTGTAAGAGTTTCATTTTTTTTTCATTATGGGGAGGGGAAGGAGGGAGAAAAGAATGATGGTTTAATAGCCTCCTCTTAACTGGTCTCTCTGATCTGGAGACGTTTTGTTGTTGTTGTTTTTTAATAAAGATGCTTAATGATTTGGGAATCTGTTCCCTCTCAAGGCTGGGAGGACTGAGGAACTGAAGTTAGGTTCGTGTTGATAGAAAATTAATGAGTGAATTTAAATTGAATCATTTAAAATAACTGTAAATAATATAAAATTGTGTTGTCGTTCATTCGGTTTAGTCCCGTCGACTCTTCATGATCCTATTTGGCAGAGATATCTTCTCCGACTCATTTTACAGATGAGGAAATCGAGGCTTTCCCAAGATCACACAGCTAGTAAGGGTCTTCCTGATGATGAGACTTCCTGTTTCCAAGCCCAGCACTCTAGCTCCACTTAGCTGCCCCAGACAATATAAAATACCTGGGAGTATTCTTGCCAAGACAAATCCAGGAACTACATGAACATAATTATGAACCATTTTAAATGCAAGTAAAATCAGATTTAAATAATTGAGGGAATACTAATTGTTTGTGGGTGGGCCTAGACAATATGATAAAAATGACAATTCTACCTAAATTAATTTACTTATTCAGTGTTGGCCCAATTAAAATACCAAAAATTATTTTATTGAGTGAGAAAAAAATGAACAAAATTCATTTGGAAGAACAAAAAAATCAATAATAACAAAGGATTAGTAAAATAATATAAAGGAAAGGGATCTGGCAGTACCAAACTTTAAGCTACATAATAAGGCAGTCATTATGAAAACAATCTTGTACTGGCTGAGAAACAGAGTCATGGAAGGATAGAACAGATTTATGCAATACACAGTAATAAATTATTATAGTAACCTTGTATTTGAGAAACATAAAAATCTAAGCTTTGGGTATATCGATTCACTATTTGGTTTAAAATTGCTGGGAAAACTGGAAAGCAGTCTAGCAGAAACTAAATATAGACCAATATCTTATACCATTTGCCAAGAGGAGGTCAAAATGGATACAGAAAGATATGATTCATAGAGATATAATAACTAAATTGGAAAAATATGCAACATATTACCTACCCAATTTATGGGTAGAAGAAGAATGTGTGAATAAATAAGGGATAGAGAGCACTGCGGAATGTAAAATGAATAATTTGGATGATATTAAATTTTAAAGTTTTCTTCCCAATAAAAACAACATAGTCAAGATTAAAAGGAAAGCAGAAAAATTGGGGGAAGAGAAATTTTATAACCAGTTTCTCAGATAAAGGCTTCTCACCTCAAATAGATAGAAAACTTTGTCAAATTTACAAGAATATGAGTCATTCCCCAGTGGATAAATGATCAAACAGCTATGAAAAAGCACTTTTTGAAATAAGAAATCAAAGCTTAGTCTATGAAAAATGCTCTAAGTCACTATTGATTAGAGAAATGCACATTAAAAACCTCCTCTGGGGTACCACCTCCCACCTATCAGATTGACTAAAATGATAGAAAGGAGAAACAGCAAACACTGGAAAGATGGGGAAAGATTGAGACACTAATTAATATCCTGCTGGTGGAACTGTAAACCGATGCAACCATTTTGGAGAGCGATCTGGAATTATGCCCAAAGAGTTAGAAAACTTATAATATATACCTTTTAATCCAGCAAAACAAGTGGATCTATTTCCCAAAGTGATCAAGAAAAAGAGGGAAAAACTTATATGTTCTTTTTTTATTTTTTATTAATAAAATTTATTCATAAAAATATATATTCAATATTTATTTATTAATATTCAATCTTATTATTATATTTATAGCAGCTCTTTGTGGTAGCAAAGAATCAGAAAATGATGGGATGTCCTCCCTGGGCAAAGGCTAAACAAACTCTGGTAGGTGGTCGTGCAATAAGAAATGATGAGCAGGATGCTTTCAGGATAACCCGGAAAGACTTGCATGAAACAATGCAGAATGAAACAAGTAGCACTAAGAAAACATTGTATACAGTAAGAGCGATGTGGTTTGAAGAGTAACTGTGAATCTTTAAGTGAATCAGCTATGAATTAAGCTGCTCTCCACCTCTAAAGAAAGAACTGATGTAACCCAGAGCTAAGATGGTGGAGTAAAGGTAGGAACTTGTCCAACCTCTCCCCAAACTGCTCTAAACTCCTTTAAATAATGACTCTAAACAAATTTTAGAGCACCCCAATATTCCAAAAGATGGACTAGAATAGTTTCCAGCTGAAAAGCATTCAGAAGGTCAATAGAAAAGGTCTATGACACTAGCATGCAGTCCCAGTGCAGACCACGTAGACCCAGCCCCAGTTCTGGCCCCAACTCAGTCTCTGAATCTATGGTAGAGCTGGTGGCTTCCAGACCTCTCAGCTCAGAGACACCAAAGAGGACCCGGGTGGTCAGCAGAAAAGGTCTGTGGAATGAGAGCGGGAGCCTAGCATGAAATCCCAGCACAGACTGCACCAGCCCAGCTGGAACCTCAACCCTCAACCCAGCCTCAGCTAGACCCAGCATCAGTGAGAGGGGGGAATTCTGGATCATCAGTAGTGCTAGAGGCTTCTGGACCTCTCAGCCTGGAACACCGGGGAGGACTCAGAAGGTCAGTGGAGAGGGTCTGTGGCAACAGGCTAAGAAGCTGGTATGCAATCCGTGCAAGCGCAGCCCTGGCTGTAATCCCCGGCCTGAGCATCAGCAAAGCAGAACTAAGTTATTCACTACATTAGATCTTACAGCTCCAGTGGGGTAGGAACACTCCTAACAGCTCCGGGGCAGAAAAGAGGGCTTGTGATCAGGTTCCTTGAAGGATCTCTGAAAACAGCTGCACAAAACCCTCCATCTTGGGCACAGAGCCCTACTTTAACAAAGAGTTAAAAGTCAAGTAATAGGCTAGGAAAATGAGCAGAAAACAAAAAAAGTTTCTGACCATAGAAAGTTACTATGGTAACCAGAAAGACCAAAGCACATATTCAAAAGAAGATAACAAAGTCAAAGTTCCTACAGCCAAAGCCTCCAAGAAAAATAAGAATTGGGTTCATGCCATGGAAGAGCTCAAAAGGGACTTTGAAAATCAAGTAAGAGATATAGAGGGGAAATTGGGAAAGAATTAAGAGTGGCACAAAAGGAAATACAAAAAGCTAATGAGGAGAAGAATGCCTTAAAAAGCAAAATTGGCTCATTGGGAAAGGAGGTACAAAAGCTCACTGAGGAAAATCATTCCTTAAAAAATAAAATTGAGGGGGAAGCTAGGTGGCCCCGTGGATAGAGCACCAGCCCTGAAGTCAGGAGGACCTGAGTTCAAATGTGATCTCAGACACTTAACACTTCTTAGCTGTGTGACCCTGAGCAAGTCACTTAACCCCAATTGCCTCAGCAAGAAAAAGAAATAGAATTTGAGCACATGGAAGCTAATGACTTTATGAGAAATCAAGATACAATAAAGCAAAGGCAAAAAATGAAAAGGTAGGGAAAATGTGAAGTATCTCATTGGAAAAACAACTGACTTGGAAAATAGATCCAGGAGAAATAATTTTAAAATTATTGGTTTACCTGAAAGTCATGGGCAAAAAAAAAAAGAGCCCGGTCGTCATCTTTTAAGAAAGACTTGAAGTAGGCAGGTATATATTATATAATTCCATACACATATCTGTATCAAATGTGGCCTTCTCTAACGTGGGGATGGTAGGGAGGAAGAATTAACACAGAACTTAAAATGAAACAAAAAAGTTTTACATCAGTAAGTTAGACATCCTCTTGTCCCTAAGTTTCTATATTTCTTTGATTTCACCCTTTATTACATATCCTGTTAATATACAAGGATCATGGTATCATAGATTTAGAAGTTGAAGGAAATTTAGCAGCTGTTTGTTCAACTTCCTGATTTCATCAGTGGAATAAACTAAGTTTGAGAAGAGCTAAGTGACTTGCTCTGGATTGTGCAGTTGCCTAAGTCAGAATTTATAGTCAGGTCCTCTGAGCCCAAAGCTCCTACTATCTCCCAGAATGAGCCATTCTTCTATTCGCAAATATCCTTTTCCATTTTCTGTGAAGCCCTCCTCGGCTACTCTCACAGCTCTCACTGATTTCTCTCTTCTCTATTACACAATTTACCATTTATAGATTGTCTTTTATTACTCACCATTACTCCATGTGTTAGTCTTATCTTCCCAATAAAAGCACACGTTTCTTAAAAAAGAAATCATACCTTTAAACTTCTTTTGTAGCTTTTACAAGGCTTAGAATAGTGATGAGCACGTAAGAACTCAACAGATGTTGGACCGAACAGAAGCTGGAGAATCTGAACTGCAAAAGAGACTTTTATAGTTCTTTTTCCTGTGGCTGCACTAGAAAGAGGTATTCATACATTGATCTAAGGAAGTGACGGAGAAGGGGCAGGAGAGTCCACGGACTGAGTAGCTTTGGCAAAGACCTTCCTTGCTATAGAAGATAGCCGACTGATCTTTTTGGTGTCCACCTATCACTCGGGTCTCACCTGTGGCTCCAGGAAGCTGCGGCAAGTGCAGCAGCCACGCTCCTGTAAACCATCTTGGCAGACAGGCTCAGTCAGGTTGAGGGTAAATAGCCTCAAACCTGTTGGTGAATTGGGGGGATGTCTACCCCAAGCATGTGAAGACTTCCCCCAGTGGAATAGATGGAAGAGAACAATTTGTTCCATGAAGGTGGCTGAAGGTGGCTCCATGTTATGTTTACAGCTTGGTCATCCACTACATCTGAGGCCTTATCTGTGAACCTTGACTTCTGTCCTTCAATGACTCTGAAAGAGTGAGGTTGATGACCTCGGACAGCTCTGCCTCGATTCCAATCAATCCATGCACAAGTCAAGCCACGATGTCATTGGTCCTCTTTGACAATGAAGGATGAACAACAATTCAAATACAGAGTTCTTAACTAATGTCTGGATGGAGATCTTTCAATAGTCTGATTTTTCAATGAAGGACAATACAAATCAACATATAAGGCTCTTAAAAGATACACTGATGTTTAACATATATTGGATTACTTATAGTCTAAGGGAGGGGGTGGAGAAAGGAAGGGAGAAAAAAAAGGAACACAGTTTTTCGAGGGTGAATGTTGAAAACTATCTATGCATATATTTTGAAAATAAAAAGCTAAAAAAGGTATGCTGGGCGTTTGTTTTGTTGACTTAGAAAGAGAAACAAGGCTCTGCTGGTAGATGTTTAACAACCATCTCTTGGAGGGGGAAATGTGAGCCTGACACAATTTTAAGTTTAATCTGTATTACTAACATTTTCTCCCTCATTTTCTTAAGTCGAGGCAATCAGCAAAATAATACATTAAGCTCTGATTTGGAGCGGTTGCTAATTTCTGAGGAGTAAATGTTCCCCCTGAAATCTACTAATCAACCCCTTTGAGGTGAGGAGAGACACTTCACAAGTCTTTGAAGGGAAGCTGGGGCCAAACATGCCAGGGAGGGCAGGGACTGGAGCATCAGTAAAAGTGGTGAGGCAGGTAGTAAGGGATTGGGTATCACAGGTCTCAAAACACAGGGAACCAATCAACTAAGTGGCTAAGAAAGGGAGGCTCCCTCCCCCAAGCCAAGAACTAGAGATCAGCAGATTTCACTGATCATAAGAGATCTCTTTCCCCCAGATAATAATTGCTCCCACTTCTCTAACCATTTAAAAGTTTAGAAAACAATTTTCTCGCACTAGCCCTTCTATGTACACATATTAGCATCCCCATACAGAGATGAGGGACGTGAAATCCACAGAGAAATCCCTTTCCTAAGATCCCACAGCGAACGAGGAGGAGATGGGACTCACAGCTGGATCTCTGAAGCACATTTCCCTCTCCATTACCCACCTGGGTAATTTGGTGGGAGAACCTCATTTCCTGGGAAGCTAAGGTCACCATCCTGGCTACGACCTGGGACAATTTGTAATGGCAGCCGAGGGGAGTATGATGGGAAGTTAATCAGGACTGCCAAGCATCAGTGCCCACCCAGTTGAGGTCAAGTAGGAGAAAGTGCTTGGGAAACTCCATGGTTTTGTGACAGGTTCCGGTGGGGTTCCTGCAAACGCTCAGGAGGAAGGGAAGAGAAGTGGATGGCGGAGGAAACTGGGGCTGGAGATGGAAACAGTGGGTCAAGGACGAGGACATGAGTAAGAGCTCCCTGAGAAGGGGGAAGGATCTTCTTGAAATGCCCAATTAGAGACAAGGTCAGGATGACAAAGAGAGGAAAGCTGAGGGGAGAACAAGGATGAGGGGCTAGAGGGGGTCAAGAAACCAAAGGGAAAGAACCCACTGGGGTTGAAAGAGTAGAGGAAGAGGTACAGGAGACGGGGCTCAATTAGAGATGGGGGAGGGGCGCAAATCCCTGCTCAGCCAATACATCTTATGTGATCTTGAGGAAATCCACTTGACTGGGCTCAGTTTACTCATCTGTAAAAGGAAGGAATTGAACTGGATGATCTCTAAGGTACCGACCTTGTTAAACCACACCCCCAGCTCTAAAGTCCTATGACCTCAAAGCAGCCAGTTTCACATGGTCATGGAAAAAACCTTCTCCTCCCTGGGGCTCAGTTTCTCCAACCATACACTGTAGGGATTGCATACAATTGGCTAAAGGCACTTCCAACAGAGAGGGAAAAGCCCTGGAGTCCGGAGGCTTATTTTGAATCCAGAGTCTGTCTGCTCTGAGCTGTGTGATCTTGGGAAGTCCCTTCCTATCTCTCTGGGTTTGGCTCCTCTGTATATGGAACTGCATTCAATGACCACTAATGTTCCTAGGTGGGGCAGTGGCTAGAGCACTGGGCTTGGAATCAGGAAGATCCATGTTCCTAAATTCAAATCTGACCTCAGATACGCACTAGCTGTGTGACCCTGGGCAAGTCACCTCACCCTATTTGCCTCAGGTTCCTTTCCTGTCAAATGAGCTGAAAAAGGAAATGGCTGACCACTTCAAGTCACTTACTAGCTTTGTGATCCTGCCCAAGTCAATCCACCCGTTGCCTCAGTTTCCTCATCTGTAAAATGAGCTAGAAAAAGAAAAGGCAAACCGCGCCAGTATCTTTGCCAAGAAAATACCAAATGGGGTCACACAGAGTCAAGCCCAACTGAAAATGACTGAATAAGGTTCCTTCCAGTTCGAAATCCAGAAACCTGCCCAATGGCAGCAAATATATATATAAGGGTGAGAGGAGAGGGCTCTGAGTAACACAGTCTGCCTTGTGCCAGATTCTCTGAGGTCTCCTATGTGCAGTCCAGGTACTCTTTGAACAACTCAGGCCTCCCTGGGCCTCCTAAGCAGCAGAGCCTGGATCCTGTCCCTCCCACGGCAGCCTCGACCTCCCCTTGGCCCTCAGCCCCGGCCTGCCGCAGCATCTAGAAGGGTGCAGTCCTGGACACCCCTTGCTAAAGCATGGGAGCTCCCCGGCTCCTCCTCAGACTGGGCTCTCCTCAGCTCCATGGCTCCAACTCATCAGGAACCTTTGCTAAAAAATGGGGTGGGATTTATATGGCAATTGATTGGGTCCTCCTGGGGCCTCTCTGGGCCTCAAATGCCTCCCTTTTGGGGCTGAAGGAGCTCCGGGCGGGCACCTGGTGATAAATAACCAGAGCAGTACTAGATGCAGCAGAGTTTGGGACTAACCTTGAGCCTCCAAGGCCAGAGGCAGGTGCCGCATTCAAGCTTCTGATGCCCAAATGAAGGCTGCCCCGGTCTCCCCCCACACTCAAGCCCTTCCTCGCAGGGGCCAATGAAGTCCCATTTCCCCCCCCCCCCAGGACCAGGCAGCCTGGGGGCCTCAGGCAGCTTCCCTGAGAAGATGGCTCTAAAGCACAGAAAGAGGAGATGTGGGATCTGAATGGGGGCTCTGGCAGCTATGGGCCACACGGTCCTAGGCAAGTCCTTTTCCCCTTTTGTTTTCTCACCTGTAAAATAGGGATAATAAAGGACACAGTACATAGAGTTCTGGGCTGGAGTCAATAAACCTGCCTCATCTGCCTGACTTCAAATCCAGTTTCAGATACTTCCTGCTTGTGTGACCCTGGACAGGGCACTTAACCCGGTTTTCCTGACTGTCCTCATCTGTAAAATGGGGCCTAGTTGGGGGAGCCCTAGGCTCCCTTCTAGGTCTAGGAATCCCATGACCTCTAGAAGCTGAGCCGTGGGAGCAGCGGACTGTGCCCTGGTCTCACAGGCAGGAGAGGCTCTGGCTCTGTCACTTGCCAGCTGGGCGGCATGGGAAGAGTCATTTCCCCTCAGCTTCCCCCATGAGGAGTACAGAGCAGAACCCTTGCCCTCCCGCGGGCCTCACCGGGCTGTTGTGAGCATCCCGCGAGGTGATGCACGTGGAAGAGCAGCTGGGGGCCGGCCGGCCAGACCCTCATTGGAGTGACCAGTGAGCACCTCCCCGGGATACTTGGGCTGAACCCCCGCTAGGGAGTTCCTCCTTCTGCGAGCTCCTCTCTCTTGTGGCCACCTCAGGAAGAGCAGCTTCCCTCTGTCCCTAGAATCCTTCCCTCTCCCTCACTCCCCCTTCCCCAATCTCCAATGCTCCCCTTGGGGGATCTCCTGTAAGCAGGAGATCTTACACGATGGAGCTTCGAGCTTCCCCTCCATTCTCTGCACCAAGGGCCCTTCCAGGTCTCCCCAAGACATAGGACGAGAAGTCGCCGCAGGGACCATCCAATCCCACCCCTCCTTCCCCACCGGCTGGCATTGAGAGAGCTTAGGAACGTTTGCAAAGGGCTCTGGGTATTCGATCTCACTTTAGCCTCACAACAACCTGTAGGGTAGGGACTTCAGGTATTACTAACCTCATTAGTATTATTCCCATTTTACGGAGAAAGAAACTGAGGATTGGAGAGGCTATGGAAGTCTGTTGTTTTTATCATTCAGTCACCTGAGTCATATCTGACTCTCCATGACCTTATTTGGGGTTTTCCTGACAAAGATTAAAGTGATTTTCCATTTCCTTGTCTAGCTCATTTTACACATGAGGAAACTGAGGCAAACGGGTGGATTGACTTGGGCAGGATCACAAAGCTAGTAAGTACGTGAGACTGGATTTGAATTCATGTCATCCTGTCTTCAAACCCACATTCAGCCGTTATATGGCCTCAAGAATTTTTCTATGACCTCGACATTCAGCCTCCATTTGCATTCTTCAGTGAGGGGGGAACTCACCCCCTTCCAGGAAGCCATTCTACCAGTGAACAATTCTAATTGATAGAACTTTTTTTTCCCGACAGATGGGGAGGGAAAGTCCCACCTGGGCAGCCAGACTCAATGCTGGGGTGGGGAAGAAGGGAGTTTCCCAGGCTACCTCCTTTGCTGTGGTCAGGGAAGGCTGAAAGAAGGTGTTGCAAGGAGTTTCCCTAAAATCCCATTAAGCAACAAGTTGTAAATCATTAGTCCCCAGTCAACTTGAGACGATTACAGGACCTTGGCCATTGCATTGAGGCTTAATATTAGATGCAAAATATCCTGTGATTGGACAAGAGAATCAGGACTCTGTAAGAGCCAGACCATTGAGCAGGGAAGACTCCTGGGGAGCACTGTTTCCTTGAACAGGGGAAGACTCCTCGGGAGCACTGCTTCCTGGAGGTGACTCTGTGAAGTGCTGGAGGGCAACTAGGTGGGGAGAGGGGGGAGATTTTCTCTCTTCTCCCTCCCAGCCCCCACTGGCTACATCATCAAAGCTCCTGGACCAGTAAGAGAGTAGTCCTGCTTGGAGCAGACCCACCCCCAAGGATGGAGGATGATAGGAAGAACTTTTGGCCCTGCTGATGGAGGCCGAGGCTACACTGCAAAGCTGGCCAAGCATTACATCTGGGCCAGAGGCTAATATTGGAAATGCCTGGCATCAGCAGCTCCCCCTGCTAAGAGACCAAGGCAGGACCCAGCAGCCACTGCTCTACCTCCTCCCAAAATCAGAGGCCCAGAGAGAAGCCAGATAGGAAGGAGAGACCCAGGGAGCACCTTGGTACTGTGGAGATGTCTCAGATGCAAAGCTAGGGCCCTCTGGACACAATGGGCTGCTCCATGGCCCAGGGCACAGAGTTGGACTCCTCAAGCCCAGATCGAATCTACATAATCCCTATGGCCATGCCCCTAAACCGCCCCCCCAACCAGACCCTTGACTAAATAAAAGTCTGTTATATTAACAAGACCAGTTCCCTTCTCTGGGGCAGCATGTCTAGACAGAGAAAGAGCCTGGGGTTCCTGTAACCCCCATTAACTCCTTGACACTCTCCTTTGAGTCAAGCCCTTAGGCTTCCATGTGTCACCAAACTCTGATCTACCCTTTATATTGCCAGAATCACCTTTGCTATGGGGAAAACTGATCATGTTTCTCCTCCCTTCAGCAATCTTTGGGGGTTCCCTATTGCCTAATAAAGTTCAAAATTCTTGGCCTGGCATTCAAGGCCTTCCTCAATATGATCCCACTTGTCTTTTCCAGGCTTATCTCCTCTGTGTATTAGTTCAGTGATATAACTATCTCTTTGCTCCTCACTCCCTCCTAACATACAATGGCCCTCTTGCCTTTGGACTTTTAAGGACAGTTTTATTTTACTTAGAATGTCTTTCCTAGCCCTCCTTACTTGATTGATTTTTATTCATCCTTTAAAACTCAAATCAAATTCTGTCTTCTCCAGGAAACTTTCCTGGACCTGTCTACATGGTGGTAATAAATGATAATCATAAAAACCATAAGAAAGATGGAACATAGAGTGCATAGTGAACTTGAAGTAAGGAGGATCTGGGTCCAAGTTATGCCTCAACTCCCCTTACCTGTTTGATTTTGGGCAAACCACTTGACCTTTTTGACTCTCAATTTCTTCATCTGTAAAATGGGGAGAGTGGTGAACTCAATGGACCTTAAAGACACTTCCTGCTTTAAATCTATGATCCTAATGTGCTCCTTAAGGACAGGGATTGTCTTTTACCTTTCTTTAATCCTCAATGCTTAACATAATGCCTGACACACACTTGGTGCTTAATAAATGTTTATTGACTATCATCCCAAGTCAGTATTACTAAAAATTACAGTAATTCCCAAGGAGCCCAAACTTATTGACCAAGGCAGACTTTTTCATTCAGTGATGTGACATATCACTGTAAGCTGCAAAATAAGGCACAATTAGGTGACCCAAATCCCGTACCCCCAGCTTTCCATCCTTCATAAATTAGCAGATGTTAAACCTCCTTCTATCTGTGCAGGTTCCAAAAGAGCCTTGAAAAATCGTTCATTCAATGGCACAAGGGTTGCCCACAATCGCTTGGACATAACCTAGACACATACAAACCTAAGAGCACCTTGAGCGGATGTCACCAGCCCAGAGGGGATGAGTCCCCTCTAATTGATAGGGAATAGAAAGTCTAAAATCCCAAGATCTGGAGAAGATATGGAGGAACAAGCTGGGTGCATGTCTTGCCCATCACCCTGTCTGCTCTGGGACTTGTGCCAAAGACACCTCCAGAGCGCTTACATTTCAAAGCTCTTATTCAATAACCCAAGGCAGTTATTTTATCCCCCTCTGCAACAGTCCACTGAGCAAGAAGTAGAAAAGAATAATAGAAAGAAAGTGGTGGTGGAGGAGGAAAGGCAGGAGAAGGAGGAGGAAAAAAGAGGAGGAGGAGGAAGAAGAAGAAAAGAAGAAGGAGGAGGAGGAAGAGCAGGAGGAGAAAGAAGAAAAAGGAGGAGGAGGAAGAAGAAAAGAAGAAGAGGAGGAGGAGGAGGAAGAAGAGAAGAAGAGGAAGAGGAGGAGGAAGAAAATGAAGGGAAGAAGAGGAGGAGAAATAATATAGCTCTTTAAGGTTTGTAAATCACATTACATATATTATTTCATTTGATTTTTACAACATATGTGCGAGGTAGATAGTTATCTCCATTTTAAAGACAGAAACTGAGGCACACAGAAGTGAGGAGCTTTGCCCGGGGTCACACAGCTAATGTCAGGATTTGAACGCAGGCCTTCCTGACTTCTTGCACAGTTCTCCGTGTATGATAGCCACACTCCCAAGGCCCCTCTCCCAGAGCCGGAATTTGCCCGACTACATAATGTGGCAGTTCTGAGGGTCTGTGGCTCTCCCGCTCTCCCAGCCCCGAGCACAGGGATCAGGTCCTGACTGAGCTCCGGGTTCTCCTAGTGCCCTCCGCAGGGATCACTTCATCCCCTCAGCGTGTTGGGCCACAAGGCAGATTATCTCCGGGTCTTCAGGTCCGAGCCGCTCCAGGGCTCGTGAGCGGGGCTGCTGGGAAGGATGTCTGCCCGGCCCACACAGAGCCCTTCCTGCCGGAGCCTTTGGAGAAAGGATTACCTGATAAACATATTACTATAATTTATTAGGGGCTGAAAAATCCCCAAATCAATTTTCCTTGACATTCTTATTATCTCTCTCATTTCTTAAATAAAAAATGTGAGCGGTTCCCAACCAGGGAATCAACCCAAGTAAGGAGCGAGCCTCCAAGAGAGAAGCGGGGGGGTGAGGGCGGCCAACCGTTCTGGGGGATCCCTCGGCCTGTGTGTGGATAGTGGTACCCAGAAGGGGCGGGGGGACTCCCTGGGAGCAGGGAGAGTTGTGGGGCACTGTCTCATCCTTTCACCCCGAAGAAAAATCAGGGGGCTTGCCAAGTGGCCTGGCAAGTCTTTCCCTAAGCTCTGCATTCCCATCTCTGTGCTTCAGCCCCTCTTTATTCGCAGGGTCTCCCTCTCATGGACCCACCTGGCTCAAATCCCCCCGGGAATCTCTCCCGATGAAAACAATCCCCATGCTTAGACTGCTTCATCATTTGCTTTCTACAGGACAAAGTTACTGTCCCCATTTCACAGATGAGAAAACTGAATAACAGAGTCATGGCAGGACTTGTGCTGGGAACCAACAGCAAAGCTTAGATGAGAATCCGGGCCTCTTAATTCCCAGCGCAATCAACCCACTTCCTACTCTCTTTACTACATTGCCTGTAAGGACCGGAAGGGACCTCTAACAAACTACGGTAATTAGCTTTTATAATCATTAGAGTGCTTTAAGGTGTTTGAGGCAGTCTACTTGGAAAATGAGAGAGAGCGCATTTATTTGAGTCTCCCCAGGATCCTGTAAAGTGAGGATTACTGACATTCTATTGCTATTATGCAGATGGGAAAACTGAGGCCCAGAGTCCTTTGCCTGGGGCTATAAAATTAGTAAGTGTCCAAGAAAGGGCCTGCAGATGAGAAGTCTCATTTTCCTGAATTCCAATACAGTCTCAGACACTTTCCCTGTGTGACCCTGGGCAAGCCACTTCTCCCTGTTTGCCTCAGTTTCCTCATCTGTAAAATGAGTTCGAGAAGGTAATGGCAGACAGCTCCAGGATCTCTGCCACGGAAACCCCAAATGGAGGATCAGGAAGAGCTGGACATGACTGAAAAATGACTGAACAATAACAAGTGCTAAAAACACGGTCAAACCCAGCTCAGTATTCTTCCCTGCTAGTGCTGCCTTTCGACAACCAAAACATGGCAGAGTTGGGAAGGGCCTCAGTCAGGGAATATTAGGTCTGGAAAATGAGAGAAAGAGAGGGAGCATTTATTAAGTGCTTACGGCATACTAAATACTGAGAGTCTAAAAGGGCCTTGGATCAGGGAATATTAGATCTGGAAAGTGAGAGAGAGGGAGCATTTATTAAATGCTTACTATGTACTAAATGCTGAGAACCTAGAAGGGCCTCAGATCAGGGAATATTAGGTCTGGAAAATGAGAGAGAGAGAGAGAGAGAGAGAGAGAGAGAGAGAGAGAGAGAGAGAGCATTTATTAAATGCTTACTATGTATTAAATGCTGAGAGTCTAGGAGTGGAACAGGCCAGAGGAGAAGAGAGAGTAGAATCGAGAGCATCCTAAGAATAGAAAACAGAAGCTGTCAGAGCTGGAAGGGATTTTAGAACAAAGAACCTGGGCCCTCGGAGCTGGGAGGGACGGGAGAACCTGGAGCAAGGGCTGAGGGCACTGAGAGGGACCTGAGAACCTGCAGTGTCCAAGCCGGGAGGGGCTCTGCCACACAGACCGGGAGCTCTGGGAGCCCGGAGGGAGCTTCGGGCCAGCAGGCTGGGCAAACATTCGCTTAGCAACGTGTCTCCGATTGGCGAGCCCGGGCCGAAGCACGCAGGGGAGGGACGGAGGCCCTGCCGGGAGGCCGTGACCTTCAGCCGGTCCTGTCTGAAAGAGCCCGGCTTTCTCCCCTGCCAGTTCCTGCTCTTAGCCCAGGCAGGGAGGAGAAGAGCGGGCCGGGCCTCGGCTGCCCGGCCTCTGCACACGGAGGAGCTGCTGAAGGTCCGTCACAGCGGCCCGAAGCGGGACGTGGCGACCCAAAAGCGCCGCCGGCTCTGTGAGAAGCGGGACAGGGAGAGCCGGGGCTGCGGAGGAAGCTCAGAGAGCAGAGAGGGGGCTCCTCCGGCCCCCGGAGCGCGAGCCGGTCCCGCCGTGCCCGGAGCCCCCGGGAGGGCCCACTAACGCCGCGGGCGCCCTCTCTCTGTCCCGCACTCGGCCGGGATCGGGAGCCGCCAGTCCCGCCGTGCCCGGAGCCCCCGGGAGGGCCCACTAACGCCGCGGGCGCCCGCTCTCTCTGTCCCGCACTCGGCCGGGATCGGGAGCCGCCAGGCTAGCATGGCTCGCTCAGCCTCAGCCAGCGCTGGTTAGGTGCCGCTGCTGTGCGGGGGGCGCGCGGGCCGAGAGCGGGAGGGGGCTCAGAGCCAGCCTCCCGTCCGTGGGCCGCCGGACAAGTGTAGACCGAGGCCGGGTGCGGGCCGGGAGGGCCCGATTCTAGAACTCGGGGAGAAGCTGCTTGGGGCGGGGCGGGATCCAGCCCGTCGGAAGCTGCGGGCCCCGCTCCGGACGTTTCCCAGACTAGACAAAGGCAGCTGGGGCTGGAGCAAGCTCCGGGGGAGCTCAGCCCGCGCCAGGGAGGGTCCCGCGGAGCAGACTGAGCCTGGAGCGCCACCTGGCGGGGCCTCGGGGAAAAGGCCGAGCCCCCGCCTCCGGCCGGCCCCTCCCGTCCCAAACAGGGCCCAAATGAGCACGATGCAGCGCCCCGTCCTCCGGGACTTCACACTGAAGCCCTGATTTGTAGCATTTGAACCTCGTGGCCGTTTGCAAGGGATTTCCTGGCGTGTACGAGGCAAGTCGCCTATTCTTCAGATGAGGAAACTGAGACTCCGAAGTCCCTGGGACCGTGTAAGAATCAAAGGCAGAACTGGCCCTTTGATCTCCCGAGCCCCGCGTGGCGCTGGGCCGGCTCGGTTCGGTTCGGTTCGTTGGGCGGACTGGGGGAGCTCCGTCAAAGGCAGATGCGCGCGCCGGAATCCTCTCCAAGCCCTCTGTCTCCGGTACAACAGGCTGCCCCCCGCCCCCGCCCTCCCCACTCCCCCATCCCCGCCGTGGGCGCTCACGGATGAGGAGGAGGGTCTCCTTCTCCGGCCTGGCCGCAGAGAGCGGTAACGGGGCTTATGGGTGAAAGCCGCGTCGGGTTCGGTCCATGTCAGTCATGTCCAACTCTGGGGCCCCACTTGAAGCTTTCCTGGCTAAGATGTGGAGGGATTAGACCTTTTTGGAGACGAGGAAACTGAGGCAAACGGGTGAAGTGACTGGTCCAGGGTCACCCAGCTAGGAAGTGTCTGAGACTGGGTTGGAACCCAGGAAGATGAATCTTCCCAGCATCCTATTCACTGGTAGGGAGACAGATTTAACCATGATGTCAGAAGAAATTTCCCAGCAAGGAGAGCTGTGCCTCTGGGTAGTGAGATGCCCCTCACCGGAGGCCTTCAGGAAGAGGCTCAGTGCCCCCTTGCAGGCAATGGTGGAGGAGGATTCTTGTTTGCTCATGGGTTGGACTCGATGCCTCTGGGGCCATTCTTTGACCCCTTAATTTATGGCCACCAAGTTTCTCTCGGTTTTGACCTTCTAGGCCATTTTCCCTCGTTTCTCCTCAGATGGGAACAGTCAGAGCAACCTTCCTCCCTAACGTACTGAAAGGGCTGTAATGGATTCAAGGTGATCGGATCTCCCAGAAGCCCTTTGGGCTCTGCCCAAGAATAAGGAGGTCTGAATCCAGACCACACAGACTCCTTGGTGCCAGTCTAAGAGAATGGTTCCTGGAGTCCCAGGACTTTGAATCCTAGCTCTGACATGTAGATCTACTCATTCCCCCTCTGTAGGAATAGGTTTATTCCTCTTTAAGATGAGAATAATAATAGTAGTAGTATTAGTAGTAATCAAAATAATAATAATAATAAATGGGATGTAGTGTGACACAGGGACTAAAGGGGTAACCCATAAGCCAAGAAGACCTGAGTCCGAGTCCTACCCCTGACCCATGCTGTCTGTGTGACCCTGAGCAAATCACCTCCCTTTTACCTGCCTCAGTTTCTTCAACTGCAAAACAAAAATGATAATAGCACCTACCTCCCAGGGTTGTTGTGAGGAACATTCAAATAAGATCATATTTGTAATGCATTAAACACAATGTTTGGTGCTGCTTCTTTCCTCTAGGTCAAGAAAGCATCAGAGGGTCACGGCTCTGGAGCTAAAAGGGACCTTGGAGGTCATCGATCTAGTTTAACTCCCTCACTTTACAGATAAGGACACTGGGGCCCAGAATGATTAAAATGATGTGCCCACAATCACAACAGAGGCGAGATTTGAATATAGACCATCTGAGTTCAGAGCTGGTGCTCTTTCCCTGTCTATACTGCCTGATTTCACAGGATTATCATGAGGAAAGCCCACTGCTAATTGAGCTGCTAATTGAGATTTACAAAGCATTTTCCCCATCAGTGGAGGATTAGTTCCATTTTACAGATGAGTGAAACTGAGGCTGAGAGAGTGGGAGAGTTTTGCCCTAGAACACACCGCTCCTGAGTGGCAGAATGAGGATTCAGAGCCAAGTCTCCCTGGCTCCAAGCCCAGTTCTCATTCAGCTGTATCAGAAAATGGAGCATGTTCTAAGCCACAGGCAAGATCTAGGAAGCCAAGAGCCAGCAGTATCTGAGAACCCTCTGCCCTGAGCTGGAGCCTCCGAGACAAGAGAGAAGAGCAGCCGAGAGGAGCATCGGCCCCCTCCTCTCCACATCAAGGGAAGCCGGGAGGGGATTCGGGAAGACAGAAGCTCCCAGCCCCATCTACCAGATGGGCAGGTGTGCGCCCAGGGCGTCATGGCAACCAGGGGGCAGGGGAGCAGCTGCTATGGCAACGGGCTGTCCAGAGAGTACTGCTTAGCAACTGGGACTTTGCAGAACTGGAGAAGGAAGCTAAGCAAAAAGAGAGACGGCAGAGAGATAAGATCAGAGTACCCAGAGCCCAGAGAAGCTCAGAGGCCTCTCCATTCACTCACTGGGGAAACTGAGGCACAGGCAGGGGAAGGAACTTATCCAAGGTTATCCCAAGAATTAACAGAGCCATCATAATCCCTCTTTCTGCAGGGATGCAGGATAGGAGCTGGGACTCCCTCAGTAGAGATTCCCAGTCAGGAAATTCCCTCTCCTAATATCTAGATCTGCACCTGTCCTACAATTTAAAGAATTTGCTGAGAGGGGACTACAATGACTTGCTTAAGGACACACAATCAGGATGTGTCTGAGGCAGCCCTTCCTCTTGAACCCAGGACTTTTCCACTGGAGACAAGCTCTCCATCTGCTCTACCCGGCTGTCTTCAGGATTTGCCTTCCCCAAAATGACCCTGTGAGGTAGGGAAAGGGAGGCTCTGACATGGAGCAGGAACTTTATAAGAACTGTAATCTACCCATCCTGTTCCCACAAAGGTGGGTCAGTCCCTTAGACTGCCTTGTTAGAATATCTAAAACCATACTCCAATGGCCAGATAAGTTATGGCACATGAAAGTAATGGAATATTATTCTGTAAAAAAATGACCAGGCTGATTTTAGAAAGGCCTGGAAAGATTTACAGGAACTGATTTACAGGAAACGAGCAGAGCTAGTGCACAGGAACAAGATTGGGCCGTGATCAACTAGGAAAGACTTGGTTCTTCTCAGCGGTTCAGTGAGCTAGGGCGATCCCAACCACCTTTGGAAAATGCCGTCCGCATCCAGAGAGTGAGCTATGGAGACTGAATGTAAAGCAGCACATGCTATGGACACTTTTCCCACCTTTTTCTTCTGGTTTTTTTTTTCTCTCATGGTTTTTCCCTTTTTTTCTGATTTTTCTCTCCCAACATGATTCATTAAAAAAAAAAAAAAAAAAGTGTATTTTAAAATTTATTTTAAAATAAATAAAAAATTTTTTAAATTATTTTAAAAAATTAGTATAAATATATAACCAGGAAAAAAAGAAAACTTTTTTTTTAAAAAAAAGAGGGAAAACATACTCTACTTCCAGGTCCTGCCTCAGTGTGTGTCTGGCCACATGGATGTGCTTGCAGATTTGTTCTCAGCTAGGCCCCTCCCTAACTCCTCCCTAACCCCCCTGTTCTTCCCTCCAACTCTAAAGTTTGACTTCTCTCAGAACATGTTGTTTAATCCTATATGATCCAGTCCTGCTTAGTCATGTCTGATTTAGCCCGTGAGCCACTTCCCGGAATAAATGACACCTTTCTGTGGCTGTGACAAGTGTCTCATGAGTTCCTCACAACGCTAACCGCTCTCCTACCCGCGTGTACTGGGTATGTTATTTATCTGCTATTCCTTCAGGCTCAGTCTCCCCATTTAAGGCTGGAAGCTCCTTGAGGGCAGGTCCCAGCGCATCTCCACCTTTGTCTCGGGCTTCCCGAGTCCCACCACGGGGCCTGGGCACATTGCCAGGGCTGGCTGCTGGGCTGATTTTGCTGAGCCCTGAAGATGGAACGGGCTCCCTCGGAGTCACCCAGGCAAAGGGGGTTAACAGCTAGCCAGCATGTAGTTAATAAGTGGCTAAGGAGGAATGGAGGAAAGCCTGGCCTTGGGCCCTCCTGCAAAAGCTGAGGGAGCCAAAGATGGCAGCCATGATTATTCCCCAGGATGATTATTCCCTCTCCTCTGTCTAATGCTCTTGTCTCCTGCTTGCCATCCAGCCTATGGGAGCCAGCCCATGTACATATGGTGCCCCCCAGTAGAGTGTAAGCTCTCTGTGGACAAGGACTGCGCTCTTGCCTCTCTTTGCATCCTCAAAATTTAGCACAAATGGTAAGTGCTGCACCGGAGATTGATCTAGTCTTTATCATCAATCAGTCAGTCAACAAGCATTTATTAATCACTTACTATAGATGCACCACATTAAGCTCTGGGGATATGAGGGGAAAGCAAACACAAAAGGCACAGCCCGTTTAGGATTCAAAAACTCGATTCATTGGTTACTTGATTAGAGAAACTGAGGCTCCTATAAGAGGAGTGGTTTGTCCAAGATGACAGAGCTGAGGTTTAAGCCCAGACAGGCTGATTTGGGGGCCTCTCTTGTACTGGTTCCAGCACTCCATGCCCAGTAGAGATACAGGAGAGCCCCAGATCTCTGAACATGGCTTTTTCTTTTTTTTTTTCTGCTGAGGCAATTGGGGTTAAGTGACTTGGCCAGGGTCACACAGCCAGGAAGTGCTAAGTGTCTGAGGGAAGATTTGAACTCAGGTCCTCCTAACTTCAGGGCTGGGGCTCTGACCACTGCGCCATCCAGCTGCCCTATGAATGTGGTTTTCTTTAGAAAGGCCCCAGGTGCATAATGGCTGGGGATGTATGGGAACCTCATAGTGCTTTGCATACAATTGCAGTGGTGAGTCACAGACTAATTGTACTGTAAGGCCTGCCCCCAGGTCCTCTCCCAGTGGTTTTGGCTCTTCCCCAATATTTTTTCCACCAACAGGGAACGGGGATCCCTTGCCAGACCCCTGCAGAACTGACCAAACTGAGTCTTGCATTCTCTCCCTCTGCTCCCCTGGGGTGTCTGTCTCCTTCAATGCCCCCTGTCTGAGCCTTGTAATACCACTTACATTTAATGTTTGCAAGGCTCTTATCTTTGTCCCCATTGTACCTCTGTGAGGTGTTGTTATTATCCCTATTTTGCAGATGAGATAAATTAAAGTGACTTGACCAGGGTCACACAGTTAGTAGATACTCAAATAGAATCTGAACTCGGGTCTTTCTGAATCCAGGCCCTATTTTACTATCTATCTTACTGTCTGCTCAAACCCCCACCTCTAGAACTTTGCACCTTCAGTCCCCCAAATGACTACCTCCCATCCCTCCCTCTCTGTGGATCCCACGGCAACAAGAGGGTAGAAGACCTGGACCTTCAGCCTCTGGGCTAGCCTCGGGGCAAGAAGACTTGGATCTCCAGCCTCTGGGCTAGCCTCGGGGGAAGAAGACTTGGATCTCCAGCCTCTGGGCTAGCCTCGGGGGAAGAAGACTTGGATCTCCAGCCTCTGGGCTAGCCTCGGGGGAAGAAGACTTGGATCTCCAGCCTCTGGGCTAGCCTCGGGAGCTGAGGCCGTGGACCTCATCTCCACTTCAGGTCCTCCTCACCGTCACCCGTCCCAAAGCATGGCTCAATTCCCTGAGGACTCACTGCCATCTTGTGGTCATTGACAGAATTCTCCACTTTGATCAAAATGCGACCTGATCTGGGCTCCACATTTTAGAAGGAGGAACAGTGACGAGCTGGGAGAGGTCTGGAGGCCGGATGGGGGATGGGAGGGGGGAGGAGAGCAGCAGGACTGGACCACTGAGGCAGCAGAATACAGTGAGAGAGGACTGCGAGTTCTGGCTTCAAGTCCCCACTTTGTTGCCTTGGTAACCTCAGTCACGGGTGCCCTCCCTTTCCTGGCCTGGCTTCATCTGTAAAATGAGAGAACTGGACCAAATGGAGTCACCAGTGCCTTCCGGCTCTGGATCCTGGATCCAAGGAAGGGCTAGACTTGGATCATCAGGGGCCTGGGTTCAAGCCCCATCTCTGACTCATTCTGGGCTGAGCGAAGGTGAGCAGACCAGGCCCTGATCTAAGCTTCTAGATGGCAGAGCAAGGCACCGGGGAGCTTCCTCCCCCAAGAGTTCCCCAAGTCAAGGAAATCAAAGGTGCCTGCCCCAAACAGAGATAATCCACTCGCAGCTGCCCGTCAGTGGGAGAACGGCTGGGTAAGTTGTGGTCTATGAATGTTATGGAATATGATTGTTCTGTAAGAAACGACCAGCAGGAGGATCTCAGAGAGGCCTGGAGAGACTGACAGGGACTGATGCTGAGGGAAATGAGCAGGACCAGGAGATCATTATACATGGCAACAACAAGACTATATGAGGATAAATTCTGATGGACGTGGCTCTTCAGCAATGAGATGATTCAGGCCAGTTCCACTTGTTCAGTGATGAAGAGAGTCGTCTACACCCAGAGAGAGGACCGTGGGAACTGAGTGTGGATCACGATATAGCACTGACACTCTTTCTGGGGTTTTTTGCTTGCATTTTTGTTTTCCTTCTCAGGTTTTTTTTTTTAATTTTCTTTCTAGATCCAATTTTTCTTGTTCAACCAGAGAACTGTATAAATATATATATGTACACATATATTGGATTTAAGATATATTTGAACATATTTAACATGTATTGGTCTACCAGCCATCTAGGGGAAGAGGTGGAGGACAGGAGGGGAAAGATAGGGCCAGAAGGCTTTGCAAGGGTCAATGTTGAAAAATGACCCATGCATGTTTTGTAAATAAAAAGATATAATTATTAAAAAATAATAATCCATTCACAAAAATCAAAGCAGAACCAGGGTGGAGCAAAGAAGCTTTGACCAGGATGCTAGATCTAAAGGATAATGAAAATTTTTATAATCCTGGTTGCTGCTCTCCCTTTTTGCTTCCCAGATATATTTACCTTTCTCTCAAGGGGCCCTCTAGCTGCAGCCTAGGGTCTCTGTTTTCACCACTACCCCCCCCCCAGGATGTGGTCCTCCCAGGATGGACCAGTTGTATGCCTGTAAATGTTTAACAATTTGCTCTCCGGGGGAGGAAAATGGGCACTCCACTGATTTTTAAGTTTAATCTCTACTGTTAACATTTTCTCCATCACTTTCTTAAGACTAGACCATCATACATTAAGCTCTGGTTTCTAGTGTTTTCTAATTTCCAACTTGCAAGTTCTCCCATTGAACAGTTGACAATCAGCTTTCGGGAGCTGCTTGGAACTGGCTCCAGCGGCCCCTCGGGTCTCCTCCCGATTTCTCCCAGCTGAAGGCTTACATCTCAGAAGAGGCCTTGGGCTCGCTGAGCCGGAAGGGTAGCAAGGGGCTAGGAAACCTGGCTTTTCTTGAGGACTTTATCAGCAGATGATAAGCAACTGAGGCAACTGAATATGTGCAGGCAGAGCCCTAGTTCTGTAATCGGGATTTGTCTCAAGCTTGTGGCCCAACTAAATCCCTTGAGCCTCAGTTTCCTCATATACAAAATCGAACAAGATTTTTCAAGGGCTTAATATCTGCCAGATGCTGTGCTAAACACAAGAGTACAAAGGAAGGTGAAAAACAAGTCCCCAGCCTTAAGGGATCCACACTTTTGGGGGACACAACTATCAAGGAAGGAAAAAAGGGAAGGAGGAGAGAAAGGAGGAGGAAGGGAGGGAAGGAGGGAGGAAGGAAGGAAGGAAGGAAGGAAGGAAGGAAGGAAGGAAGGAAGGAAGGAAGGAAGGAAGGAAAGAAGGGAGGGAAGGAGGAAAGGAGGAAAAAAGAAAGGGAGAGAAGAAAGAAGGAAGAAAGGAAAGGAGAGAAGGGAAGGAAAGAGAGAGGGAGGGAGGGAGAGAAGAAAGAAGGAAGAAAGAAAGAAGGAAGGGAGGAAGGAAAGGAAAGGAAATGACTACTATATGGCAAGCACTGTACTAAGAACCCCAGAAGGTAGATATATTATTATCTATAGTTATAGAATTTTATAGTTAAGGAAACTGAGGCAGGCAGAGGTGATATGACTTGCCCAGGGTCACACAGTTAGTGTTTGAAGCCAGATTTGAATTCAGATCTTCCTGACTTGAGGCCCAGTGTCTGTCCACTCCTCTGCCTAGTTGTCTCCTCTGGTAGAGGAGAAGAAATGAAATAAACATTTAAAGATTTTTTTTTAATCAGGAAGTAGAGGTTAAGCCAAATGATTCTCATCACTGGGTGAATTTGGACAAGTGTTTTTTCTTCTCTGGGACTCAGTTTCCCCATATATAAAAAGGAAGGAAGTTTGGACTCAGCCTCTGAGCTCCCTTTCACCCCTCAAGAGATCAGCTTGTCCAGCCCCAGTCTCTCTGCTAACATCCAGTCTCCAGACGCTCATCTGACATCCCGACCAGTTGGCACCCAACAAAACAGAGCTCATGCTCTTTCCCCCTAAGCCTTTGCTGTACGAGAGTGGGGGCATCCTCTGCCTTTCCTGCCTACCCCCAGGGTTTAGCAATGGCTGGTATACAGTAGGCGGTTACCGATGCTTGTTGACTGACTGACTGACCGGTTGGCTGGTTTTAGGAACTGAGGAAACGCTATCGTTTTAAAGATCCCAGACAAGTTTTGAAGGGTTTAGTGGGGGATTGTTGGCTGCAGACCTGGGAGAAGCCACTGAGAGAAGGCCGGGGCTGGCCTCCCCTGCTCAGCTCTCTGGGCCTATTGTGACTCCCCCTCCTCCCAGCAGCCTTCCTAGGCTCCGCCCTTGCCTCCAGGGTCCTTTGTGACAAGCTATGGACTGAGGATTGGGCCCCCGCAGGTGGGGCTGGACTGCATTGTCTATATAGGAGGGGAGGACTGAGGTCAGACATCAAAGCCCCGGTGGGAAAGGGAGGGGGGAACACTAGAAACTGGGGCCCCAGAGCTGAAAAGGAGGGAAACTGAGCCCTCCCTGGGCCGGAAGTCCTCTGCTCAGGCCCCTCTCCCCTTTCCCTAAACAGCGGCCCACTTCTGTCTCTCTCCCAGCAGGATCCACGATGGATGATTCCTGGACTAACCCACACGGGGAATTGTGAGTAAACTAAGTCACTGACTCGACCCCCACCCCTGGGCCTAAGGGAGGAGGGGGCAAGTACTCAGGGGACTTGGACCCAGACCGTGGGCAGAGTGAGTGGGGAGAGGAGCTGTACTATACATAGTCCTTACCTCAGTTTCCCATCCTTGGAAAACAGCAGGGGTTGAACAGTATAATCTCTATGGGCCAGTGCGACTTAGATCTCTGTTTACAAAGAGTTCTAGCTGTTAGTTCAAAGATTTCATCTTTCCTTGTCTCAGGAGCAGTTAAGGGAAGCTGTTTGGGGCTGGGTTAGGCCATTAAAACTGTGGAGATCTAGGCTGAAGCTCAAGGTCAGGCACACACACACCTCAAGTTAAGGATGGAGTATTTAAAAAACAACTGCAACTTGTGAGAGTCTAGTTACAGAGACAGAAGGGAGAGAGAACAGATCAAAATTCAGAGACAGAGACAAAAGCAGTGACAAAGAGACAGAGAAAGGGAGGAAGGAAGATAACAGAGATATAGAGTACGGAGATTTAGGCATAAAGTTGAGAGCAGGTAAGAAACAGACAGGTAAGTAGCACCAAGATAGAGATTAAAAAAAAAAAACAGGTAGAGATAAGAGAAGAAAGAAAACAACAGATGAAGGCAAAGAGGTAGAAAGCGGGGAGAGAGAGAACAGATGTGAAGGGCAAAAACTGGGGCACTGGGGAAAGACAAAAAGTGGAAACGATTGAGAAAGGGAGAGACAGGTCAAGCAAGGGAAGAAGGTAGTGGATCTGAGGGATGGTAAGAGAGAGAGAGGAGACAGACTCCAGATCTTTTATGGAGACTAAGTTCCTGGGAATTCCAATTCCAGATCTTTCTCAGCCCATAGTGAAGGGTATCTCTCCAGAAGAGTCTGTCCCAGGTTTTCCCCTCTGGGTCACCCTAGTCACTAGCCCAAGGATATCAGAAGCCAGTTCCCTGACCTTTCTAACCTAGGACACTCAGCCTTGGTCCTATGAATAATGGGGCCGCCTCTAAGGGAACCAAAGGCAAAGCGCTGACCCCAAATTACTTATAGGTATGGGTAGTGAGTTTTGTTAAAGGAGAGAAGCTGGGGGAGAAAACCTGGTCCCCCGAAGCCTGAAAACCTCCTACCTCCTGCCCTGCCCCATCACTCTCCAGCAGTTCTCACCTTCACCCTGCCACCCTATCTATCACTTCCAAGCCCCACACCCTACCAGGTCCCCAACTCTCGCAGTGTCCTTGAGCCCACACTGTGCCCTTGTCTTATATGCCCTATAAGCACACACACATACACACATGTGCATGCTCCCACCCCCCCCATGTCCTTGGGTCTTCCCTGTGTCTCCCTGCACCCCTCACACCCCACTACTCCTGCATGTTTCATCTTCACAAGGTGACCCTAAACATAGGGTGATCCCGGCACTCACTAGCCTGTTTCTTTGTCTTCCTACTATAGCAGAGAGAGATTACACGGGTACCCACCACCTCCACCCCCACCACCACCACCTTTGCAGTCCCACACGGTAATGGCCCAGCCCCGGCTTCTTCGTTGCTCACTGGTGAACCTGAGCCCCTGTGAGGAGAGGAACGCCATCCTGGAGCTAGAGGAGGCCAACCAAAGACTGGTAGGGGCTTCGTGAACTCAAAGCACCCCTAAACTGTCCCTGTGCTTAAACAGTGCTGGGTAATGAATAGAGGGTAGAGTCGGGAAGAGCTCAAACTCTCCACAGCAAGTCAATTAGCCTCTTTGTGCCTCAGTTTCCCCATATGAAAAATGAGAGGATTGAGTTTTTAGGTTCCTTATATCTCTAAAACTATTCATTTGAAAGCCTGTCAGGACCCTGGGTGTGAAAAAAAATAAAAATACAAAAAAAAAAATAGACTCTAACCTGGAAGGTGAAAAAATGCCAATCAATCCACAAGCAGTTATTTAAGCATTTACAGTGTGTCCCTGGTGAGGATACAAAGTCAAAAGTGAAACAGTTCCGCCCTCAAGAATTTCTTTTCTAGTGGGGGAGGCAACATGTAGATGTATGGGTAGAGACAGAATGTATTTGCAAAAGGTAACCTGGAGAAGGAGTGATGCACAGGCAGCTCTGGAATAAGGGAAGGAAGGCTTCATGTGGAAGATCCTACTTGAAGGAAATCAAGACTTTCAGGAAGAGAAAGTGAGAAGAAGAGAGGGCATTCGGGCATGGGAGACAGCCTGGGCAAACGCACAGAGATGGGAAAATGAATATCTGGTGGGAAGAACAGCAAGAAGAACAGTTTGTCTGGACTTTAGGGCACCTAAAGGAAAATGATACATCATAAATTTGGGAAAGACAGGGAATGGGCAGGATGTGAAGACCTTTAAGTTCCAAATAATTATTCAAGCCCAGAGGCAATAAGGAACCATTGACATTTTCTGGTTAAGGGGGTGAGATAGTTCTTCATTTTGGTCGGGGAGAGGAAGGAAAGAATAAGACTCGAAGCTTGGAGATGAGTCCATTAGAGAATGGATGAGTCTAAAGCAGGTAGCCACTGAGTCAGGGGGCAGATGCCAGCTATGCTGGGGAGGTAGAAACAGCAAGATGTGGCCGGTGTGAGACACAATGAGCCTGACCTGGAGGTCACCAGCCTGAGTTATTGGGGGGAGGGCTCTCCATTCATCATCGTATGGATACAGCAGTTCTAAGTTTGCTCTTTACATGTTATCTCACGTGATCCTTGCAATAACCCTGTGAGGTAGGTGCTATTCATATTAATTTCCCTATTTCACAAGTGAGGAAAACTTGAGGTTAAGAGATTACATGTAGAGGGGAGAACAGATGGACCTGAGGGTCATTGGCCCCAAAATGTCTATTAAACCTTTGGGAACTATTGATATCACCAAATGGCACAGTGGTAAGAGAAAGTCGAAGAGCAGAGCTTTGGGCAACACACACAGGAAATCTGACATGAGAACGTGACAGCAAAGGCAGCTGAAGGACAGGGAAGAAGGGGACCAGGAGAGAGCAGTGTCCCCAAAGCAAGAAAGCTGAAAGTATCAAGAAGATAATAAGCACCTGTGGGCAGATGACTCCCAGAGCCTCAGTTTCCCTATCTGTAAAATGACACAGTAGGTGAACTCCAAGATCTCTTCCAGATCTAGAGATGGGGTGACCTTAAATATGCCTGACAGTGCTGTTTGAGGAATCACACACACATACACACTCACTCACACTGAAGATAAGACGTTGGGACTCCAGTCCCTCCATCTGGATGACCCTTTCTTGACTTTGAGAGTTCATAAATGCAAAGGTGTAGAGAGGGCCCAAACTCTGGAGAAAGATACTTGAAACAAGGATACTTAAAACGAGGTGTTAACTCAGTGTAATTGATGAAATAATGGTTCTCTAGTTCCCACATGTACTTAGAACTCAGCACAGTGATGTCATGGTTCTCTAGTTCCCACATGCTCAGTGTGCTGTAATGATGTAATTATAATAAGGTATTTAAGGGCTGAGAAGGACTGGAAATGAGACACTCCATCTTTGACCATCCTCCTGGTAGCCCTCCTGCCTCCTGCCTCCTGCACTAAGATCAAGACTGGGCCAGAATAAAGACTCTAGACCAGGGACCCTCAAACTACAGCTTGTGGGCCAGATGGAAGTTGAGGACAATTATCCCCCTCCCCCAGGGCTATGAAGTTTCTTTATTTAAAGGCCCACAAAACAAAGTTTCTGTTTTTACTGTAGTCCGGCCTCCAACAGTCTGAGGGACAGTGAACTGGCCTCTGTTTAAAAAGTTTGAGGACCCCTGCTCTAGACTCTATTCCTGACCATTCTCATGATGTTTATCCTGCTGAGACCAAGGCCCGTCCGAAGGACCTCCAGAAAGCCAGCCCAGACATTACCCACAAGTCCTCAGAACTCATGTGATCCAACAGCCTTAAAGAGCAGGATAATTAACCTGCTCACAGGGCACCAAGTCATGGAGACAGGATTTGAGCCCTGCTTCATTCTGGAGCCTTTCTGGAGCCCCCAGTGACACAGCTGAGGACTTGTTGCTCTCTAGGCCACAGGAAGTCAGTGAAGGGGGCCCTGCACGTGCAACGGGGAGCTCATAATAAGAACCCATTCCTCCTGCACCATAAGGTTTTGTTGTGTTTTTTACTGCTTCGCGACGGCTCTGGGGGGAGGATGCCAAATAACTTTGTCCCTGTCTTAGATGAGGCACAGAAGGAACGCTCAGGGACTTGGCCACAGCATGTGAGAGAGCCAGGTGGCCAAGGGGCTATGTACTTACTAGGTGCATGCCTATGGACATTTTACTTAAGTTCTTTGATCCCAATTTCCCCATCTGTAAATGTAATTATTTTTTTCAAGGAAGGATTTGTTCTTGGCATTTGTATCCCCAGCACCTGGGGCATCCACCAGGTGATTATTAAATGTTTGTTGATTGATTTATTGGCATAGATTTCCTATTTTTAAAGCTTCTCCCAGCCCTGACATCCCCTGTTCTAAGGCCCTCCCAGCTCCGATTCTTCACTCCAAGTGTCCCCTCAGCTTCAGATCCTATACTCATGAGTTGGCAGGTGAAGAAGGCTAGATTGAGAAGCTAATTCCTTGGGTCTTAATCCCATCCCGGTTTTCCCAGACCCGGGTTTTCTTGGGACTTAACTCCCTCCCAGGCAGACAGCCGGCTTCAGGTGCTCAGTGGCCCCCTCTCCTTTCTCTCCGACTTGTTGCCCTCTCCTCTCCCCCAAATGGCAGCTTTGGAGAGTCCTACCCCCTTCTCAGAAAGCAGGGCACACTGAAGTGCAGAGTGGCTGCTGTGAAGGGAATAAGCAAGGGACAGGACAGAGGCTGGAGAAGGGAATGAGCCCAGAGCCAGAATTTGGGCAGATTTTAGAGCTGGACTTTCTGGTTTTATCCTACTCCCAGTCACATGGAGAAATACAAGAAGAAGAAAAAATAGAAACAGCTCCCCACCTGATCCCCGGCAGGGCCCAGGCTCAGTGTTCCCATCAGAAAAATGGGCCTATTGAGCTTCTTCCAATTGAATGAGCTTTAGAGATAAAAGGGACATTTATTTTTAATTTGTTTGTTTTTGCTGAGGCAATTGAGGTTAAGTGACTTGTCCAGGGTCACATGGCCAGGAAGTGTTAAATGTCTGAGACTACATTTAAACTCAGGTCCTCCTGACTTCAGGGCTGGTGCTCTATCCACTGCACCACCCAGCTGCCCAGATAAAAAGAGACTTTAAGTCATTTAACCTGACTCATTCATTTTGCCACCGAGGCACAGAGACTAGGAGACTTACTTCTAAGATCTCATGGGTAATAAGGAGCAGAACAGGGAAGTTAGCCTGGATCCTCTCTACCTGGCATCCTCTCCACCTCTCTTTACAGAAAGATATGAACCAGGAGCTGAGGGGACGACTTGAAGACATCATGGAGCCGAGGGAGATAAGGCAGGACTTTATTCCCGTGTGTCCCAACCATCAGCGCCAGTTACAGATCCTGGCCTGGGTGAGGGCCCAGGATCCCAGCAGCCTATGGAGATGGAGGGAGTGGGAGCCGGGGTGCTTAACCTGAAGGAGGATGCTGGGCTGGGAGTGGGGGAGAACCTGGGGGCAGGGACGGAGGCAGGAGAAGGAGGGGCAGTGGGTCAGAATAGGAGGGCTCCCCCTCCCCTGGCCCAGCTGTGGTAAATAACTTTCTTGGGGCTCCCTGGAATGTCCCAGGACAAGGAGTGTCCCCAGATGATGGATGAGCCAAGGACAGTACAGGTGCTAAAACAAAAAATCTGCCCTCGTGAGGATCCCTTCACAGAAAAGTCCCAGGTAAGACAGAAGCCCAAAGTCTAGAGGGACCACTTGTCCCAATGGAGGCTGACCCATGTGGCTGGTCCCCATTGGCCTCCGATCGCAGAGGAGTCTCTGACAGTAGAAGCACCTGACTGGGGTAGAAAGAGCCCTGGGCTTCCTTTGGGTATAAGTTGTGGCTCTGACGGTACCGGGATGTGGTTATTCAAGGATTGGAGCCAGTTTCCTGAGAGTCGGTCTCCCCCAGCTCACCGTCCTATCATCCTAAGGGCCCCTGCAGAGAGATGCCCTGGGGAGGTAGTACTACTGCTCGGAATTCTGGGTACTGACCGCCTCCTGGGGAGAGGGGAAGAAGAGGTCTGGGCCCATTGCAGGCAGGAAGGACTCACACACACACTCACCTGCCAGATGTTTCCCCACTTCTCCTCATTCTCCTCATTCCCCCAGAACCTCACCCCCATCTGCCTGCAAGGAAGGGCCCCGAGCTCCGGCTAGGGGTGGCAGAGGGCAGGGTTTATTGCCCACTGACAGGCCTCCCCTCCTCGGAATCTCTGCTCCATCCTGGATGGCTCCGTCTTCCCTGGCACTGCCCCCGCCGGAGGGCAGTCACAGCTCAGTCTGCTGAGCTGCCCTCCTAAGCTCCCCTTTCTGGCCCTCAGAAAGAGCTGCAAAAGATGAGGCTGTCATTTGAGAGAAAGAAGACGTCCATCACAGAGGTAAAACACCAATCTCCTCCGCTGGGTTGGGATCTCTTAAGGGTCATCCAGTCTCTTCCCCAGTCTCCCAACCAACTGACCCCAGCTAAGGCCCAGCTTCCCCGCCAGACTTTGGCGTAGTCCACACGTTCCCACCCTTGGGTCTATGAGGGGAAACCAGTGACGAGACTTGGGCCGGGGGTGACTGGAGCCTAAATTTCTTACTGCTCCCTGCTGCCCTGCCCCTGAATCCCCCCAAATAATAATAACCACCACAATAGCAACAATCACTGCTGTTTTTTAAAGAGCGTCAAGTTTGCCAAGTTCTGTAGTTGTCAAAAGTGATCAAGGCAGTAGTGGGTCCCAAGAGCCTCACTCAGGCTGGGGGCAGGAGATCTGAGACTGAATCTGGGTCACGAGAGTCTGAACAAGCCCCTCCACGGGCCTCAGCTTCCCCAGCTAGAAAAGTGATGGGGTTAACAAGATCTCTTCTTTATTTTTAATACACATTGCTTTATGAATCATATTGGGAGAGAAAAATCAGAGCAAAAAGGAAAAATCATGGGAGAGATTTTTAAAAAACAGAAAAAAGATGTGAACATAACATGTGTTCATTTACATTCAGTCTCCCTAGTTCTTTTTCTGGTTGCAGATGGCATTTCCTGACAAGCTTTCTTAAAAGGGTCCTCAACCCATGATCTGGTGAAAATTTTTATATTATTGTTCTCCCCATTTACAGATGGGAAAACTGAGTTCAGAGTCTTCTATGATTTGCCTCCATGGTAACATCTAGCAACAATCGAGTCTTCTAACTCAATTTAAGATTCACTTTCTAAAGTTTAACATGTTCTGGTAGATTCAACTCCTCTGTCTCTAAAGGTTTCAGTCTCTGAATAATTCTGAGAATCGAACACTCTATATCTGAATAGGGAAACCTTTGGAAAAGTCCGCTATTATTTCTAAAATAATTTGTCTCTAAAATCCGGACACTATTTTCTTAGAATTTTTCATATTTTGTTCCTAAAATTCTAAGAAATATCGTTCTATAAGATACCATGTTAACAAAACTCAGGAACTCAAAGCCCATCTGTATGTGTTTGTACTTTAAGATACTTCTAAGACTCGATTTCTAAGATTATTCAATTTTATTGCCAAAATTCTAAGAGACTTTGTTTCTAGGGAGAGTGGATTTTTTTGTGCCTTTAATGGCAAGAGTCTAAGCGTTAGATTGTATGTTTCTAAGAATTAGAAACACTTTTTCCATCATCTAAAACCCTTCTGAAAAGACTGTTTCATGGATTCTAAGATACTTTGTTTACTAAATTCTAGGATAGCTTTAAGCAATTTGTTGATGGGATGTGGTGAGAGGGCAGAGTGGTTCAAGGATGAACAACCAGGGGTTGGGCTTGGAATCAGAAGACCTGAGTTCAAATCCTGTTTCAGACACTGACCAGCTTTGATTCTGAGCAAGTCTCAGTTTCCTTATCTGTATAGTGGGGATAATATAAACGCCACCTGGGCTTTAAAAGTAAATTTCTAAGAATTAGAAACAGTTGATTCTGAACAAGTCTGTTTTCTAATCTGTATAGTGGGGATAATATAAAAACTACCTGAGCTTTAAATAAGGATCAAATTTTTATCTATTTGTAAATGTATAATATACATGGATGTAAGGATCTATGTGTGTATTCTTTCTAGAGGAAGGTAGGCTTAACATAGTGGGAATTTGAACAGAGGCTTGGTGGTCAGAAAGTCTTAGCTCTGTCTCCATCATTGATTGGAGATTTTCCTGATCATGTCACTTGACCTTTCGTTTGGGTACCAATTGGCCTGTTGACCTCTAAACTACTGGGAAGTTCTGAGATCCTATGAGGCTCTCTTGAATTTAGTTTCTTCTGTGTGTGACCCTGGGCAACTCACTTTATCCCATCTGCCTCAGTTTCTTCATCTGTAAAATAAGCTGGAAAAGGAAGTGGCAAAGCACTTTGGTGTCTTTGCCAAAAAAAAACCCAAATGAAATCATAAAGAGCCGGATGTGACAGAAAAATGACTGAACGATTGCTCGTTTTAAATTGAGAGCCTTTTGTCATTCTCTGAGAACAAGAGAATAGGAAACCGATGGTATTAGTGATGGAAAGGATAACATTCAATTGTAGAGCAGCCCTGTGAGGTAGGTATTCATCCCCATTTTATAGATGAGGCGATTTAAGACTCGGCGATATCTGTCAAGGATTTTTGCCTCAGGTTCCACAGCTGTCACAGCCAAGTCATATCTCACCCTTCTGGTTCCCAGAGGAGTGTCTAGGACACATTTTCAGCAGGTTTTCTGTGGACAAACAAGTGACGGCCTCGTGTAGAGACCATCATGGGGGGTGGAGCGGGTAGTGGAAAAGATATGAAGAATTGGATCAACTCCATGACTCCATGACAGCAGCCAGGTCTGCTGTTCCTCCTTGCACAGGTGTGGGATGGCATGAGTGAAGTTCACATGTCCTTAACTGACCAGGCTGAAGGTCTTCTGGTAGGCTGATGGGTCTCCCGGGCGGGAACGGGGGGGGAGGGGTTATTGGTCCCAACCAAACCTGTGGGGAGCCCCTGAGCTAGGCTAGGGCAGAAGCAGAGGCAGAGAAGGGCTAGAGGGCACCCAAGCTGGGGCTGCTCAGACCCAGAAATCGGGAGAGCTCTTTCCCTTTCTATAAGAGGCAGCTCTTTCCAAACTCATTTCCCCAGAGACCCAGTAGCTCAGAAGAGCCCCAGCCACCCAGATATCCCAAGCATTTAGGGCAGAGGGATCTCTCAGGGACCAGATGAGAGTGGGCTGAGGGAATGGAAGAGGAAACTGGGCTGGGGGGACTTGAGGATGCAAAAGATGGAGCAGCCAGCCAGCAGAGGGCAGTAGAATGAAAAAAGAGACAGGACTGGGGGACGGCTTGGGAGGAGTGGATGAGGACAAATAGACTGGGGGAAAAGAAGTAGAGGGTCAACACCCAGCAGCAGTGAAGGGGTGGGGCAGGAGGCGGCTGAGAAAATACAGAGGCTCTTTCCTCTGTTTCTGGGTTTCAGAATCTCAAAAAGGATATCCGAACTGTGTTAGATGAGGTAGAAGACATTCGAATGGAAATTCTTCGGTGAATATAGGCAAATAGCCCCCCCCCCCCCACTGAGTGTAGCCATGAGCCCTGCCAGAACTGCCCCCTTCCCTCCTGCTGCCTCCCCCTCCCATAGATGGAGAGCAGGAGCTGCTCTGTCTCCACTAACCCACCCACCCCACCCCCAATAAGATTCAGAGTGTGGAGGAAGTGGGGAAGGAGGGTCCAGCCTAATAGACATCCTTGCCACCTTCATCCCAGGACACCCTCTCCCTCCCCCAATCACACATCCAGGGAGAGCAGAACTGTGCCCATGGAAAACTGGATTTCCCAGGGCTTCTGGAACAGTCTCTGCTGTCTTGGATTTGCGCAGGGACAAGGCCCAAAGTCAAAGTCTGACCAGGAGAGGCTTGGTTATACCAGAAAAAAAGGTGAGCATCCTTTTCTTTCCTTCCTGCTCCCACCAAGTTAGTCAGTGGGAGCCAAATATTTTTTAAGTGAGGCAGGTGGGCTCGGGAAAAAGAGCAGACCAGCCCTGCCCCATCCCCAGTTCACTGCATGATCTTGGATAAGTTTTCCCTCACTAGACTTCCATTTTTTCCCTTCAGTAAAATTCTGGGCAGCTAGCTGGCTCTCTGATGGGTAGAACAATGGGTCTGCAATCAAGAAGGTTTGGATTCAAATCCAGTGTCAGACACTTACTAGTTGGGCGATCCTGGGCAAATCACTTAACCTTCTCTGCCTCAGTTTTCTCATTTATAACATGAGCTGGAGAAGGAAAGGGCATATCACCTCAGTAGCTTTGTCAAGAAAATCCCAAATGGGGTTACAGAGTTAAATATGAATGAAATGACTGATAAAAAAAAATCTGGGAGAAGGGGAAAAATTTGGGCATTACTTCCCAATATTTTCAACTAGGAAATCCTGGAGGGGCCCCCCTTTTAATGCCAAAAAGCTTCATGAACCCCCCCTCCCCACATACATACAGCTGAAATCATAGCACAAGTTTTGTTGGTTCTGGGTAAAATTGAAATGACAATGCTTGGTTCATACATGGCTTCTCACTCCCTTGGCAATAACTCTCTGAACCACCCCTCCTCCCCCAGTCAGGAGTTATGATCCACAAGTTGAGAATCACTAGGCTGGGTGATCTCTAAGCTCTGATGTGTTTTATGTTCTATGGTCTGAGGTCCCCGAGTCCCAGACTGCTTAAGTGATTTGCCCAATATCACCCTAATCCTTTAAACTCTCGTCTGCCCAAGACTGTTACTGTAGTCAATTTCCAAGTTAGGAAGTGAATCTGACTTTGGGCTCGGTGTCCTTTCACAGCTTTTAACCTTGGCTTTTAATGAGAAATATACTTCTTCTATTTGGATGTTGTCCCCATAGGGAACCGATTTTAGTAAGCGTGCTGTATAATGAGCTGTCTGTGTATAAAGGAGCATTTTATATGCACACAGACACGATGGTCAACTGGGAAGTCAAGGTTAGAACCAAAGGGCCATTATTTCTCCGAGTCCAAGTTTCCCGTAAAAGTTTGGCCTGAATGGTCTATAAACTCCTTCCAATTCTAAACACATAATCCTGAGGTCCTCCATCTTGTAATGTCTCCGAGCCACAGGTTAAAATGGAGGAGGGTGAATGGGAGGTCCTTTCCATTTCCCAGCCCCCAGTAAGCTCCTCCCTGTCTCCTTCTGCCCTAGTCACCTCAGCCGCCACCACCCTGTGTACAAGAAGATGACAACTGCTGGACCAGGTAGGTGGAGTTTTCCCATTACATTCCATGGGAAACTCAGCCCCAAGGACAAGAAATTTCAAGGGTGGTTTGGGTCAGCACATCATATCAAGGCAATCCCTGGAGAAACACAACAAGCTTTGCCATTCGTTGGTCATAGTTGTGCTCAATGAGACCCACAAATTATCGATGGCAGGGGTGGGAGAGAGCATGATCCCAGTTGGGGTGGGTGGGTAAATGCCACCAGTGGAATGCCTCAGGGATCTATCCTTGGTCTCTGTGGCTTAATATTCTTATGGGTGACTTGGATAGAATAGCAGCTGAAATTTGTTGAATACTAGGGGGGATGGTTAATGTACTGAATTACTAAATGAAGAGCCAAATAAAGACTCTGGCAGGCTAGGATATTGAGTTAAATCTAATAAAAGGACATTAAAAGGGATAAAAAATATAATCATGTTTTTGAGGGTTTGAGTTTGAGGGTTTTTAAAAACCACCTTTCCAAGTTTGCCTCAAAAGATCTGATGGTCTCAGTGAACTTCAAGGTTCATATGACAAGAGTAATATGGGGCAGCAACCAAGAAAGTCAATGGGATCTTAGGTTGTATCAAGAGGCAGTGTCCGGGAATAAAGAGGAAATGATCCTATGGTCTTCTACCCTGTCAGATCATCTCTTGAGAAGTTCAGGCAGTTCTGGGCACCATATTTTAGGGAGAATATTGATAAACTGGAGAGTGTCCAGAGAAGGGCAGCTGAGATGGGTTCAGACAGTTCTGGGCGCCACATTTTTAGAGAGGATATTGATAAAGTGGAAAGTGTCCAGAGAAGAGCACCTGAGATGGGTAAAGGGCCCAAAGACCATGTTGTATAAGAATCAACTTAAGCAATTTGGCAATTTTAGCGCAAGGAGATGGCTTGGTAGCTGGTTTCCTGTATTTAAGAGACTGTTAAATGAAAAAAAGATTTGCCTTTTGCTGCTGGGCTCCACAGGGCAGAAACAAGAACACCAACTGGAAGTTAAAAGGTATTAAACTAATGATTAGAGTTCTCCGATAATAAAATGGCCTGCCTCTAGAAGTAGTGAGCCTCTTGGCACAGGAGTGGTTCAAGCAGAGCTTCCCACCTCCCCTATCCCCCATGAACATTTCAGAAAGGATTCCTTGACTGACTGGGCCCTGGGTGCTCTCTGAAATGCTAAAGTTAGAATGTTCAGTGATGGAAGCATTCTAAGCAGTAGATGGTGGCTTCTGAGAACATAATCCGTGCTCCAATTCTTGATCTCTTTAGGACCAAAACTCCTAGCTCAAAACTCTACTGTACCCACAATTATCGAGGACAGAGGGTTGAAATGAACTTCTTTGGCAATTCTATTGGTTTTTCCCCCAAGCCCCTCAAAATAATAAGATCATAGAATAGTGGCGGGAGAAGCCTCAGAACACAGAACGTTAGAAGAAATCTCAGAACAAAAAATGTGAGCTGAAAGAGTTCCTAGAACAAGGAACGTAAACACTAGATGACAGGGGTCCTCAAACTTTTTAAAGAGGGGGCCAGTTCACTGTCCCTTAGACTGTTGGAGGGCTGGACAAAAACTTCGTTTTGTGGGCCTTTAAATAAAGAAACTTCATAGCCCTGGGTGAGGGGGATAAACGTCCTCAGCTGCTGTATCTGGCCCGTGGGCCATAGTTTGAGGACCCCTCCACTAGAACATAAGATGTCAAAGCTGGGAGAAAGCTTAGGTGTCTAGACGGCATCTCTCATTTTATGTAACTGGAACCCAAAGCTTGGAGAGCTGAGCAGCCCAGCCAAGATCCCATGGGGAAGTAGTGACCGAGCTGGGATGCTTGTCCGAATCCCGTGCTTTCTGCCCTAGGCTAGGGCACCCTGCCCGGCAGAGCAGTGTCAGGGAGGCACTTCCTCCCACTTCATCTCTTCTCCTCTTCCCTCCTATGCCCTCAGGAAATCCTGGACCTTCTTCAGCAAGGCCGGTTTGTGCCTGTTGGTCTGCAGCGTCTTGTTTTATATGTATATAGTGAACCCCACCCCCTATGAGTGCCTTCTTCCCCCAATCATTGGCCAGAGGACTCTCTGGCGAATCCGGACCTGGTTCAACCCCTTCCTCAGGGTGGAAGTGGACGACTTCCTGCCATTTTAGGCCCAGAGCTTTGGGCAGGGAGGTGAGTTCTGCCCCCAGATATGAAGCTGATTGCTTCTGAGTACGGACCAGCCCTGCCAGAGAAGTCACAACAGGAACAGGCCTCTGAGTCTCCCCCTACCTTGCCCCTGAGGGCAGAAACTCAGGATTGTCATGATTGAGCAGGATCCTAACCATGAAATCATTAATTTAGGGTCATGTGAGACTCAAGAGGCTTCTTGTCTAACCCCCTCACTTTATAGATGAGTAAACTGAGGCCCAGAGAGGCCAAATAAATTTGCCAAGGTCACATGGGTATTAAGAAGTCAGATCCAGGGTTCAATTCCAGTTCACAGAACTCTAAATTCAGCCCTGTTCCTTCTATAGCAAACACTACCTGGAAGATCTTCCTCTGCCCTCCCCAAGTCCCTAGAACCCTGAGTTTTCTAAGGACATCATTTCTAACCCATCCTCCACTTTCTGTGGTGACATTTTATCCTGCCACAGTTCCGTGAATGAAAAAGCAGGAGCCATGACTCTCTTCCGAAATGGCAACAAAACTGAGACCCAGATGGGAAAAAATTTGTGTCTCTGTGTCTCTGTGTGTCTGTCTCTTGTCTCTTTGTCTCTGTCTCTCTCATTTCTCTGTCTCTGTGTCTGTCTTTGTCTCTGTTTCTTGTGTCTGTCTCTCTCCTATCTCTGTCTGCCTCTGTCTCTTTCTCCATCTTTTTCTCCCCCTTCGTCCATTCCTATCTCCCTCTCATCTCTGTCTGTCTCTCTGTATTTCTGTCTGTCTGTGTGTCTCTGTCTCTGTCTCTCTTTCTCTGTGTATATGTCTTTCTCTGTCTCTCTTTCTCCTTTGTGTCTCAGTTTTCTCCACTATATGCCTCCTAGTAGGGCAATTCTGGGGAAAGTATTTAGTAATTGGAAGAAGAGAATGTAATTTTGTACAAATTATATCAAACAGAACTATTACTAATGGAAAGACCCCCTACAAGGTCGCCTAGTCCCCCTTCCCTGATCCTCAGTCTCAATAAAATGAGGGCATTAGATAAGATGATCTTTCAAGGGGTGCCTGGATTTTAGCCCCAGAGTGGGGCAGGCTGGGCCAAAATTGGCAGGGATGAGCAAAAAAATGGCCCTGGGTCAGAGGGGATACAACGCTGACTCACTCTTCCAGGGAAGAAGAGAACACAAGTCCACTCTCCAGGCTGCCTTCTTTTTCTCTGCAATTGATGGGAACCAGATGCTGACTCCAGCCCCATTCATCCTATTCTTTTGGAGGGCTGAGCCCTGGAAAGCATCACAGAGAGATTTCTGATATTTGAGATGATGTATGTTTGTGTTTGTCCTTGGAAATAGCCACCAAGTCCCCGTTCCTCCCCCACTTCTCCTCAAGTGCTCAGACCCTCTCCCCTCTTTCCGACTCAATCCCCCCGAGGAGTCACCCCAGAGAAAAGAAGCCTGTGAGGTGAATGGCCAAGGGGCTAGAGGGATGAGGGGAGGAGGTGGCTTCAAGAGGCAGCAACCTCAAAAGTTCTTAGGAGTCACAAAACCTGACTTCCTCTTTGTTATGGGAACCCAGGAAAGCCCCTCTCCTCCTTCTGGGCCTTTGTTTCCATTTTTCAAAAAAGTGCTAAGTCTTGGGAATTGAGGAGATCAGTCTCCTTGTTTACAGAGATTGAAGCTGAGGCCCAAAATGCGGAAATGACGCTGAGGGTTCCAGAGTGAATCGGTGTCAGACTGGGGATGGGGGGTAGAGAGTGGGGGGAAGCCTGGACTCTTCAGAAATCTGCTACAGAAAAGAGAGTGGAGGAACAAAGCAGTCTTGGGGCCAAAGACTTTGTAACAACATGAGCACATCTCTCTCTGATTAGAAGCTGGACGCTTTTCTCCCTCTGGAGACCTGGGCCTGTGGTCTATATGACTTCGAGTGCCCAAGATTTCACCCAGCCACCCACCTGGGAAATGGAATTTCTGCTCAAGGAAAGGGGGTGCAGGGAACGTTCCTCTGGCACGGGACCTGCCCCATCACAGTTGTCCTGCCTCCCTGAGGGCCCTTGGGAGACAGGGATGGCTGCTAAGATCAGTTTATTTCTGCTGCCAGGGACCAGAAGCACCGATTTTCCCGAAGGTCCTGGGGCTAGCAATCCCAAGCTTACTGAGTTGATTTTCCCCCCCATCTCTGGCCAGGGCCAGAAAGGACACATTATGGAAAGCAAGAGAGTCTCTGGGACCTCACTGCTCCCACAGATAAAAGGAAGAGGGCAAACCAGCCTTTTAGAAGACCAAGTTAGCCAGGCTCCCATCGCTCTGTGAAGGAGCTAGGGAAAGTGTCATTAGACCCATTTTATAGTTGAGGGAACAGATAAAGAAGAGAAGTGACTCCCAGAGCTGTGATATTTCCAAGGAAGGACCTGGGATCATAGATTTAGCTACTAGGGTTGGACCCAGATCTTCAGAGGACAAATCTTGCCTCCTTGATTTGAGTAGAGAGAGAATTCAGAGACAGTAATGGAGACTTTGAGCCAAAATAAGGGAAATCTCTATAGGGATGTAGAGAGAGAGAGAGAGGAGACGACATCAGAGCTTTGTTTGGCTAAGATCAAGCAGGAGAAATACAACCCAGCCACCCTAATACGTGTGTGCGTGTGTGAGCACATGTTACAGAGGTTACAGAGCCTGACAGATGGCATTCTGGGCTAGGGTAAGAGGAAATCGATTTGTCACCCATTCTTTCTCAGGGCAGGAAAATCTGCTCTTTTAATCCAGGGTGTCCCCTTACACTGGTGCTCTTGGGAACACACACAAGTGCTCTCTCTCTCACACACACACACATACACAGTTACACAAACACTCTCCCAAAGTCACACTCCTAGATTCACTTACATGTACACACAATCTCACACACTGACTCTGTCACTCAGATTTCCACACATCCATCCATGCATGCGCACTTATAGTCACACTCACACACACTCATGGGCACAAACGCTTCGTCACACCCAGAAACATACAAGGTTACACTCATAAGCACGTTTACATGCCTCCACCTCCCCTCCATGACCTCAGAGCCCCCAGGCTTCCAGACCCCCTCAGTTCCCAGGGTCCGCCGCCCTCATCCCACCCCCTCTCCCTCCTCGGGAACACCTGGGGTTCCCATCCCCTCTCCAAGCTTATCCTAGAGGCAGCTTCCCTACTGGGCTGCTGCTGTTGGGGGCGGGGCAGATAAACAACTTTATTTCTCTAGGCATCTATAGAGTATTAAACCTTGTACAGTGCTCAAACTGCGTGAGAAAGGAAGGCAATTTTTTCCAATGGGAATAATAGCACGGGGCGGGGGGGGATCTGGGAAGCTTAAGGGCTTTGGTGTGCAGAGTCTGGCCCCCAGAAGCTCCCCCATCCCTTACACCCACAGGCTCAGCATGTTGCCTGGGCCGCAGCTGTTGCTTTACTATAGTTACAAAGGCTCCTGGGGCTGTACCTACAGGAGTCCGGCCAAAAGGGACTGGGAAGAGCGTCAAAGGGATGTGCATGGGCCCCTAGTGTGGGGGTGGAGGCGGGGGGAGGCAGCAGTCCGGAGCAAAGGAGGGCCTCCTGGAATTTGCTCAGTCTGGCCCAGCGTGGAGGCGCCCTTCCCTCTTTCCCAGACCACCTTGTAATCCGACACTCTTGTTTGGGGTCTCTGAGTGGGGGGAAGGGGGAAGGGAAGGCCAGTCCAATACAGCAGGACCCGGGAGGTGGCCCCGCCGGCTGCTGCAGCTGCTGCCTCTAGTCACCATCGCTGAGGCCGGATCTCTGGGAAAGCTCCCTTGGAAACGAGGCAAAGCCAGCTGGCCTTGGCGTGCTCCGCTCCCCCTCCCCTCCCCAAGGGACGGACTTCTCCCAACTCAGCCCCCAGCTATTTCCGCTCTGGAGGGAGGCCTAGGCTGGGCCACAGCTGCTGGCTTGGAGATGCCATCGCTGTCAAAGAGGTTATTTAGAGATCCCCCCTCCCCACGCCGGCCCCTGAGGCCAGTCAGGGGACGCTCACGCTGAGGGCCTGGCTCGCCCCCAGCTCTCAAGGCGGGGAGTGGACACAGGTTCTCAGACATGGCCGAGATGTGGACCGACTCTGCTTAGTTGTATTTGTTAGCAGAGGCCTTCAGTGGGATGGCCGGGGAGGGACGGGGGACTCAGGGGCTGGGGAGTCAGTCAACAGGTATTAAGATTTACTGTGGATCAGATGCTTAGAGCTGATTGAGGCAGTTGGGGGGCTAGCAGTCAGACTTCCACCCCTAGACTGAGGAAGAACTGAGTTCAAATTCAGCCTCGGACACTAGCTGGGTGACCCCGGACAAATCATTTAACACTGTTTGCCTCAGTTTCATCTCTAAAACGAGATGCAAAAGGAAATGACAAACCAGTCCAAAATCTCTGCCAAGAAAACCCCAAACTCTGTTACAAAGAGTCAAACAACTGAACAATGTAGCAAGTGCTTGTAAGCCAGGCCCTGAGCTAAGTGCTGGGGATATAAAGAGGCAAAAAAACAAAATCCCCCTCCCCAAGGAGCTTCCACTCCATTGAGGGAGAAAACCTGCAAATGGCAATGGAGGCGATGGTCAGTGTCCCACGGACTCAGTCCTGGGCCCTCTGCCTTCATCTCCCCATTTCAGTCGCTGATCTCTATTCCCATGCACTCAATTGACTTCCCCCTCAAGATCATTCACAGGTTTATTGTCCAGTCCCAACCTCTCCCCCAACTTTGTTTTGAAACATTTTTCAAGGTTTCATCCTTGAAACCTTCCAACTTTTTCAACAGCTCCAATTCAAGTCCCACTGCAAACATTCCCATTCCCGTCAGTGACATCCCCCGGCTCTCACTCCAAGCTTTGTCTCCCTGCCCGTATCCAGACCATTGCCAAAGCTCGCCGATTCCTCTCTCCAGGACATCTCTCCCTATACTGCTGCAGACCCTCCCCACATCAAGCCCGGAAAACTGGAATAGCCTCTGGTGGTTCTCAGGCTTGGCTCTCCTCACCCCCAGCCCATCTTCCACTGGGGTCTGAGTGATTCTCCCGAAGAGCAGCTTTGATGATCATGCAATCACCATCAAACTCCTTTGGTTCCTTATCACCTCCAGGACCAAATGTCAAATCTGTCCTTTGGCTTTTAAAGCCCTCAACAGCCTGGTGCCCTCCAAACCTTTCCTGCCTTTGAAATTTCTTGCATCAGATGCCCCACCTCTTACTCTGAGATCCAGGGACCGAGCCTCCAACAAAACCCTCCATGTCCTGGGACAGAGGCCAGCCTCCTCTGCCTCATCTCAGCTTCCTGATTTCCCCAGTTCCCTTAGTCCCCACCAAGATCTCACCACCTACAAGAAGCCTTTTCCCATCATCCTCCATGCTAGTGATCTCTTTGAGATTACTTCCAATTTGTTCGATTTGGAAGTTATCATTTGCTCATTGTCTTCCCCCAGTAGATTGTGAGTTTAAGGTCAGAGATGGGGTTTGCCTTTGTATCACACAATAAGTGCCTCATAAATGTTTATGGATTGACTTCTTATAGAAGGGGAGCTTAACTGAGTCTTGAAGCAAGCCAGGGAGACCAAGAGAGAGCTGGGAAGAGCAGTGTAGATGTAGGATACAGCTAGGAGTGTCCTAACAGCCCAGCTTCCTGAGTCCTTGGACAAGAGTCCCATGGCTGTCATTTCATCGGTGAGAAAACTCCTTCCTGGGACACGAAAAGATCCTGGGACTTCCTCAGTCACCCAGCAAGCATGTGTCAGACACAGAATTTGAATCCAGTCCATTTCTACTTTTAGATCTGCCCTCTGGGCACTTTAAAAAGTGAACATTAATAGTTTATCATTTCAAACACAACCTTATATTTTTCTTTGCATATTAAAGTGTTTGTGTTTCTTGATTAAGCTCATAATTTTTTTTTTTAAGGAAAAATGAATTTGTTGGAGAAGCTTTGGGCCAGAGTCAGAAGGAAAGTTCTCTGAAGCAAGCTTGGACAATCAAGGATAAACATCTGGGGATCTAATTTCCTCAATCATGAGCTCAGTTTCCTAAGCTCCAAAGTGCAGGGGCTGCTGCGGGGGTGGGGGCGGGGAGGAAAGAGGGTCTCAAAGGATCTCTCCATCCAGCTGCCAGGATTAGTAATACTGAGAAAGCCCAGGCCCTTCTAAAGAGGCCAGAGCAAGGAAAGGACTCCATGCTGGGAGACCAACCCACTCCCCAGCTCCCCACCCCCCACTCCGGTTCTGGGTCATGAATTAAAGAGAACCACAGGAAATGAGGGATATGTGATAGTGACCATAAGCTGACATAATTAGTCCACAAGAATTTTTTAATTTTATTTTTAATTTATGAAATAAACCATTTCCATAAGCATTTTAAAGTACTTATGCACAAGAACTGTGCCCAGTTCTAGAAATTCAAAGACTATCTTTTCCACAGTCTCCCAACAAAAAAGGTGAACGGTCATTTATCTTCAGAGGGATGGCTAGCCATGGGAACATGGCCAGGAAAGTCTGGGTACTGAGCTACCCACTTAAAGGTGACCTGGGAAGCTTTAGGATTCATTGTTCCCTAAACCACTTTCATCTGTGGCCAAAGAGAACCTGGGTATGTCGACTTTATTGGCCCACAGAGTTCTTTGGGGCAAAAAATCAAAGTTCCCAGTCTTCTAGAAATTCAAGATTTTGCACTGAGGAATAGGACACGCTGTACGTACTCCCTCTTTCCTTCCCAATCATGATGCTCACAGGCTTCCTTCCTCCTTTTTCATTTCCCAAAGGACACTGAAACAATGGCCCCAATTATAGTTTACCATCATTATTATCATTAGGAAAAAAAAAAAACAGCACAGTCCAGGCTTTGGACTTTGTCGTCTTAAATAAGCTCATACCTCTGTTTACCCCATGGTTAATCAGTCTTGGTTAGCCTGTGTGGGATAGACTCATTCTTGATGACATCCACTGGGTCTGCTCTGAGAATCCTATCCTGGCTCTTCTCTTCCTTGAGAAAACAATTCTGGGCATTCTGGGGTCCATGAGCTTGTCCTTTTTGTATTTTCACAATCATTTCTTCTGAGTTTAGAGTTTAGAATCATCTCTAGGAGCCTAGAAATGGAAGTAGAAGAGACCATTGAGTCCATCTAGCCTAACCTCCCCATTTTATTGATAAGGAAGCTGAGGCCCAGTGACATCATATAGTTTGCCCCAATCATACAGGCAGGAAGGAAAAAGTGGAATTTGAACCCAAGTCTTCCCAGTAATAGGTGGATTTTTTTTCTGAATGAGAACAAAAAACATCTTTATGAAAGCAAGAGGCAGGTATACATTTAATGGAGATATCTTGGAGCCTTTTTCAATAAAATTGGGGGGAAACAATAGCTCTCTTCCCTTCATCTGTCTCTCAACCACCAATCAAGGAACAGTTTGAGGTTCCTTTGTCCCACCCAAGTCCACAGGGCCCATGAGACGGCCAGGGACTCACAGTGACAACATGGCTGCTCATAAGGTTGGTATGAGCCAAGAGTCATTGATGACAATCCTGCTAGTGAGAAGGGAGAACCATCAAACCCAAAGATGAAACTCGTTAAGTTTTTGTAAGAAAAAATTCAAGGAGACAGAGGATGAGGGCATCAGGAAGGAGAAACTACTAACTAGAGGGTCAAGCAGTGATTTCAGATACCGTCAAAGGTCAAGATAGGGAAGCCTTGAGGAGTTCAATGACGGGTGCAGTTACAGCCAGATTCAGTCAGAGCTGAGATTTGAACCAGGTCTCCCTCACTCCCGGAGGGGCTAACGCCAATCCCCGCACCAGTCAGTCCATGCTGTTATAAAGAGCAGAGTCAGGACAAATGGATGAAGATCACAAAGTCTCCACATCCAGCTCAAGGCAGGAGTAAATGTTCTGACAAATGACTCATCCCCAAGCAGATATGCTGAACAACAGAAATTATCTGCTCCAGTTTCTATACAGAGAAGGAAACTGGTTTAAAAGCAGTTAAATGGCTTATTGATGGCCACACATTTAATTAGTGTCAGAGGTAAGACTCCAGGCTGGATGATCACCACAAATGGGAAAAGGGGAATGCAGAGTAACCTTGAAGGAACTGATACCCCAGGTCACAGACCCCTTAACTGCTCGGCCTGCATCCAGAAAGTGTGATCCCCCCTTCCTCTGTCCTGGACAGACCACATCAAGAACACTGTGTCCAGTTTTCGGGACAACGGTTTATTAAAAAGCTGGAGAGCACACAGAGCCGGGATGCTCAGTATGCTTTAGCTCATGCCAAATAAAACTCAGAAGATATTTAACCTGCAGGGACGTGATAGGCGACTTTAAATATTTAAGAAACTGGAAAAAGGATTAGCCTTGTTCTACTTGGCCCTGGAGGGAGAACTGGGAGAGATGGAAGCTTTCAGGAGGCAGATTAAGGCTAGATGTCAGGAAAAGCTTCCAGACAATTTATATTACTCCAAAGTGGGGCTGGCTCACAAGGCAGCAAGTTCTTTCTCACCAGAAATCTTAAAATCCAAGTTGGATAATCAACTTCTCTATTATATCATAGAGATTCTTATTCGGGTGTCTGTTAGACTCGGAGGCCTCTTGGTTCCCTTCAAAACATTAGTTTTTGTGGTTCTAGAAAAGCAACAAAGCTTTATTTTTAATGAACTCCTACATAAAAATAATTGTGGGAAAAGCAGCAAAAAAAAAAGCAAAAAAGAATTCAGGATGAAGTACAATTTAGGCCAAGAGAGGCAATTATGATTCACAATTAAGAAAACAACCCACAACAAAATAAAGTAGAGCACTAGGAAATCTCATGTCATGTGATTAAATCAGAGTAACAAAATAACTAAGAGGATCTTTCAAAAACCAGGAATTCTGGGGTCTATGAGCTTGTCCTTCTTGTATTTTCACAATCATTTCTTATGAATTTAGAGTTTAGAATCAGCTCTAGGAGCCTAGAAATGGAAGTAGAAGAGACCATTGAATCCATCTAGCCTAACTTCCCCATTTTATTGATAAGGAGGCTGAGGCCCAGTGACATCATATAGTTTGCCCCAATCATACAGGTAGGAAGGAACAAGTGGAATTTGAACCCAAGTCTTCCCAGTAATAGGTGGATTTTTTTCTGAATGAGAACAAAAAACATCTTTATGAAAGCAAGAGGCAGGTATACATTTAATGGAGATATCTTGGAGCCTTTCTCAATAAAATTGGGGGGAAACAATAGCTCTCTTCCCTTCATCTGTCTCTCAACCACCAATCAAGGAACAGTTTGAGGTTCCTTTGTCCCACTCAATCCACAGGGCCCATGAGATGGCCAGGGACTCACAGTGGCAACATGGCTGCTCATAAGGCTGGTATGAACCAAGAGTCATTGATGACAATCCTGCTAGTGAGAAGGGAGAACCATCAAACAGGTCTCACCATGTTGGGTGCTGCTGCTGCTTCCTAAGGTTCTTTGGGCCTCCCCAACCACCCTCCAGACCCCTGGCACTGCCATCTAACCTGCTGATTGATGTACCCTAACCATATCTGGCCTTGCTATTTGACCTGATGGTGTATCCAAAGGCCACCGGGCCTTCTCTTCTACTTTATAGCTATGTTCAGTCTCCCCCTGTTAGAATGAGAGCTCCGAGAGAGCAGGACCTTGTTCTGCTTTATAACCCCAATACTTAGCACAACAAAGTAAGTGTATAAGAAACACTTTTGCATTCATTCATTCAAAACCATTTGAAATAGCTTCAGAAATTCAATCTATTACAGTAAAGACAAGAAAGAGACGTTAAGGGAGCAAGCATAGTCAGAGACATTAAAATAGCTCTATTTGCAGAATATATGATGGTATATATTTAGAAAGAGATTGAACCAGAAAAAATGTATTGAGATGACAAGTCGCTTCATCAAGACAGCGGGGAGTAAGATAAGCCAAAAATTCATCAGCGATTCTAGAAACCACTAACAAAAGCTAGAACAAACTGTCAGAAAGATGAATACCACAAAAATTAATTTATAAATTTAATATAACACCAATCCAAATACCAATAGACATTTTTATAGGGATAAAATGACAACAAAATTTATGTGGAAAAGTACACGAGCAGATGAGGACATTAAGGAGCCCCACATGGGGAAAAGGAAGAAAAAACTCCCAACCCCGAGGGATCTCAGCTCCCCCCACAATTCCCCTATCATGAAAGTTATATAGGCCTAAACTAAAGCTGGAAAAATAAATGGGGGAGGGAGGGGCAGGCAGAAGAGTCATTCCAAAAAAAATAAATAAAAAGTTTCCAGCAGAGTAGCATTTAACAAATCTTAAACGGCAAAAATATTGTGCAAGGGAATAACATTATTCAGTCATATTTGTTGTGAAAATTGGCCAGCTGTATGGTGATAACTGAGATTAGATCCCCGTCTGATGCTTCCAAGTAGATCAAAGAAAAACATGTTAAAAATTATTACAAGGCAAAATGACACATCTATCATATTTGTGGAGACAAAAGAAACTCATCCATTCAAGCAAGCCATAAATCACTATAGAAAAAAATGATGAATTGGATTATATAATATTAAAGGGATTTTGACATTCAAAATGTAAAATGGATTGGCATAAATGGATAAAAGAGCCCATTTCTTAGAAGAAACAAATTGTTATGAGCCACTGGAAAAAAATGTTTAAGCTCCCAAGTACACAAATGAATGTAAATGAGAACCGCCTTGACACACACCGATTAAACAAAGAAGTTATCCCTCCCGCATCACAACTTTCCCCATTGCTATTGTGATATTTTGTGGGTCAGCATAAGAAATTGAGTTTTATAGAAGTTCCAGAGGCCACAAGGGACACAGAAAACGTCTAGAAACTCAGAAATGTATAAAAGATATGTACAGCATTGTATAATTTCAAAATTTTTGATCGTCTAATACCATAGTCGTTCAAATTTCTTCCCCAGTACAAAGCAGAACCAAAAAATGTTCTCGATTTTCCAGATTGTGGGATGTCCCTTGCCTCTACCATGTGGAAGGGATGGCCCTAATATGGAATGGGAAAATCTAATGCTGGTGGAGCTGTGGAGAATCAGGCTCACTCTAATGCAATCAGAATAGCACAAAGGCCGCAACGCCGTTCATACTCTTTGGTGTGGATCCGTACCCCATGGATGCTACGTCAAGGAGATAAAGAAATCTGTGGACTGAAACACTCACCATCACTTTCTTTGCAGCAGCAAAAGGCTAGAAATGATCCGTGTGTCCAGTGGTTGGGTCAGAGGAGAACAATTGCTAACTGTCCGAGTATGAATGATATATTTAACATGTATTGGACTGCCTGCTATCTAGGGGAAGGGAAAAGTTGGAATGGAGAGTTTTGAAAGGGTCAATGATGAAAAATTACCCATGCATATGTTTTGTAAATAAAAAGCTATACTAAAAAAAGAACTTAAAAATGTCAAGAAAAAGAAAAATGCATGTAAATTTGAATTGAACAATACCAAAATAATAATAATAATAAATTACTCTAATGTTTTATCACTTAAAAAAAAAACAAGTATGAATGATGGACACTTCCAGAGTGTCACTTCACAGCAACTCCAAATCCACTGGCCTTTTCTGCATCCCCGACCCTCACACTCTCTCTGCAGCCTTTACCATCACTGACCTCCACATCTTCTAGCATTTCTCCCGGATAATCTTTCCTCCTGGCTTTTCCCAACATTGCTCTCTCCTAACCTGTCTGGATATTTCTTCTCATTTTTCTTTTCTGCATCATCATCCCTGCACAGACTATTTTCCCTGTCTAGAATGTAATGCTGCCTCCTAGGATCCAGAGCTTCCTTCGGAGCCCAGATCCCCTGGTTGCTAAGGCTTTCCACAAACCTTGCTTTTTAAAAATGAAGTAATTGTGTGTGTGTGTGTGTGTGTGTGTGTGTGTGTTTACTTGTGTGTTACTTCCTGTCCCTAAAAAAAAAAAAAATGCAACGTCCTCCAAGAGAGACAATGTTTTATTTTTATAATTGTATTCCCAGTGCCTGACACAGTGTCTGGCCCATAATTAGTACTTAATAAATGCTTGTGGAATAAATTTAAGCATAAAGGGAGCTACGGGAAGGCATACAAAAGCCGAGGTAATTTGAAGAAAGAAGGGGGCTTAGAAAGCCTAACCCTTCTGGTTTTCATCCTTCTCCTGGACATCTCCCTCTTCCATCCCAAGTATGTTCCCTCAGGCAAACTAGGAAACTGTGTGTGTTTGGAAACAACCAGTTCTGTACATTGGAAATGAAAAGGTATTGGGGTCAGAAAAACATCCCAGAATTCAGCCCTGCTCCTTCTGTCTCGGAGGAAAAAGTGGGCATTCTGGGAAGGCCCCAAGGATCATAGGAAGGACTCCATAAGAAGATGCTTTGTGCTCTGGTCCTAGGATTTAAACACTTAAGGGGTTAGATTGGTTCATGTGCGTCAGGTCCATTGAGAAGATGGGCACCTTCCACAGCTTCAGGCTGCTGGGACTTTAGGGGAAGATCTCTGACTTGAGGGAATAGAGAGTGGGGGCAACACTGAGACAACACGATCATGTGTCCACTTTCCAAATCCAAATGGTCACCTGACCATAGGGAGGAATGCCCTGTTACCTGGCCACAAAAGGATTGAGAATGGCTCCTCCTCTTCAGGTCAAAGTGGGGTTACTAAACACTCAGGAGCCCATGGTATTCCTGAGGAAGGAAGTAAAGATGGCTTTGCTTCTGAGACCCAGTTCCAGCTGTTCTTCCCCAGGTTCCCGAGATTCTCCAGCATCAGGCCCCTGTACGGCAGCTTTGAGAAGGGAATAGCCACCCTCACTGCTCTCAGGCGAGGTTCTCAGCCATGCCCTCAACTGTCACCAACTCCTAAGAAACCAGTCTAATTTGGGCATGCCACCCCACTCTCACACAGAACTGGCAAGAGAGCTGAAACAGGGAGCAAAGCCAGAGAAGGGCTCTGACAGTGTCTGGCTTTGTCAAGAACCCCCCAAAACCACACACATACACAAAGCTAGTTGACTGAATGGGTCCAATGCTCCGGTCACTCTTCCCCTGGCTACCATAGGGGTTTAATCAATGCTTGCTCATTGATTCCTTGATTACCCAGCTTCCCCTTAAAGATCCCTAGTGAGAGGCAGCCCACCACCCCGTGAAAGCCCATTGAACTTCTATGTTGTCTCTCTCACTGAAAGGAAGTTTCCCCCTGCCACTGACCCTCAGTTTGCATCTTTATCACTTCCCCCCATTGCCACTCAGGACAAGTCTACATTTGACCCTTTAGCAGCTTTTGGCAGCTACCACACCTTGCTCCTTTACCCTCTGATCTCCTCCATAACAGGCCTTCATATACTTGAAGAACTTAGCTGCTGAGGGGTCAAATGAAATGAGAACTGAAGAAAAATCACCACCTTCAGCAGAGAAGAAAGAACTCGGGGACTGCAGTTTTAGTCAAGTGCCAAAGGACAAAGCCAGAATGCAAAGGGTTGAGGAGGAAACAAGAGGTAAGGAAATAAAGGCATATATAGTCACCCTTTTAAAAAAAATTCTTTTTTTCCCTGGTTATACCTGTACATTTATTTTAAACACGTTTTATAGTCACCCTTTTCAAGGAGATTGGCTATGAAAGGGAAAAGACAGTTGGAAGGGGCAGCAAGGGCAAACAGCGTTTGCCGTTGTTTTGTTTTTGTCAGAACGGTAGAGATCAGTGAAGGTCAGTACAGCAGACAATAAAAGCAGGAGTAACAATAACACCTGACATTGACAATTTTTCATGTCTAGTACTTGAAAGATTTGGAAAGATTGTGTTTTGCCTTATGTGTCTCCAGTGCTTAGCCGAGTTCCTGGAGCATTCAGTTATTCCTTCCATATCATGACTTTCCCCATCATAGTTTTGACCCAATGAAGGTCAACAGAAGAAATTAAATGGGAATTTGGGAGGGGTTTTGCAGGAGCTGCAGATGGCACGCAAAGGCTAGAAACATCACCTGGATCTACATATTGCCTATGACCAAAAATTTAACTCAAATTTTATAATAAGGTACTGTAAATGCCCCCTAAAAGAAAAAGAATAAAATTCCAATTTCTCCGGTATAAAGGGAAGGCCAATAAATTTTACACGGATTTTCCAGATCACAGGAGTGCTGGATCCCTAAGCCCTGAAATGTAAAAGGGATAACTACAGAATCCATTTAATAAATGCTTGTTGTGCCAGCAGCTAGAGGGCACTGTAATGGACTGAACACTAGCTCTGGAGTCAGGAGGACCAAATTCAAATTTGACCTCAGATATTTTAACACTTACTAGCTGTATGACTTTACCTTAATTACCTCTCAAAATAAATACACTGACTGAAAACCATACTCCAAACATTCTCTTCAATGAAGAAAAGATGTTGAAGAAATGAGGAGAGAAGATTAAAGAAGAGAGAGGGGAGGTAGTGGGACTAAGGGACTCAGGTGAAAGACTAGTCTGGGTAAGAAGGTCATTAGAAGAAATCCCCAAGGATCAGTGCCCAGCTATATAGTTATCCTCCGGTCATTTTTCAGTCATGTCTGATTCTTCATGATCCCATTTGGGGTTTTCTTGGCAAAAATACTGGAGTGGTTTCTCATTCCCTTCTCTAGCTTATTTTACAGAGGAGAAAAATGAGGCAAATAGGATTTAGTGATTTACCCAAGATCACACAGTAAGTGTTCAAGTCTGATATGAACTCAGTTCTTCCTAAGTCCAGCCTGGCACTCCATCCACTGTGTCACCTATCTGCCTATAATTTAATTGTTTTTTTTAATGACTAATAAATAAATAAATGTATTTATTCTTTTAAGAAAGGCTTGTTGGGGCAGCTAGGTGGTACAGTGGATTGAGCAGCAGCCTTGAAGTCAGGAGGACCTGAGTTCAAATCTGGTCTCAGACACTTAACACTTTCTAGCTGTGTGACCCTGGGCAAGTCACCTTACCCTAATTGCCTAAGGAAATGAAAAGAAAAAGGAAAGGGAAGGAAGAAGGGAGGGAGGAAAGGAAGGAAGAAAGGAAGGAGGGAAGAAAGAGAAATTTTATAAAGGAGATGGAACCTGAGATGAGTCTCACACGAAAAGAGCTCTGGGAGATAGATGTGAGAAGTGAATCCATTCTAATTGGAAGTGAAAGAGGAAGGTTCTGTCCAAATGCATGAGGCAAGATATGGAACAGCAAAATTGTAAAGTTATCCAGGATGGCTGGAACATAATGCAGATGAAGGAAAAGTTTGGGAAGTAGATCTAGAATGGACTTAAAGGCTTTTGAGGAGGGATCTGTGCCTTCGGAAGATAAGCTATTTGACAGATAGGTTAGAGTGAAAAGGAAAGGGACTTGAAAAGGGAGCCCCATTAGTAAATCATTTCAGCAGTCATCACTTCTATATGGTAAGTGATAGAGATGGCCTCCAAGGTTGTGACTAGAAAAATTGTGATACAGGAGCCACCTGCCAGTGGCTGCTGGAGGTCTAACTCAGAGCTGTAGGACGGATCTCTTCATGTGAGAGACTGATGATTGTAGCGGGATGAAACTCTGAAAAAGGTGTGCTTGAATCAAACAAGAGAGCACTGAATGCTAATTACCTCTTCCATGTGAGATAATGGCTCAATGAGCATATGTTTGGATAAATGGCTCTCCTCAGGATTGGGGCTTGCTGAATGCTTGGTGGTGGGGTAATCGTAGGCAAGGATTGGAGGGCTGAGGGAGAGAAGTCAGGGACGAGGAGGAGAGAGGCTGGAGACTCTGGACTCCAGAATCCAGAATATATCTTTGATGAGCCACATGGCAGCTCGCCTGCCTCCTTTACTTCTCCCCCTAAAGATCAAGGACTTTGATTTATCCTGACTCTGGCTGACCTCAAGGCCTTCCAGGGAATTAGCCCATACTTTACAGATGATGATACAAGGAGACTGAGAGGCAGTTGCTTCTCTGACCTCTCTCCTCTTCCATCTGCCTCCAATTTATCTCATTCTCAATCCACAAAGAACATCTGCATAAGTAAAGGCTACTTTGCAATTCCTTCAAGTGTTGTGATTCACAGCTGTGGAGGCTCTCAGAGAATTGACCCACCCCTTCATCTAGATATGGTCTTTAACAAAATATGGTGATACCCTTCATAGAAATAGGGACATCTGGAGGACTGGAGATTGCATGAAGGGGGATAAACTAAACCTACCCAGATTCCCCCTTTCTACGGCTCTTTCCTTAGAATTACATGGTAATTTCTATATGGGCTTTACTTTTGTGTTTATATACTATCTCCTTCCAAATGAATGAAAGCTTCTTGAGGGCAGGAACTGGTTCCCTTTTTTAGCTGCATCCCCTGTGCCTTGAACCTAGTAGGTCTTCAATGTTTGTTGTGTGAATAAAGAATAATTTGATGATCTATGTAAAAGGAGTTTTCCCACTGAGAGATCCAAAGCATACATATTAAAATCCTTTCAATGGTATTGAAAAGGGGAGTAAGAGAGGCAGGCCTAAGTGGCATCTTGCTCATTCCCCAAGGTCAGAGACAAACAACAGCGACTCTTTTGACTGGGCCACATATATAGTCTCATCCACATCAATAAGTGCATGTCAGCTGAAGAGATGGAAATGGACATGCACTTGGGGGGCAGAGAGAAAGAGGCTGAAAACCATGATAGTTAAAAGGAAGTCACATCCCACAGAACTCTACCTCCCTGTCCAGCAGGAGCAGTATGAACCTCTGCTAATATCTGAAGGAGGAAGGATATGTGCTACATAAATTAGCATTTCTATTGCAGAGAGGGGTAAACCAAGGCAAATAGAAGCTAAGTGACTTATCCATAGTCACATCATTAATAATTGAACCAGAACTTGAACTTAGGTCTTTCTGATTCCAGATATACAAAGTAAATTCAAAGTAATGGTGGAAGGGGAGAGGTTGGAGAGAGAGCAATAATAGCTGTGGGACTTGAAAACCACCTGCCCACCTAATAAAGGTGATGAACTAAACGTGCACTGCGAAGCACACATTTCTGGTCATTGTGGGAATCTGGTTTGCCTGACTATGCATATCTGTAACAAGGATTTTCTTTTTTTCCCCCAGTACGAACAAAGGTGGAAAAGAAAATAGGAAACCCCCTAAATACTTGATAATTGAAAAAAATCATTTCAAAAAAACAATATAATGAAGAGGTCTCATGCAATTGAAATGAGACTTGCAGGAAATTTAGGATTCCAAAAGGCAGGCAGCTCTGACCACTACCAACAAAAATGAGGACTAATGACCTTGCTTCAAGAATATGAGGAAGGCAAGAAATTTTGTAGTGACTTTCAGAATCCATTATCTGTTAATGCCATGAACAAGTATGAATGTATTAAGTAGAGAAAGGGAAAGGAATAAGCATTTATACAGCCCTTCCTATGTTCTAGATATTGTGCTAAGCTCCTCCCCTTTTTTTTCAAATATCTCATTTTGTCCTCACCACTATCCCTTCGAGGTAGGTGTTATTGGGACCCCCATTTTATTATTCCCATTTTACAGTTGAGGAAACTGAGGCAGAAGTTGTGACTTGCTAGAGATGACACAGCTAGTGTGGCCTAATTTGAGCCCAGGTCATCCTGACACTCAGAATTCTCTTTATTGTACCATCAGGTGCCTCTATACAAGTATAAAGTGCAAACTGACCTCCTTTCTAAAGGTGAAAGTGAAAGAATGGAGCTCTACTATCCAGGTAGTTATAGATAATTGTTGGAGGGAACTACTTCAAGTGGAAATGAAAGTGAATCTAAAGGATAATGGGAAATTCTAGTCGATGTCAGGAGGTTGTTGGGTGGAACAATCTGACAATGTGGAGGTCGGGGGGGAACAAAAGGCACCACTGAGCAGCTAGATGTGACTGGTGGGAAGCTTTAGCCACATGACACAAATTTTGGAATGTGATCTGAAATAAGCCAGCGTTTACAACAGACTGATGTGGTGGTTCTGGTCCAAAAGTGGGACAACATGAGACCCTGAAAGGTCATTAACAGTTAATAAAAGGTTTACTTAGCCACAAGAAGGAAGAACTTTCAAAGCAGGACAAGATTATTCATCACAGATACAATTTTGAGCCCAGGTCTCCTCTGCTGGTTCAGTCAGGATCCCAGGAAGATCAACAGCCCCTTGTATCCTGAATGGTTTTGCACAAAGGTTCCATCAAGTTCCATCAATAGCCAAGGCCTTAGTCCCTGGAGAGAACTAAACCTTGAAGGTAGTGCCAATAACTTATAAGGAAAAACTGGCTTAAGCTGCCTGTGATAATCTTAGGATATTGTGCTCACCACAAGCCCACATCATTCTCATAGAAATTTTTTTAATTGTTCTATGGTTTGGTCTTTGACCTGTTTATTACTTATTAAACCTCCATTTAAGGCTACATTTTTTGTTCACATTTTAACTTAGTTACAATTTTTAATTGTGTAATGACCTAATATGTTCTGAGACAAATGGGGATAGAGAGATAACCTTAAAATTAAGATCTGTATTCAAGTCCTACATCCAACACACACTAGATGAATGACTCTGAGCCAATGTTAAACTCTGCTGCCTCGAGGCAACTAAGATGCCCAACTACATTAGGGGAGGGAGTTTATACTCTAAGGAATTCTCTACATTGAGGAAATCATGAGTCCAAATAAAAAGGATCTAAGAATTTATTTCCATTTTTTGCTGAATTCTTTATATACTAGAACATGAACATTCTTGGTCATATCAGAAGTGGATGATTGAGACTCCTCTTCTTTACAATTCATTTGAGGCAAAATAGATTTCCCTTAAACTTTATGTGTATGTATAAATCCCTATTTTAGTTGTTACTTCTAGGCAATATAGTGTCATTTTCTTATATATTCTACAATTTGCTTCATTTTTCAGATCGAATTCAGACCATTACCATTCAGTTTTAACTGGTTGTTTTTCATCCATAAAAATCCTATTGCATTACTATTGGGTAAATCAACACAACACTAACAGTCTACACTGCTAGCAACAATTCAATTTTAATCTCTGTGAATGAACCCAAAGATACATGAGGATTCAACTTTTAACTGATAACTTTTAAAAATATATTCTTTTTGGTGCAGGGGACAGAGAACTAGCCTTGGAAGACATGGATTCAAGTCTTGCCTCTTGCATATTGGTTGGTAAATATGGGCAAGACAGTTATACATTCAGCATCCCGGGCAATTCTCTAAGATTATATCTTACAGAAACACAGCCAATGCATCAGCAAGTTTCAATAGGAATTTCCAACACCTCGGAAGTAAAAAGCTGGAAAGTGATAGGTGAACTTCTGAGATTTGTTCCTCCTTTATCATGAATACTAGAGGTTAAGGAATAATGTAGATGAATAAGTACATGAATGGTCCACTAATTCCATCTAGCAGCAATGAGGAATAAGCTTGCAATATAAGACAAGAATAAAATTTCTTCCTCTAGAATACAGAGTATTGAGTAGAGTATTCTCTACCATTGTGTCCACAAATGTGGCTCCCCCCTCACTCCTTCCTAATGCAGTTCAATGATCCAGGTTGTCCTGCATCCACCGTTTTTCATCACTAGAATATCCCTGGCATATGTTTGCATAATCTGGAATTTGCCCATTCTACTTTCTGGTCACTAGCACTATACTTGTGTATAGTTTCTTCTGTTCGATCAAAGATCATCCTAACTGTTCCCTACTTTTGTAGCCAGTTGGACTTCTGAGAGATAGAACACTTCCTGTAAATAATGACTGAGTCTGGTCTGAAGCTTCACTTCAAAATCTAACAATGCCATCTGTATTTCCTGAGATAAAATACTTTTGATAGATTTTAAAATGGCAAAAGTTGGAGAAAACACAAAACACACTCACTTTCTTCCCCTTAGACGACACGGGGAGAGAGTTTGCAGGTGAAGGATGTTGCATATACTGTCAGAAGCATTCACTTTTAGCATAGCATTTTTGCTATGAGGGTTCACTGTGTAGTGTTTTGAGAAATGTCTAGTGCAAAAAAAAGGCATCAATAATATGTGTGCACACATATGTGCATGTGTCTGAAGTTGTAAAGGTTCAGGTTACAACTAAGACATCATCCAGCTGTTGCCCAAGCCCTTTTTCTTGATTTCTTCCTCAATCCTGGTGCATTGTGCAAGTTTTTTATTAATAACTTAAGTTACCTTAACGGGGGGAAGTCTCAACAGAAAGTATGGAATAGTCGAGAGCCAGATGTCAGACCTTGGGGAATTTTTACCTCTAGGAAATAAGGGAAATGAATGAATGAAAAAGCAGTTATTAAACATCAACTATATGCCAAACCCTCTACTAAACACTGGGGATATACATATATATACACATATATAGAGAAAACAAAAGAAACCCTTTCCTTAATAGGCTTACAGTCCAATTGGAATATTGAAATAAAACATAGTGGAGGAGGAGCCACAGTGGTGCACTTTAGTTACAGAGGAGTAAATGGGGGCAGAATGGAGCAGACTGACCTCTACACCAGAGCAATGGCAGAGTTGATTCAATTGATCATGGTTCTAAGAGTGACAGAGGATTAATAATGGCAGCAGGAGGGAGGAGGAATCTGGACAGGTGTAAAGCAGAGGAAAAGAAAATAAGGAAAATGAGAAACATCTCTACTCAACTCAGACGAGAGGAGCAGTAGCTACGTGTGCTCATTGATCTTGCAAATAAACAAGAAAAAAGGGAAGTTATCAGGTTCTTGCTTCCTGGAGAAGGGAGAAGAAATGAAGACCAACTGGCAAACTACAGCAGCCCCACCTCCTGCTTTTAGTCAAACTGTCGCATGTTTCTAATCACCTGCTAAGGCCCAAAGCAGTAACCCAATCCCATGCCTTCCCCTTGGCACTCCATTACCTCCTGCCAGCAGCTTGCCAGTAGGAATTCCAGATAAAACCTCGAGACTGACAAGAGAAGTCAAACTCTGTTACTCCTGCCACACACATCCCAAATATTCCTCTATTGCCAGGAGATACATGGGGGAGCAATGAGCTATTCTACTGCTTCCTCCCATTCAAAAAGCTAGAAATAATCAATTGTTAGCCAAGGAAGGGAAAGCTAGGACATCCTGTAACAAGACAAAAACATATCTCTATGCAGCTGGTAAGGAGCCAGTGAAGAAAGACTGAAGATGCATGAGGCAGGGAATAGGGCTAGAATAAGGGCTATAGCACAAGCGAGAAATTTAATAAAGGCACAGGCAGAGAATGAAGCCTTACCAAAGAGAAGGGACTGGATGGTACCATGGAAAGGCCAGACTGTCAGAGGACCTGGGGTTGAACTCCGACTCATCACTTATTGTGTAACCTTGGAAAAGTGGATGAAAAAACCATACCCCAAAGATTCATCAAAATATTCGTTAACTGGAATAACTATCAAGGGATAGGCCTCAGGCCTCCTTTCCCCTCAAGTTCCACTCTCTCATTTCTGACTAGAGGCAAAGGGGACCAGCCATGTCTACTCACTGGGATGCAGGCTCAGGGCTACTTCGATATTTTAAGTCATGGGACAATGACACCACTTGTAGAAAGACTTTTTAGAAAATTGTGATAATGACTTCCAAGACACTGTGAAGCTTTGGACTATTTGGTTTTAAAATGTTCTTTTGAATAAATGACACCTATACTGCCTTTAAAAAAAATTGTGGCAGTTATGTGGTATAGTAGATAGATCACCAACCATGGAGTCGGGAGGACATGAGTTCAAATTCACCTTCAGACACTTGACACTTCCTAGTTGTGTGACCATAGGGAAGACACTTAACCCTGATTGCCTTGCAACACACACAAGAATTTCAACCATAATCCTATAATGGCATGAATTTTTTTTGCTGTCTTTGAAAATAGTAGACATAAGCTTTTGGGCCTATGTCCTCAACGTTAAAAAGATAGTGACTCCTGAGATTCTTTCCTACCTTGATTTAGTGTTAAAACATTTTCCTATATGATGAAAAGGGGAAAGAGAATAGATAGTGATTCTGAATTTATAGAGAAATTGAGGAAGCACTTTCGGGATTCACCAGAATTGTTGAAGCACTTGGGGATTTGTCAAGAATGTTAAGAGAATAAATTGCCACCTGAAATAAGCATGCAAAATAGGGAAGAGAGGTGCTTGAGGACTTGAATAATCAAAAGCACCATGGAGCAACCACTATGGAAAATTTGGGATTGGCCTCTGAGTTTTCATTTTACTGTGAGTTTTACTAATTTTAGCTAAGCATGTGCAATGCTTAAAACACTCCTGAAATTCATGATCTTCAGAAGACTAAATTTATTAGTATTAGAAGACGTCAAATTCCCACGTTCATTACACACTCAAAAGATGTCTCTCCAATGTGAACATTTTAGTATAAATATAAAAACTATACTCCTAAGGGAAAGCTTTCCCCACCTTAATTCATTATTTATAAAACTATTGTGGGAACTTTCTAGTGTTTGGTAACATGTGAGCTTCCATGAAGTGACTTCACATTTATAAATAAAGCTCCTCTCCATTGTGAACTCTCTGTAGTAGGATGGGTCCTCTGAATGAAGGATTTCCCTGATTAATTCATAACGTTTTTCTGCCTGTGAACTGTTTGATGTACAGTTTAAGAGCTGTCTTCAAGCAGAAAGCCTTTCCATATTCACTAAACTGATGAGGTTATTCTCCAGTATGAATTCTGTGATGTACAAGATGATGTATTTTTCACAGGAAGGACGTTCTACCTTCTACCTATATATAAGGTTTTTCTCCACTATGAATCCATTGGTGTTGCATAAGTTTTTTGTTTGTTTTCTCAAATAAGGCCTTCCCACAATCTGTGTGCTTGCATAAGGTTTCTCTCGGGTGTAAATTCTCTGGGATCAAACAAGTTCCTTCATCTGAAAGAAGGTTTTCCTACACTGTGTATTGTTAAGGTTTATTGTGATGACCGCGTTAGCACCCTGGATACCTTAGAATCAGCCAGAGTCAGGATAAGCAAAAGTCCTTAGTCTTTATTCTTGGTCTCTAGGGTAGAAGGGAAGGGGTTGGAAGCAGGATCTCTGCAACCTTCCTTTTTCCTCCTCTACATCCAAAGTGACTCTTGCTCATCTTACTCCACCCCCTAGTCCCTCCTACATTTCTCTGTATACACCAATGATCAAGTCAGCACAGGATAATGGGAAGGGCCATTTTCTAAGCATATGCCCATAGAGTATTGTCCAATTGGTAGTTACCCTCAAGTGCTTGGCTGTCCTGACCTCAGTGCATCACTCAAGACTTTCAGCCATCAACATCTCCTGCTTTCTTTTGTTTTAGAACACAGGTGGTCACACCATCCCTGACTTCTCAGGGAGGTGAGAAACCCAAAACGAGGGAATCACGCTCTTCCTGACTTCTCAGGAAAGGAGGTGAAAACACCGAAAAGGAGGTGATCACGCTCCCCCTGACTTCTCAGGAAGGGAGGTGAAAGCACTAAAAAGGAGATGATCATACCCTCCCTGACACCTCAGGAAGGGAGATGAAAAACACCAAAGGGAAGTGGGGATTGCTAACACGTTTCTGGGCTGAAGGGTTTTATTAGAAACAGGTATGCACAAACCCATCAGCAGGGGAGATATTACACAAGCACATATCAATAATGCAGAGGCTATTAGTGATGATACTCGCCACAACCAGTACAGGCTCAATGTGGTGCAACAAACATCAATTGTACATGTAAGTTGTTATATAATAAACAATATGAATTAACATGGTGTTGTAAAAGACTTCCAGAAGTCCTAGAAGGAGGGTATGTAAACAACAGTCACACATACACCTTCTTCAGCAGCCAAGAGATAGTCCAAAACCAATCTATTGTCCATTGCTTCACATGTCAGGGGATCCAATGATCCCCGCAAGTTTATGAAGTCCTGCAACAGTCTTTTAATGTGGTGGGGAATCCAATGATTCCAGCAGATTTTGAAGTCCTGCAACAGTCTTATGTCTCAGAGAATCCAATGATTCCTGAGGGTTTCGAAGTCCTACAAATTTTGATGTCCATAAGTCAAATGCCATAACTGCCATGCTCAATCAGTGGTGAGCAAAGTCAGCAACAGAACCACCCGATGTTCCTTGGGTCTTCTCCGTCCTTTCATCGCTCTCTGATGGACAAAGCGAATTCGGCTCATTGGCACCCATCTGAATCCTTCTCCATCTGTGGAGATACAAGCAAACCCTCTCCCCCAAGCAGTTTACCTATCTGGTCCCTTCCATTCACCACTTTCTGGGTCTCTCCACATCACCTGGCGATTATCTAAAGATAGTGGAGCCCCTCACTGGACACTGCCCTTTCAGTGGGTTATAAAACCTGCCTGCCAGAGCCAGTACATCTTTGTGAAAAATCAAGAAATTAATAGTATAAAGAGCTAGATTTAGAAGTTCTCTAGGGTTGCCTGTGGCTCCCCTTTCTTTTGTTTTTGGAGGAGCATCTTAATGTCTGTTTCTCCTCTCTACTACTGTCTATACTTGAGGTTTAAACAATACGCTAGTGGCCTGTAAAATCTTATACTGTGCAAAAGAGTTTGCAAAATGTTTAGAAATATACACAAGTCGATTGTCTGTTTTCATTGCTTGTGGCACACCCATGATTGCAAATGCTTGTATAAGGAATTCAGTGACTACTCGGGCTGTTTCTTTTGCTGCTGGTATTGCATTTGCAATCCTGAAAAAGTGTCTACCACAACATGGATAAAAGACAGACGACCAAAAGATTTATAATGGGAAACATCCATATGCCAAATTTCATCGGGTCTCAAACCACGAGGGTTCTTTCTTGGAGGCAGTGTAGGAGCATAGAAAGGAAGGCTAGCTGTACAGGTTTTTACTATGCTCCTAGCTTCCTCTCTTGTTATTCCAAATCGCAAACATAAAGCTGGAGCAGCCAGATGATATTTACAATGAGATTCTTGGGCTGCCTGAACCCTTTGTTTTGTTTTTGGAGGAGCATCTTAATGTCTCTGTTTCTCCTCTCTACTACTGTCTATACGTGAGGTTTAAACAATACGCTAGTGGCCTGTAAAATCTTATACTGTGCACAAAAGTGTGCAAAATGTTTAGAAGTACATACAGGTCGATTGTCTGTTTTCATTGCTTGTGGCACACCCATGATTGTAAATGCTTGTATAAGGAATTCAGTGACTACTCGGGCTGTTTCTTTTGCTGCTGGTATTGCATTTGCAATCATGAAAAAGTGTCTACCACAACATGGATAAAAGACAAAAGACCAAAAGATTTATGAGTCACATCCATATGCCAAATTTCATCAGGTCTCAAACCACAAGGGTTCTTCCTTGGAGGCAGTGTAGGAGCATAGAAAGGAAGGCAAGCTGTACAGGATTTTACTATGTTCCTACCTTCCTATCTTGTTATTCCAAATCGCAAACATAAAGCTCGAGCAGCCTGATGATATTTAGAATGAGATTCTTGGGCTGCCCGAGCCCTTTGTTTTCTTTTTGGAGGAGCATCTTAATGTCTCTGTTTCTCCTCTCTACTACTGTCTATACTTGAGGTTTAAACAATACGCTAGTGGCCTGTAAAATCTTATACTGTGCACAAAAGTGTGCAAAATGTTTAGAAGTATATACAGGTCGATTGTCTGTTTTCATTGCTTGTGGCACACCCATGATTGCAAATGCTTGTATAAGGAATTCAGTGACTACTCGGGCTGTTTCTTTTGCTGCTGGTATTGCATTTGCAATCCTGAAAAAGTGTCTACCACAACATGGATAAAAGACAGACGACCAAAAGATTTATAATGGGTCACATCCATATGCCAAATTTCATTGGGTCTCAAACCACGAGGGTTCTTCCTTGGAGGCAGTGTAGGAGCATAGAAAGGAAGGCAAGCTGTACAGGTTTTTACTATGCTCCTACCTTCCTCTCTTGTTATTCCAAATCGCAAACATAAAGCTCGAGCAGCCCGATGATATTTACAATGAGATTCTTGGGCTGCCTGAACCCTTTGTTTTGTTTTTGGAGGAGCATCTTAATGTCTCTGTTTCTCCTCTCTACTACTGTCTATACTTGAGGTTTAAACAATACGCTAGTGGCCTGTAAAATCTTATACTGTGCACAAAAGTGTGCAAAATGTTTAGAAGTATATACAGGTCGATTGTCTGTTTTCATTGCTTGTGGCACACCCATGATTGCAAATGCTTGTATAAGGAATTCAGTGACTACTCGGGCTGTTTCTTTTGCTGCTGGTATTGCATTTGCAATCCTGAAAAAGTGTCTACCACAACATGGATAAAAGACAGACGACCAAAAGATTTATAATGGGTCACATCCATATGCCAAATTTCATTGGGTCTCAAACCACAAGGGTTCTTCCTTGGAGGCAGTGTAGGAGCATAGAAAGGAAGGCAAGCTGTACAGGTTTTTACTATGCTCCTACCTTCCTCTCTTGTTATTCCAAATTGTAAGTGTAAAGCTCGAGCAGCCTGATGATATTTAGAATGAGATTCTTGGGCTGCCTGAACCCTTTGTTTTGTTTTTGGAGGAGCATCTTAATGTCTCTGTTTCTCCTCTCTACTACTGTCTATACTTGAGGTTTAAACAATACGCTAGTGGCCTGTAAAATCTTATACTGTGCACAAAAGTGTGCAAAATGTTTAGAAGTATATACAGGTCGATTGTCTGTTTTCATTGCTTGTGGCACACCCATGATTGCAAATGCTTGTATAAGGAATTCAGTGACTACTCGGGCTGTTTCTTTTGCTGCTGGTATTGCATTTGCAATCCTGAAAAAGTGTCTACCACAACATGGATAAAAGACAAAAGACCAAAAGATTTATAATGGGTCACATCCATTTGCCAAATTTCATTGGGTCTCAAACCACGAGGGTTCTTCCTTGGAGGCAGTGTAGGAGCATAGAAAGGAAGGCAAGCTGTACAGGTTTTTACTATGCTCCTAGCTTCCTCTCTTGTTATTCCAAATTGTAAGTGTAAAGCTCGAGCAGCCTGATGATATTTAAATTTCCTGGGCTTTCCCAACCTTTGTTTGTTTTGAAGTTCCTTAAGGTTTTTTATATTATTACAGGTTTAAAAAATTAATTTGGACTGTTAAATTCTTTGTACCACAAAATTTGAAAAGTTTGGATAGATAAAATAATTGTTTTTTCCTTGGTTATTAAGTTAAAGCTTGTTAAGGAAATTCATACAATTCATTTTCTTTTCTGCTGGATTGGAACCTGAAAAGGGTTCTACCTAACCCTTTATAGTTAAAAGCCAAAAGAATTTATAGTCAAATATTATGTTTATCATCTTAAAGGGTTCCCTTGAAGGAGGAACTTAGAAAAGAACCAACGTATATTTTAATATCTTTACTTTCTCCCTTGTTTTCAAATTGTAAGTTAAAGCCAACAGCCTCTGGGATTTTGGAATTAATTTGGTTGCTTGAAAAAAGGGAATTCTTAACATGGTTTAAGAAGGTACTGCCCAATTCCTTTAACAAAATTCTAAGACACAAGGGACTGGCAAAAAATTTAAGAGAGTTTGTTTCCTGAAGGTGTTAAATTACCCACTCAAATTCAACTGTCTTCTTTTGAAAATACTGTGGCTGCAGTAAAATGATATTTCCTATAATAATTTGAGTGATTTAACCAACATTCAATTCTCTCAAAAGGGTTCTTGACTTCCTTTTGTTAAGTCATGGGTATTTAAAATTTTTTTAAAATTGTAAAAGGTTTTCCCTTGAAAGGAATTCAAAACCTTTCCTGAACCCAGACCATTTAAAATATTCCCTTATCAATTTCTGGTCAAATTTAAGGTGTTTAACTCTTGGTTTCTTAAAGGACATTTTTGGCATTAGATTTAAAGGTTTTTTCATTTATCCCTACTTTTTCCAAGGCCAAAAAATTTGCACCCCAAAAATTAAATTTTTTATTTTTAGGTTACCCCCGATCAAACTGTCTGGTTTGGAAGGAAACCTGGGGTTTTCTTGTGAGAAAAACTAATATTTAAGGATTTTGGGGAAATTTTCCACACCCAATTTTAAATTTTGAAGGCCTTTGTCTCCGGGTATTTGAATTTTTTTTTGGATAAGGTTCTTGATAGGGCAACCTTAACAACTTCATTCCATTAATATTCTCCAAAATTTCAAGTAAATTTAAGGTGTTTAGGCCTTTCTTTTCCCTTATTACATTTTTGTAATTTGGCAGAGAATTTTTGGGTTTGTCAAATATCCTTTTTCCAAGCAAAAGGCCTTCCCACATTCTTAACATTTATAAGGTTTCTTCCCAAAGGATTTTCCGATAGAAGTATGTCAGAAACCTTGCCAAATTTATTTCATTATTTATTATTTCTCCTTTGGGGAAATTTCCAACATTTAATTTAAAGGGTTTTCCCAAGATAATCCCTTTGATTTTGGATAATTCCTTTAAAGGAAAGGTCCAAATTTATTTTTTTGATTTTCCTCCTGTTCCCAATGAAAAAGAGGAAAAGAAAATTTCCATTTGGTCATTAATTTTAAAATATTTCTTCTTAATCAATTAAAGATTTCCCAAAAATTTACACAATTATTATGAATTTTTAAGGTTTTTGTACTATAAGAAGCTTTTAAAACTTTAATTATTAATTTTTATTACCCAACACCCACAAGAAAGTCTAAAACCAAGAAAAAAAACTCGCATTAAATTCCCAAAAAATTCCACCTTGGGTTTTTTTGATTTAAAATTATTGGTTAATTGGGGAAAATGTTAAATATTCCATTTCCTTAACACAAAATTACTTCTACTTTAAAATAAAATTATAAAAATTAAATAACAAAAAGACTTAGGTTTGGAACTATTAATAGGACATTATTAAGAAAGCAAACAAAAGAAAATTAAAATAAAAAAAAATTACAAAAATTACCTAGTTTTTATAAAAAAAATTTAGGTTAAGGGAAGTTAAGAACACTTTAAATTTCCTCTCCCTTTAAAATTTGGAAAAATGGAAGAATTTAGTGAAGGAAAAAGATTATAATATTAAAAAAAAGGGAGAACCAAAAGTTTTGTGAAATTTAAAATTTAATAATTGGGTAATTTGGAAAAGGGAAAAAGGTTGAAACCGCTTTAGGAAAAATGGAAGTTCCTTTAATGTTAAATTTAAAAAAAAGAATTCTATTTTAATTATTTAAATAATTCTAAATGGTTTAATCCAAAGGAAGAAAATTTGAAACCAAAAATAAAGTCCCTTAAATTCCCAAACTTTTGACACAAAGTTAAATAACTTTCTCCACCATAAGGGTTAACCACTAAAAAATTTTAGAATTTTAGTTACCTTAAAGGCTTTTGAAAAGGGAAATTAACTTTGTTAATTAATACTTTGGGAACTTACCCTAAAGGTTTAAGGAATAGTAATTACTTAAATCACAAGGAAAGATTAAATATTTGTCAGAGAAACTGTCTATCTATAATAGATAAATTCCAAGAATGTTGGGAGAAAAAATCCAAATAAAAGGAAATAAAAATTTAAATCAATTGAAAAATCACTCAAACCTTATTAATCAATTAAGTAACTACAGGCATGAATTGGAACAACGCTGAGGATCAACGCCAACACAGGGCAGAGATCATTAAAACAACAAAACTCAATGTTCTCAGAATTGAAGAAACAGGTACACTCCTTCATTTATGGCAGAATGCTAGAAACTGAATAGCAAGCAGTAAAGTAACAAAATAATTATACTCTGACTCAATTGCACTATTTAGTATATAACTTTTTCTTTTGAGCTAGCTCCATAAACATACTCATTATAAAAACATGGAAAGCCTTTATAAAATAATGCAAAGAAAAATTTGACAAGGACTTCTGTTGGTATAAATAATGAATTATGAATATATAACTGGATAACAAGGGAAGGATGAATGGGAAAGATCTCTTGCCAGAGAAAATCCACTCTTCCCCACATTCCTCGGAAGGGATACAAGGAAAGTTTCCTGGATCCACATTTTATAAGTGATTCCTATTAAAGACCACTCATGATGTTCTATGCTGTACCTTTTCCCCCATTTGGTTTTCACTTATTTACATGGACAGGTGCTTCATCAGACATCTCCCTTTGGCATCCCAAGTTTTATTCCTTGTTCCTATTGGTATATCATATCTGGTTTGGAAATTACAAGTCCTGTTTTTGAAAAAATAACAAATTTTTAATTAAAAAACCCCACTACTATGTTTTTCTCTTTGGGAAAAAATGAATACAAGTTCCTAATAAGATGCTCTCTTCCTAGTCTTTGGAACAAGGGAGAAGTGGGTCACAGACTGGAGTTGTAGTCAGTTAAAGAAATTAATTCATTTGACACACATCCTGATAACAGGTTAGAAACTTTTCATGTCTTCAGAAAACTATACGAGGGTTAGATTACTATTTTAAATAATTATTATATTATTACATCATACTATAATACAATAATATAAAAATAATTAAATATTATCTCTGATGGAAAAGAGAGTGAAGAAGGTACAACCTCAGGAGCATACAAACAATCACTTTAGAGAGGTACGAAACAAAGGTCTTTTCCCTCAGGACAGGGCCATAAAGATTCATAACTGTCAGGCAAAACAAGAAATAAGAACACTCAGGTAAGCCCATAATTCATACCAAGAAAGAAAGGAAAGCCCTTCACAGATTGGGAGACAAGGGCAATCTCTGCTGACCCAGGCAGGCCAGGTTCCTCTGGTTGTCCGGCAGCACATCCCTGCACAGATCCTGCTGTGAAGGGCACCGGGGTCTCCTTGGAGACTGGAGGTCTCCTTGGAGGTGACAGCCACATCTCCCAATGTTAACAATTCCTGCAACATCAGACAGGTTTGTGCATACTCCAGGAACCTCCTACAGAAGAACCATGTGGCTGCCCCGGATCTGCTAGAAGTGGTTCTCAATGTTCAAGCTCCAACGTGCCCCAGTCCGGTACTTACCAAGCATCCCAAGTCTGAATCAGACGGCCAGCCCCATGCTGTTTGTTTTCGGGTTCACTCTGTAAGCGCCAGGAATGCTGGTCTGGCCTGAGGGTCGGGCACATGGCTGAGCACTGGGGAGACCCTGAAGCTGTCTGCAAGACACCCCCATCCCCCTGGGGGAGAAAGGGAACAAGAACTACTGACCCAAAGGAAAAGTGGGAAAATCCGTCGTTTTGGGGAAATCACTAACACCCAGAGGATCCGAATAAGCTCAAGCCACATGCACAGAAGGAGGGAAGATTGGGCTGGAGCCTTGAAGGGGATTCCCGGGAGGAAAGAGATGAAGAGGGGAGGGCAACCCTTGTGGGAAAAAGGCAGAGGGACCGGGGAAGGAGCCACAAAGAGAAGCCAGGAAGGGAGACTGTACTCCAGAACCTTGCAGAACAAAGGTGCGGGGGCTCATTATCCCTATTAACAGCTAGGAGACCCACACTCTCCTGGGACTTCTCCCAGAAACAGTCCTCCCGCCGGAAGCTGCCCTTTGAGTGGACCCCAACCCCTCCCCGGAGGGCCCTGTAACCAGCCCGTTTCCACAGCCCCTACCCCCAGTCCTGGCGGGCTTCCTCCGCCTGGAGAACAAGGCTCATCCCTTCCCTATGACAGACAGGCCAGGGCGGCTTCCACCTGAGCGTTGGAGAACGTCAAGTCGGGTCCGGGGCCTTCCCGTTTGGAAAAAGCTGCCGCCCTCGGGCCCCCCCACAAGGTTTTAAACCCGTCAGGAAAAATGGAACCTAAAGCCAAAAGGCCAAATAAATGTTCAATAAATCACTGACCTTAAGGACCCGCCCCAAATGCAGGTTAACACCATGACGTCATTGCAGCCCAGGAGGAAAACCGGCCTTTCTCATTGGGGCCGCCAGGGCGCCTCCCGGATCCTTCCGCCGTTGCCCCGGGCGGCTCCTGCGGACAATTACACCAAAGAAGCCGTCCTCAGGAGCCCGGCTCCGCGGCTGAGCATCGCGGGAACAAAGGGGAGGGAAACACGATCCTCGCCCTGAGCGGCTCCCGGTCCCAGGGGGAGAAAACCCGAAAACTGCGCAAACAAGGGGCGGAGCCTGTGGGTGCGTGAAGGGAGACGCCCCCGCGCCCACAGGGACCCACAGGCCGCGTAGCTGGAGACGGAGAGAAGGGGGAGGGGCAATTAGCAGAGGGAAGGTGCGGAACAAGGGGGGCGGGAAAGGGCCCCGCGGGAGCCGATCTGCGGCGCTGTCCCCGAGAAGGAGTCCCGCGGAGGGAGACGGGCCCGCGGAGGGAGACGGACTCGCAGACGGATACGGTCTATGAAGGAAGAGGGACCGCGGAGGGAGACGGGCCCGCGGAGGGAGACGGGTCGGCGGAGGGAGACAAAATGGCGGGCGGGTTGGGGGAGGGGACCGGGGATAAGGGAGAAAATGGCAGGAACAGACCCGGGAGGTAAATGAAGGTTCCGCCACTGATGACATCCCGCCCTGACCCCTTTCCCTGACTCCCGGCGGGGCCTCCCTCCCCTCTGGGCCCGGCAGCAGGACGGGCGAGACGTTCGCTGGGGCGTGGCTGACGGGCGGAGCCGGCGCCACATCCCCAGGTCCCTGGTGCCCAAAGCGCCCTGGGCCCTTGGGGCCCCTCAGAGGGGCGCCCCCACCACTGGAGGGAGGGGGGGGAGGGAGCCTAAGTGGCCATTTCCTCCCTCGGAGCCCCTCCCCGAGGGGAGCCCAAAGCGGGCAGGAAGGAGCTTTCCCCATCCCGGTGACTCCCCCGGCATCGGGCCCGGAGAGGCTGAGAGGAGAGGGGCCTCGGCTTGGAGGGGCGGCCTGGGGTCTGAGCTGGAGGTAGAAGGTGCGGCCGCAGGGACTGCGGGCAGGGAGAGAGCGCGAGAGCCCCAACTTCCGGTTCCGGGAAAGCGCTTAAGGGAACCACGTGGGATGCCAAGTGCCGCCCCCTGCGGCAACGCGGCCTTATGGGAAGTGAAAGGGGCCTGGGAGTGACTCGGCATGCTCCGCAGTGACCTACAAGTCCCATAAGTTAGAAAAAGGAATTGGCTGTGCCCAATTATTATTATTATTATATATTATCATTAATATTTTATAATTTATTAATAATATACAATAAATTTAATAAAAAATAAAATAATAATTTATAATCATATATTATTATTAATAGTTAATTAATTGAGATACATTTTACATTCCCTTGGGCGGGGCAGGGAAGGAAGGGCGGGGCAGGGGGGGCGGAGTGGTGCAGGAGGGGGCGGGGAGCCGGTGGCGCCGCCAGTCCCACCCCGGTCCCCCTAAGGGGCAGCTCCTCCCAACCTGCAGAGGTTGTTCCCTTTGTCCTTGGTTCTCCTGGGGACCGGGACTTTAGGAGCTGGGGTCTTGACCCCGGCCTGCGGAGAGTCCCCTGGGCCTGCCTTCCGGGTGGTCTCTGGATCCAGGGGCCACGTGGGGAGCAAGTCAGAAAATAGCCTCGGTCCGGGACGGGAAGAGCCTCGGTTTGGGCACAAAGAAACCCCGGCTGTTGTTCGGGGCCTGCTTGGCTTGGAGCCAAACGCTTGTCTCTGACCTTTGACGAGACCGGGAGAATAAGGGACTCGGGGAGAAGAGCACGGATTGACCCAGGGGCGCCAGGGTGCCAGGCCAGGCCGGGCAGGCTCCCACACCCCGCCTCCTGGGCTGAATAGTTTCCCAGCCCGGTGCCCGTTGTCCTGAGGGTAAATGGGCCGGTTGGGACCAGGGAGCCGCTGCAGCCCTCCCTCCCAGCTTTCCTTCCCTCCCGGGGCTCAGGGACCCTCTGGCAGGGGCAGGCCTGAAGCCCAGGGCCTCCAGCCGGGTTCATTCCATCAGCATCTTTCCCCAAGAGCTGGGGACAAGAGGACTAGGAAGAGTCCTGCCCAGAGGGGGCTGACATGCTCCTGGGAGGGAGAGAGTGGGGCCGGCCAGGTGAGGAGCCCCCCACCCCGAGGCTGGGACCCAGGCCCCCCCACCCTGAGGGAGGTCAGGGAACCAAATGCTGAGGTCAGGGGTTGGGGCCGGGGAGGTAAAAACGGGGTCCAGTGGCAGGGCTGGGGCTCAGGGGGAGAGGGTTGGCCCCTGCACCCCTGGGATTCAGGATGGGAGGGAGTTTTGGGAACCCTTCTTGGAAAAAAGGCCATAAAAAGGGAACCCCAAAAGCTGGACTGGAAAAAAGCAGTTTATTCTTGGCACTGGGGAGTCAGCCTTTGCTCCGCATGAATAGAAAGTTTCTGGGAGAGAGATCCCAACAAGGCCATAGAGTCTCCCCTTAGGGGAGATAGGTGGAGGGAACAGGAGAGGGCCCGCTTGGAAGAGAATAACACCTCCCAGCAGAGGCTCCGGCCAGGAAGAAGGATTCTATAATCTGAGGTCTTCTACAAGGAGAGGGTTTAAAATTGTCTCTTTTATAATCCAAGGCCGGCTCCATGGGGGCTGGGTTATTAGCTTGAGCTGGAATTGAATAGAAAATCTTCAGTTGAGTGGGAGTTTCTCCAATGCAATGACAGGCATCTCCACCTCAGCCAGCCCCACCTCCATCCCAGAAGGAAGCGGCTTGTCCTCGGGCAGGGGCTTTGCAGGGGCAGGATTCCAGGAGAATTTGTCCTTCCAGGAATTGTAGAGTTTCAGGTCCCTCCAAGTCCTGCTGATGCCCCATGGTAACAAAGGACGGAGAGGCCATTGGGCAGACCCTCAGTTGGATCCAAAGCAGCCCCTGCAGGCCTGTTTCCAGGCCCTTTTCACCCTGGTGGGGCTCGGGAGACTGGGGCCATTTCCTGGACAGAAGACCTAGGGATTATCCAACCCAACCTAATGTAACTGGACCTTACTGCCTGCCTATGTAACCTGGATGGAGCCTCTTAGCCGGGTGAGATACTGGAAAGGAAATCAGGAACCTGAGGTCCCACAGAGGCTGGAGAGATTCTGGGAGCGATCAGCAGCCCCGCGGTAGTGGGACCCCATGGCTTCTGTGTGGCAGACATGCCAGCTGCGGCGTCAGGATGAGAGGGGCTGCCAGAGGATGGAGGGGAGCCCATGGGGCCAGCCATGGTTCACCACCGGAGATGGGGCATCTTTAGACCAGGCTGCCGGGTGGGTCCCACTCTTTGACCATCTCAGTCTATGTCTGCTCAGAGAAATGCAGGGAGCCGGAGGCTGCAGTGGCCCTCGAGGATGATCTAGCTCTGGCAGGGCCCTGTCCTGCCATGAGGTGGGCTGTCTTGGGCCAACTGCAGCCCAAAGCCTGCATCCGCCAGCTGCCCCGGCCAGCCCAGCTAGGAAGCCCGTGGTTTCGGGTGTGCTGCAGCCTTGGGCTCTGTTGCCCACTCTGACTTCCTGGTGGTCCTTTGGGGCCATTCGGTTGATGTGGGGGCCCTGGGTACATATGACTGAGAATGGGCTTGAATTTCAGAATGCCAGTCCCTCAGCCAGCTTCTCCTGAGCTGGATGGATTCACCTGACTTTGAAAATGTACTGCAGGCCTGCTCTGGTCCCTTTGACCTTCATGTGCCTTGGGCTTCTCTCTCATCTGCTCCTGCCCCTGGCTTATCCTCTCCCAGGCATGGCTGCCCATGGAGCCAGCCAAAAGGGGCTGGAAACAGGAGAAGAGTGAAATTGGGATCTTTTGGAAACAATTGGGATCTTCTGGAAACAACTGGCATCTTCTGGAAACAACTGGGATCTTCTGGAAAAAATTGCTTTCAAGGCAAGTAGAGGCTTCAAGGAAAGATGAGTACCAGAAGACTTAATGTTAACAGATTAGCGCACTTCTCCAAGTAGGAGCAATTTCTTGCTTACTTGAAAGCTGAATCAATATGCGGTTGGCAAAAGTGGAGCAGAGAAGGAGTGGGCAGCTGTCAGAGAATTGGCATGCAGAAGGAACGTGCAATGCACAAGTTTAGTGACATCCCCACTCCAGATGTTCGTGTGGACTATTTGTACCCGACTTGGGGTAGAGCCTTCTGAGCTCATGCTGGACTGATCAGCCACAGCCAGACCCACCATACCTCGACCCGGGCACCGTGTGGTCCTCCTTGAGCACAAAGGACCACAATGAGCCTGTGTGAGGGGTGGTGTTGGTCTGAGAGCTTTGGAAAGGACAAATATTCTAGATGTCCTTGAAAGAGACACACGTGGTTCCAGACTTTTTAGGAAGTCTCATGAGGACTTTGAAAAGCAGTAGAAATATAGAGAAGTCGATGACTCAGCATGTCCCTGATTTACTGGCTTGCCTCTGGAAAGATTTTGGAGAATTTCCTTCTGGGTTAAATCTCGCTGATTCCTGTCTAAAGAGCTAATTCACTCTTGTCTTTGTCCTCCTTTATTCTAAATAGAGAACTCCCCTGATTTTTATTTGCTATCTGCCTGGTGTGTGTGTGTGTGTGTGTGTGTATGTATGTAGTTGAAGAACTTCCAGCAGCTGAACTTCCAAGGACATTTAACTTCCTCTTCTGTATTTTGAGTTTCTCTAGGTCTCTGTGACCTGTGTGAATATGTTGAGTGGTAGCCAATATATACTTAGATTTTAGACATATGTATTTAACCTCAAATGATGGCATTTATCACTGTTCAAGTTACTAACATTTGGACAATTAGTTGCCTGATGGTTCCTCCCAGAACGAGGAATCTGCTGTTGTTGGAACGAATAACATCCAATTAAGGGGTGAGGGGGCATCTATCTCTTAATGTTCTCCAAATCATGATGTAATCCTTTGTATCTAAAACCTATAAAAACTGTATACCTTATCCCCTTCTTTAGCCCTTCTACCCTGAGTTCTCTCTCTTTCCCTCCTCACAGTGGAATTGCTCATTCTCATGAGAATTAATTAAATAAACAACTTTTCTGCTTTTTTACTTCGAGAGATCTCTGAGTAGTCATTTTTAGATAGGATTTTCTATCCCTCTCAGTTTTGGGGGCTCGTCTGGGATGAGTCTTTGGGGATACGGCTGCCCACCCCAAACAGGATAGGCATCCCCACGGCTAGTTTTTCCATGCTCTCTGGCTCTGAGTGTGTAGCCTCCCTCCCTCTCTGACAAACGACCTGAGGCAGAGATACTCAGTGAAAAGCAAAATTGAAGACGAAAAGGAGAAATAGAGTTCTGATGGGCCACGGCAGCAGTCTAAAAAGAAACACCTATTCTTGAGGTGAGCTTGGAAAGTCTGGGGTCTATTGGCTGGGTCAAGGGAGACCCGAGGGACTAGCCCTCCTCAAAATTGCTTTGGTGGACTGCTATTGACCCAACGGTAAAGGACTTTCTAAGGAGGCCTCTCTCGGGTGACTGCAGGCGTGAGGGTAACGAAGGACCTCCGCTGACAACTTGGTTTGAGACCAGGTTGTAAAATGGGACAGAAGCAGTCCAAAGATTTATGTCAGGACATTAGCTAGGAAATTCAAGAAAAATAGACCTCTGGGTCTGTCTGTGTGTGTATGTTTGTCTGCTTTGCATTCTGTTCTGTGTAATGGACTGAGGTTTGAGTTGATGCACTGAGGTCCCAAGTACGTGAGGCTAAATAATAATTGGGCTATACTCTATTAATATACATGATTGGATAAAGAATGGTCCCTGCCCACTCTCCGTGCAAGTCCTGATGTGTTGTATAGGAAATGACGATTTTGGTGGGTGGAGGCAGAGAGAGGGAGAGGAAGAGAAGCTGGGAGAGATTGGGCCTGGGTTCGAGACTCCGAGCTGCTGGTTGTGTGGCTGCTGGTCGAGCTAGCTTCTTGACTCAGCTGCACACATTGCTATCGCCGATTCTCTTCCACCTCCGATCTTTCTTCACTGAGAATAAAGACTGACGATTTTCCCCTAACCTGAATTCCTGACTCGTGCTGATTTTAAAATACGCGATCTTCACAGTTCTGTGTCAAAAGTTAGCAAGCTCATAAGAGATAAGAATCTAGCCTCTGTGTTCCAGGCAGTGGGTTAGGTAGGAAAAAGAAGTTTGAAAAATCTTTTTCTCTCTCCCTCTACCTCTACCTAACATCTTCAGCTTTGTGGGGAGAAGGGGGTGGAGGGGGAGAAGGAAAAAAAATGTTTAAGGTAAAGCAAGGATTTGGTGCTTAACTCTTTCCTGGCTTTCTAAAGGAAAGAAGTTTGAATGGAATATCTAGGTAGATTTCAGGAAATCTCATGAACTAAAGTATCGGCTAATTTTAAAATAATTTTAAATTGGTATGTTGGAAACAAGAAATTGCAGATATTGGAAGGGAGGATTAAAAATAGATTAAGAGAGGTAAATAGCTGAACACTGGGGCTCTCTGACCTCTTGGACCTGTGGGAAAACTATGCGTGTTTGTAAAAAATTGTGCCAGGAGAAGAAAGAAAAATCTTTATTAGTAAATTTGCCTTCATGGAATTAGAGAAAAGAAAGTTTAAGAAGGTTAAACTTGGTAAATGTTTGTCTGCAACATCAGATTAAGAGTTTTGGGAACTTACTATATTTTAAGAAGGTACTATAATTTTGAAATTGAAATAAAATTGAAATTGGCGGAAATAATTTTTACTGTTGCCTTGCACAGGTTAGATTTATTCTGGGTCAAAATCTTAAAAATTATTTGAATATTGTGGTCTTTACAACTGAAGAGAAAAACTTTTCATTTTTTTATTATTTGGTTGGACTTCAAATTGAAATTCAAAATAATTGTTATTAAACAAAATGCTAGTACTTTACCTTAAAGGGGGGGGGGGGTCATGTTTGTATCTCCCTACTTAAGTGGTATATTGCTTTTGAAATGTATTGGGTAATTTATAAACTATATTATAAGTTTTATGAAATTTGGTTCAAAATTAATTGTGAATCTTAAAAGTTTAAAGTTTTTTAAAAAGGGTGATTTAAAGACAAGAGAAAAAGAGAGATTGATTTACAAAAGCAATTAATACTTTAAATGGAGCATTTAGTCAGAAGGATCACAGAGAGAGAGCTACGAGACGGGATGTGTTTTTGCAGTGAGAGAGCAGCGAAACAGTCCTCCCAAGCCGGAAGCTGTCCGGAGTGGACCCCAACCTCCCGTGTGTAGGGCTCCCAACCAGCCTGCCTCCACAGCCCCCTCACCCCCAGTCCCAAGTGGCCTCTGCGCTCTGAACGAGGCTCATCCTTCCCTATGAGACAGGCCAGGGAAGTATTCCACCCAAGCGTGAGAGAACGTCACAGCTCTGGGTCCGGGGCCTCTCCTGCTCTGGAAAAGCTGCCGAAGCCTCGGGCCCCGCTCTCACAAGGTTTAAACACAACAGGAAAAATAGGTACAATTATAAGGAGACCAAATGTGCCGAAATAATGATGAATGTTCATAAATCACTGACCTTAAGGACCTGCTCCAATGTAGCAGGTTAACACTGTGATTGGCTGTAGCCCAGGAGGAAAACCGGCCTTCTCATTGGGTCGCCAGGGCGCCTCCCGGATCCTTCCGCTACCACGCTGCCTGGCGACAATTACACCAAAGAGAAGTCAGTCCCTCAGAGCCCGGCTCCGCGCTGAGCATCGCGGGAACAAAGGGGAGGGAAACACGATCCGGCCTCTGAGCGGCCTCCCGTCCCAGGGGAGAAAAACCCGAAAACTGCGCACACAAGGCGGAGCCTGTGGGTGCGTGAGGACGCCCCCGCGCCCACAGGGACCCACCAGCAGGCCGCGTAGCTGAGACGGGAGAGAAGGGAGGGGCAACAAAGAGGGAAGCGAGCGCGGTCAACGGGGCAGCAGCCTGCTGGGAGCCGATTCGCGGCGCTGTCCCTGAAGAAGGGAGCTCCCATGGAGGAGACGGGCCCGTGAGGGTACGGGCCCGCGTGGAGGGAGACGGACTGCAGACGGGCACGGCCCATGAAGGCAGGGACCGCTGGAGGGCACGGGCCCAGGGAGGGAGACCAGTCATGAGGAGCATGGGCGGGCGGTTGGGGAGGTAATTCAGGACAAGTGGTAAAAATGGCAGGAACAGACTCCAGGAGGCAAGTGAAGGGTTCCTCCCATCAGGACATCCTCCCTTGACCCCTTTCCTGACTTCAAGGGGCCTCCTCCTCTGGTCCCAGTAGCAGGATGGGCGGGAGTTCGCTGGGGCGGGGCTGATGGGCGGAGCCGGCGCCACATCCCCAGGTCCCTGGTCCCCAAAGCGCCCTGTCCCCGGGGCCCCTGCAGGGGGCGCCCCCACTCACCGAGGGAGCGGCGGGCGGAGGGAGCCCGGCGGCCATTTCTCCCCCTCGGAGCCTCCTCGAGCGGAGCCACAAGCGCAGGAAGGAGCCTCGGTCCGGTGACTGCATCGGCCCGGAGAGGCTGAGGAGAAAACTCGGGAGGCGGCACCTGGGGTCTGAGCTGGGAGGACGGGAAGGTGCGGGCGCAGGGACTGCGGGCAGGGAGAGAGCGCGAGAGCCCCAACTTCCGGTTCTGGGAAAGCTCTGAAGGGAACCACTTGGTATGCCAAGTGCCGCCCCCTGCGGCAACGCGGCCTTATGGGAAGTGAAGTTTGGGCTCCGGGAGTGACTCGCGGCAAGATGTTCAAGAAAGTGACCCGGGTAAGTCCCATTGGTTAGAAAAAGGAATCGGCTGTGCCCAATTATTATTATATATTATCATTAATATTTTATAATTTATTACTAATATACAATAATTTTTATATAAACATTAAAATAATAATTTATAATCATATATTATTATTAATAGTTAATTAATTAATTGAGATACACTACATCTCAAGGGCAGGAAGGGCGGCAAGTGGCGGGGGAGGCAGAGTCGTGGTTGGTGGCGCCGAAGAACTCCTGCCCGGGGCCCACCAGGGGCAGCTCCCGCTCACACCTGCAGAGGCCGCTGTTCCCCTTTGTCCTTGGTTCTCCCGGGACCCGGACTTTAGGGAGCCGGGGTCTTGACCCGCGCCTGCGCAGTCTCGGGCCTGCCTTCCGGGGCCTCTAGGGATCCAGGGGCCACGGGAGCAAGTCAGAAAATAGCCCTGGTCCGAGGGAGCCCTGCTCGGGGCACAAAGAACCCCTGCTGTTGCTCAGGGCCTGCTTGGCTTGAGCCAACGTTTGTCTCTGACCTTTGGCCAGACTGGGAGAATAAGGGACCGGGAGAAGATACTGGATTGACCACAGGGTGCCAGTGGAAGCAGGCCAGGCCGGCAGGTGTCCCCTACACCCCGCCCTGGCTTGAATAGTTTCCCAGCTCCGTGCCCGTTGTCCTGAGGGTGGGGATGGGGCCTGGTCTGGGACCAGTCGGAGCCGCTGCAGCCCTTCTCCCAGCTTTCTCCTTCCCTCCGCCTGGCTGTGACCTCTGGCAGGGGCAGGCTCTGAGCCCAGGCGCCCTCTGCAGTCAGTTCATCTCCATCAGCATCTTCCCCAAGAGCTGGGGACAAGAGGACTAGGAAGAGTCCTGCCCAGAGGGGGCTGACATGCTCCTGGGAGGGAGAGAGAGGATGGGGTCAGTGAGTGGCAGCCCCACTCCCTGAGAGCTGGGGACCTAGGCTCCCAAGGCCACCCTGAGGAGGCCAGGTCCAAATGCTGAGGTCGGGTCTGGGGTCAGGGAGGTAAATGACGGGTCTAGTGGCAGGTCTGGGGTTAGGGGAGAGAGGGCTGGTCTCCTGCACCCCTGGGATTCAGCACATGGGGAGGGAGTTTTGGGAAACCCTTGTATAAAAGGCCATAAATGAGGAACCCCAAAGCTGGACCTGGTAAAAAGAAGTTGACATTGGCAACCCTAAATTCAGGTTCCTCCTGACGTCAGGGCTGGTGTCCCATCCACTGCACCAATTAGCTACCTCCTGTAAACATCGTTTTTGAAGTAGGCATGGACAATACTTCTCATTTCTGTATACTAAGAAATTAGGCAATCCCAAAAACACAGAGAGAAATGGATTTCCACGGAACTCACTATTTATAATAATCTTTTCTAACCAGTATTTGTTAGGAAGAAATCAAATTTGCTAGTGTAAGCTTGAAGCACTGCCTCTTTTTAAAAGATCTTTATAAGATTCTGGGGAAACAGCTCAAATCAAAAAAATTACCACTTAAACCAGCAATTTTTAGGAAGGAATAGCCAGAATTCTCATCTGGTACCCCCAGATATTTTTTTTCTTATTTAAATGTTTCCTGGAGTAACCAGTCAGTCCCATGGCCCCTTCTCTTGCTCTTTGGGTTGGAAGCCAGCCCAGGACCCACATTTAGACTACCCAGATTCCCCAGGGGGACATATATAGACATGACTTGCCTTATCCTCAAATTGCCTAGAATTGATTTATTTGTATATGTATCCTTTCAGTAAAATATAAACTTTATGTGGGCAAGAATTGTTTTACTTCTGTTCTTCAACAGAGAATTGTATAGAGATTTCTAAGACTTAAGTCTGGGAGCTGTACAACCAGCCAGATCTTTGTCATACTTCTTTTCCAAGAAGTGGGAACATAGAGAAGGGAACAGTCTTTCTATTCTATTCTATTCTAATACCCTTAAATTCTCTGGTTAATTTTTTCTTTCTTTTTTTTGCTGAAGAAGTTGGGATTAAGTGACTTGCCCAAGGTCACACCGCTAGGAAGTGTTAAGGATCTGAGACCAGATTTGAATTCAGGTTCTCCTGACGTCAGGGCTGGTGCTCTATCCACTGCACCAATTAGCTGCCTCGTAAACATCGTTTTTGAAGTAGACATGTGGACACATTTCTCATATTCTGCATACCAAGAAATTGGGGCAATCCTAAAAATAATAGAGAGCTAGATGTCACCTTGGGGATCATTCAGGTCAGCCCCCCACCTCTTATTTTAAAGGGGAGGAAACATTACTTTCCCAAGCCATGCTCCTTCTGGGGACAGTTCCATGGAGCGCTCATACTCACCCATTGGACTGAGTGCACATAACTGCTATTCTCAGGGCAATCACAGTAATCATGAGAAGCTGAAGTTGAACTCCGACTCATCATGTATTGTATAACCTTGGAAAGTCAGGATGTAAAAAATCATCTACCCAAAGATTCATCAAATATTTGTTAACTGGCATAACTATCAAGGATGGGCCTCAGGCCTCCTTGCCCCGTTCCAATTTCCCATTTCTAGAATTAGAGGAAAGGACTACCCATGTCTGTTCAATGGTATGCTGGCCTGGTCATTTCTGATACTTTCTTGTCACGGGACAATGACATTGCTTGTCGAGAGACTTTTAGAAAGTGGTGATAATGGCTTCCGAGGACTGTGAAGCTTTTGACTATTTGGTTTTGGGAAAATGTACTCCTTTTGAATAAATGACACCTATACTGCCTTTAAAAATGGGCAGTTATGTGGCATAATAGATAGATCACCAACAATTGAGTCGGAGGACATGAGTTCAAATTCACTTGGACACTCTGACACATCCCATTTGTATAAGCATAGGCAAGACACTTAACCCCTGATTGCCTTGCAACACACACAAAGAATTTCAACCATCAATTCTATAATGGAATGAACTTTTTTTTTTATTCTCTTGAGGTAACAGTAGACATAAGCTTTTGACCCATATGTCCTCAACCTTAAAAAGATAGTGACTCCTGAGAACCTTCCTACCTTGATTTAGTGTTAAACATTTTCTATATGATAAAAAGGGGAAAGAAAACAGATGGTGATTCTAAATTCTAAAGAGAAATTGAGGTTAATTTCGGATTCGCCAAATTTTTGAAGCACTTGGGATTTGTGAAGATTGTTATGAGAATAACTTGCCACCGAAATAAGCATGCAAAAGTAGAAAAGAGGTGCTTGAGGACTTGAGTAACAAGAACTATGGAGCAACCACTATGGAAAATTTGGGTTGGGCTCTGAGTTTTCGCCTTTACTGTGAGTTTTACTAATTTTAGCTAAGCATGCAATGCTTTAAACCCTCCTGAAATTATGATCTCGGAACACTTTATTAGTATTAGAAGATGTCAAATTCCCATATTCATTATACATTCAAAAGATTTCTCCAATATGAACATTTAGTAACTATACTCCTAAGGGAAAGCTTTCCCCACCCTGTTCATTATTTGTAAAACTATTGCTTGAACTTTCTGTGTTTGCAACCTGGCTTCTGTGAAGTGACTTTCATTTATAAATAAAGCTTCTCCATTGGTGAACTCTCTCTAGAAAAGATGGTCCTCTGAATGAAGGATTTCGATTAATTCATAACGTTTTTTTTCTCCCTCTGAACTCTTTGAGTTCAGTTTAAGAGCTGTCTTCAAGCAAAAAGCCTTTCCACATTCAGTAAACTGACGAGGTTTCTCTCCAGTATGAACTCTGTGATGTACAAGGAAGGATGTCTCACATTCCTACCTATATACAAGGTTTTTCCACTATAAATCAATTGGTATTGCATAAGTTTTTGCTCGTTGTTTGTTTTCTCAAATAAGGCCTCCTACAATCTGTGTGCATGCATAAGATTTCTCCTCAGGTGTAAATTGGTGGGATCAAAAATGTTCCTTCTATCTGAAAGGTTTTCTCACACTGTGTATTGTTATGTTTATTGTGATGACCCCATTAGCACCCTGGGATACCTTAGAATCAGCTTGAATTAGATAAGCAGAAAGTTCTTAGTCTTCTATTTTTGGTTTTTTAGTGGTAGAAGTGAAGGAGTTAAAGCAGGATCTCTGCAACCTCTCCTTATTCCTCCTGATAAACCACAAAGTGACTTTGCTCATCTTATTTCACCCCAGTCCCTCCTACATTTCTCTCTCTGTATACACCAATCATTGAGCCAGCACAGGATAATGGGAAGGACCATTTTCCAAGCATATGACCATAGAGTATTATCCAGTTGGAAGTTAGCCTCAAGTGCTCAGCTGTCCTGACCTCAAAGCATTGACTCAAGAGTTTCAGCCCTCTACATCTCCTGCTTTCTTTTATTTTACAACACAGGTGGTCACGCCATCCCTGACTTCTCAGGGAGGTGAGAACCCCAAAACGAGGGGATTATGCTCTCCCTGACTTCCCACGAAAGGAGGTGAAAACATCGAAAAACCGGTGATCACGCTCCCCCTGACTTCTCAGGAAGGGAGGTGAAAGCACTAAAAAGGAGATGATCATACCCCTATCTGACCATAGGGAGAAGAAACACCAAAGTGGAAGTGGGGATTGCCCCACAGGTTTCTGGGCTGAAGGGTTTTATTAGAAACAGAGGTATGCACAAACCCATCACTATGGAGGTATTATACAAGCACATATCAATAATGCACAGGCTATTAGTGATGACTCTCCCCACAAACAGTGCAAACTCAATGGTGCAATGTAAACATCAATTGTACATGCAAGTAGTGATATAATAAACAATATGAATCAACATAGTGTTGAAAAGAAGATTCTCAGAAGTCCTAGAAGGAGGGTAAACAACAGTCACACATATGCCTACTTCAGCAGCCAAAAGTTAGTCCAAACCAATCTATTGTCCATTGTTTTACATGACAGGGGGATCCAATGATCCCGCAAGTTTTGTCCTGCAACAGTCTTTGATGTGATGGGAATCCAATGATTCCAGGAGATGGAAGTCCTGCAACAGTCTTACGTCTCAGAGAATCCAAATGATTCTGGAGGGTTTCGAAGTCCCACAATTTTTGATGTCCAAGTGAGACAAACGCTACAACTGCCAAGGTGCTCATTCAGTGGTGAGCACAGTCAGCAACAGAAGCAACCAGTTTCTTGGGTCTTCCTCTTTCATCTCTCCGATGACAAAGCTTAATACGGCTCATTGGCACCCATCTGAATCCTTCCATCTGTGGAGATACAAGCAAACCCCTCCCCAAGGGAGTTTCTATCTGGTCCTTACATTGACTCACTTCTCTGGGACTCCCCTACAGTACCTGGCGATTATCTAAAGATAGTGGAGCCCTTTGCACTGACACTCTATTCCAGGGTTCTAAACCCGTCTTCTTCCAGAGCCAGTACATCTTTAGGAAAATCAAGAAATTAATAGTATAAAGAGCTAGATTTTGAAGTTCTCTAGGGTTGCTCTTCGCTTTTGGAGGAGCGTCTTAATGTCTCTATTTCCTCTCTTACTATTGTCTATACGTGAGGTTTAAAACAATACGCTAGTGCCTGTAAAATCTATACTGTGCACACAAAAGTGCAAAATGTTTAGAAGTATACAGGTCGATTATCTGTTTTCATTGTTTGTGGCACAACCCATGATTGCAAATGCTTGTATAAGGAATTCAGTGACCACTGGCTGTTCTCTTTGCTGCTGGTATTGCATTTGCAATCCTGGAAAAGTGTCTAACACAACATGGATAAAAAGACAAAGCACTAAAAAGATTTATAATGGTCAGCATCCATATGCCAAATTGTTGTCTCAAACCACAAGGGTTCTTCCTTGGACGCAGTGTAGGAGCATAGAAAGGAAGGCAAGCTGTACTTTGCACAAAAGTTGGCAAAATGTTTAGAAGTATAGACAGGTCGATTGTCTGTTTTCATTGCTTGTGGCACACCCATGATTGCAAATGCTTGTATAAGGAATTCAGTGACTACTCGGGCTGTTTCTTTTGCTGCTGGTATTGCATTTGCAATCCTGAAAAAGTGTCTACCACAACATGGATAAAGACAAAGACCAAAAGATTTATAATGGTCACATCCATAAAGCAACTCATCGGGTCTCAAACCACGAGGGTTCTTCCGAGGCAGCAGTAGAGCATATAAAGAAGGCAAGCTGTACAGGTTTCATTATGCTCCTACCTTCCTCTTTGTTATTCCAAATTTACAAACACATAAAGCTCGAGCAGCCCAATGATATTTACAATGAGATTCTTGGGCTGTTTGAACCCTTTGTTTTGTTTCTGAGGAGCATCTTAATGTCTCTTGTTTCTCCTCTCTCTACTACTGTCTATACTGAGGTTGAAAGGAACCTTTAGCTACGCAAGTAGCCTGTAAAATCTTATACTGTGCACAAAAGTGTGCAAAATGTTTATTAGTATATACAGGTCGATTGTCTGTTTTCATTGCTTGTGACACAACCATGATTGCAAATGCTTGTATAAGGAATTCAGTGACTACTCGGGCTGTTTCTCTTGCTGCTGGTATTGCATTTGCAATCCTGAAAGTGTCTACCACAACATGGATAAAAGACAAAAGACCAAAAGATTTATAATTGGTCACATCCATATGCCAAATTTCGTTGGGTCTCAAACGACAAGGGTTCTTCCTTGGAGGCAGTGTAGGAGCATAGAAAGGAAGGCAAGCTGTACTTTGCACAAAAGTTGGCAGGTAAACAAGCATTTAGAAGCATAGACAGGTCGATTGTCTGTCGCCATTGCTGTGGTGAACCCATGATTGCAAATGCTTGTATAAGGAATTCAGTGACTACTCGGGCTGTTTCTTTTGCTGCTGGTATTGCATTTGCAATCATGAAAAAGTGTCTACGACAACACGGATAAAAGACAAAAGACCAAAAGATTTATAATGGGTCACATCAACATGCCAAATTTCATCGGGTCTCAAACCACGAGGGTTCTTTCTTGGAGGCAGTGTAGGAGCATAGAAAGGAAGGCTAGCTGTACAGGATTTTACTATGCTCCTACCTTCCTCTCCTGTTATTCCAAATCGTAAATGTAAAGCTCGAGCAGCCCGATATTTACAATGTGATTCTTGGGCTGCCTGAACCCTTTGTTTTGTTTCTGGAGGAGCATCTTAATGTCTCTGTTTCTCCTCTCTACTATTGTCTATACTTGAGGTTTAAACAATACGCTAGTGGCCTGTAAAATCTTATACTGTGCACAAAAGTGTGCAAAATGTTTAGGAATATGAGCATATAGATTGTCTGTTTTATTGCTTGTGGCACAACGGCGATTGCAAATGCTTGTATAAGGAATTCAGTGACTACTCGGGCTGTTTCTTTTACTGCTGGTATTGCATTTGCAATCATGAAAAAGTGTCTACCACAACATGGATAAAAGACAAAAGACCAAAAGATTTATAATGGGTCACATCCATATGCCAAATTTCATCGGGTCTCAAACCACAAGGGTTCTTCCTTGGAGGCAGTGTAGGAGCATAGAAAGGAAGGCAAGCTGTACTTTGCACAAAAGTTGGCAAAATGTTTAGAAGTATAGACAGGTCGATTGTCTGTTTCATTGCTTGTGGCACACCCATGATTGCAAATGCTTGTAAAAGGAATTCAGTGTCATCCGGGCTGGGTTTTTGCTGCTGGTATTGCATTTGCAATCCGGAAAAAGGGTCTACCAAAACATGGATAAAAGACAAAAGACCAAAAGATTTATAATGGGTCACATCCATATGCCAAATTTCACTGGGTCTCAAACCACAAGGGTTCTTTCTTTGAGGCAGTGTAGGAGCATAGAAAGGAAGGCTAGCTGTACAGGATTTTACTATGCTCCTACCTTCCTCTCTTTTTATTCCAAATCATAAACGTAAAGCTCGAGCAGCCCGATGATATTTACAATGAGATTCTTGGGCTGCCTGAACCTTTGTTTTGTTTCTTGAGTGAGCATCTTAATGTCTCTGTTTCTCCTCTAGTATTGTCTTATAATGCGGAGGTTTAAACCATACGCCAGTGGCTTGCAAATCTTATACTGTGCACAAAAGTGCAAATTGTTTAGAAGTATATACAGGTCGATTGTCCTGTTTTCATTGCTTGTGGCACAATCTAATGATTGCAAATGTCAGGATAAGGAATTAGTGACCACTGGCTGTTTCTTTGCTGCTGGTATTGCATTTGCAGGTAATCATGAAAAAGTGTCTACCACAACATGGATAAAAGACAAAAACCAAAAGATTTATAATGGGACACAATCTATGCCAATTTCATCGGGTCCAAGAGGGTTCTTCATTGAGGCAGTGTAGGAGTTATTATAAAGGAAGGTGTTGTATATCATTATGTCTTCACCTCCTCTCTTGTTATTCCAAATCACAACATAAAGCCTGGAGCAGCCCGATGATATTTCATAACAGATTCTTGGGCCGTCTAGAAACTTTGTTTTGTTTTTGAGGAGCATCTAATGTCTCTGTTTCCCTTCTCTACTACTGTCTATACTTGAGGTTTAAACAATAATAGTAGCCTGTAAATGTTATACTGTGCAAAAGCAGTAAAATGTTTGAAGTGTATATACAGGTCGATTGTCTGTTTTCATTGAGCCAGGTACACCCATAATTGGTAAATGTTTGTATAAGGAATTCAGTGACTACTTGGGCTGTTTCTCTTGCTGGTATTGTATTTGCAACTGAAAGTGTCTACCACAACATGGATAAAGACAAAAAGACCAAAAGTAGATTTATAATGGTCGCATCCATATGCCAAATTCTATCGGGTCTCAAATCACAGGGGTTCTTCATTGAGGTAGGAGCATAGAAAGGAAGGTAAGCTGTACAGGTTTTTTACTATGTCTTTACCTTTCCTCTTGTTATTCCAAATCGCAAACGTAAAGCTCGAGCAGCCCGATGATATGTACAATGAGACTCCCGGCTGCCTGAACCTCTTTCTTTTGCCTTCGGAGGAGCATCTAATGTCTCTGTTTCTCCTCTCTACTTGTCTATACTTGAGGTTTAAACAATATGCTAGTGGCTTGTAAAATCTTATACTATGTATAAAAGTGCGCCAAATGTTTAGAAGCATAGACAGGTCGATTGTCTCGTTTTCATTGTTTGTGGCACAATTCCATGATTGCAAATGCTTGTATAAGGAATTCAGTGACTACTGGCTGTTTCTTTGCTGCTGACATTGCATTTGTAACTGAAAAAAAGTGTCTACCACAACATGTATAAAAGACAGACGACTCAAAAAGATTTATAATGGTCACATCCACATGCCAAATTTCATTGGCCCAAACCACGAGGGTTCTTTTCTGGAGGCAGGTAGGAGCATAGAAAGGAAGGCAAGTCAGGCAGGCTTACTATGCTCCTAGCTTCTTCTCTTGTTATTCCAAATTGTAAGCATAAAGCTCAAGCAGCCTCATGATATTTGGAATGAGATTCTCAGGCTGCTTGAAATAAAGGAGTATTGGCCAACATGGTTAGAAGGCTATCTGCCTCTGAATTACCATCCCAAATACAACCTGGAAGTCCACGACGAGAGTGGACATACAAGATATAAATCTTACCTGGATGCTTTCTCACTTGCTGTTGAAGTTCCTTAAATAGCTGTTATATATTACAGGCTACAAATTTTATTTGGGCTATGGCAATTCTTTGTACCACACCTACTGAATAGGCTGGACTCAGGATAATAAGGTGTATATCTCCCGGATATTGGGTGGTAAGAGCCAGCTAGAATGATTGCATACAATCTAGTCTATCTAAGTTGAGTGGACTGAAAAGGAGTTCTGACTCACTTCCCCTTTATAGTTAACCTCATGAGAATATATAGTACAAATATTATGTTTGGATACATCTGTAAAGAGAGTTGGCCCTTGAAGAGGAACTTCAGAAACCTTTTCTTCTAGAATCCATCGTACATTATGTAATAGTCTGGTTATCTTAATAAGATCTCTTGTGTCGTCGTGGAGCCAGAAGCATAACATTTGACACTTGGGATGTCACAGTAGACATATTAATTTGTGCATTAGTATAAAAGGTGTATATCTTATTATATCTTATCCCAGATACTTGTACTGCTCGCTTAATTGCCTTTAACAAAATTCTAGACACAAGCACTGGCAAAAGTAAGAGTTTGTTCTGGTTGTGTTGGGAGGCTCACCCACTCTATCACACTGTCTGCTTGATGAAGGAATGCTGTGGGTGCCTCTTGTGTAGTAAAAAACTGATATTTCTAAGGATATTTGAGTGACTTTCAACCACACACTTCAACTTCTCTCAAAGTCTCTTGAGCTTCTTTTGTAAGCTGGCGTGGTGAGTTTAAAGCACTGTTTCCCCTTAAAATGTCACATAATGGTTGTAACTGATAGGTAGTCAATCCTAACACTGGACGCATCCATTGGATATCTCCTATCAATTTCTGAAAGTCATTTAAGGTGTTTAGCTTCTCTGTTCTTAAGGACACTTTTTGCACTGTGAGCACTTTAGGGTTTGGTTCATATCCTACTTTTTCCAAGCAAAAGACTTCCCACATTGCTTACATTCATAAGGCTTCTCTCCAGATTGATGCCCGATCAGAACTGTACTATGGCAGAACACCTTGCCAAGGTTTATCTCTAGTGAGAATATTCTAATATCAAGTGAGGTCTCTCTTGTGAAGGAAAGCTCTCCACACTCATTGCACTTAGAAGGTTTGTCTCCAGTATGAATCTTTTGATTTTTGAGTAAGTTCTTTGATCAGGCACAAGGCCTTACAACATTCATTACACTAATAAGATTTTCCTCCAATATGAATTCTTCAATGTAAATTAAGAGCTGTAGTCAGGCAGAAAGTCTTCCCATAGTCATTACATTCTTAGGATATTTCACAGTATGGATCATCTGATGTCAAATGAGGTCTATCTTCCAGCAGAAGGCCTTCCCACAGTCTAATCATTCATGAAGTTTCTCTCCCATACGGATTTTCCTGTACTGAGTAAGATATGTCTCCTGGCTGAAAGTCTTGCCACATTCATTACATTCATTATTATTTCCTCACTAGCTGGGTGCCACAATTCCAGATTTGACTCAACTCACGGTCCAAGATACCATCCCTTATAAGACTTGCCTGGCATAATTCCTCCAAAGAAATGTCCAGCTTTGGGATTGTCTGTTTGATTTCAGACCTACTGTCCCAACCTGAAAGAGAGAAAAATGTAAATATTCCATTTCCTGCTGCATTACACTTAAACATATCTTCTATCTCCTCAATCAATAAAGATTATCAAATAATAAAATATACAATATATGACATATTAGTTTTGTGTACTATAATGAGCTTTTACACTTTATATTAAGTTTCTATACCAACACTACAAGAAAGTCTAAAACAGAAAAGAAACTCTTGCATTCATCAAAACATTCATCCTAGCTCTTTTCTGATAAAAAAAAATTAATAGGTTCTATTGGGGAATGTCTAAGATACATTTCTATAACACAATATTACCTCACTTTAAAAAATGACAAATATGAAGAATTCAGTGAAGCAAGGAAAGACTTAGGTGAACTATTACAGGGAAATAAGAAGAGCAAACAAAAGATATGATGACAACAAAAATACAACATACTATGTAATTATAAGGACAAAGGATAGTCCCAGACAAGAGTTGAGAACATGTACTTCCCTCCCTTCATTTGCACAAGTGGGAGATTCCCAGTGAGGAACAATGTATACATATATTAAATAAAAAGGTGAGAACTTGTTAGTTTTGAATTAGTTTCTAATAAGTTCTGAATAAGTTGGGCTAATAACTGAAAAGGAGAAAAGGCTGAAATGCCTTTAGGAAATGAAATGTCCTCTTAATGTCCCCAAACTTCTCCCTGACACAAAGATTCATATCTTACATACAAATATTCTCACATGGGTGTTGATGCCACATAGAAGAAGAATTTCAGATATTAAATATATAAAGTCACTATATCAAAGGCCTTTTGATTTCATTAAGTGTGAAAACTACTTTGCTCCACCAATACTGGCGGCAACTCATCTATAATTTTAGAATTTTAGTTACCTAAGGTTGAGAAAGAATAACTGAAAAGGCTCATACTCAGAGACTTACCCTCAGAGGTAAGTTATATAGTATTACTAAATTCACAAGGAAAGATTAAATATTTGTCAGAGAAACTGTCTATCTATAACACATAAATGGTCCAAGAATGTAAAGAGAAAAATCCAAATGGAAAAAGAAACACAAATTTAAATGTCAATTGAAAAATCACTCAAACCTTATTAATCAATTAAGTAACTACAGGCATGAATTGGAACAACGCTGAGGATCAACACCAACACAGGGCAGAGATCATTAAAACAACAAAACTCAATGTTCTCAGAAGTGAAGAAACAGGTACACTCCTTCATTTATGGCAGAATGCTAGAAACTGAATAGCAAGCAGTAAAGTAACAAAATAATCATACTCTGACTCAATTGCACTATTTAGTATATAACTTTTTCTTTTGAGCTAGCTCCATAAACATACTCGTTATAAAAACATGGAAAGCCTTTAGAAAATAATGCAAAGAAAAATTTGACAAGGACTTCTGTTGGTATAAATAATGAATGACGAATATATAACAGGATAACAAGGGAAGGATAAATGGGAAGGATCTCTTGCCAGAGAAAATCCACTCTTCCCCACATTCCTGGGAAGGGATACAAGGGAAGTTTCCTGGATCCACATTTTATAAGTGATTCCTATTAAAGACCACTCATGATGTTCTATGCTGTACCTTTTCCCATCTGGTTTTCACTTATTTACATGGACAGGTGCTTCTTCAGACATCTCCCTTTGGCATCCCAAGTTTTATTCCTTGTTCCTATTGGTATATCATATCTGGTTTGGAAATTACAAATCCTGTTTGTTGGAAACAGAAAAGAGGTAGGTTCAGGGAACCATCTCAGATTTAATATAAGGCAATAAACATTTATTAAACCATCTACTATGTTTTTTCTCTCTCTTGGGAAAAATGAACAAGGAAGTCCTAATAAGATGCTCTCTTCCTAGTCTTTGGAACTAGGGAGAAGTGGGTCACAGACTGGAGTTGTAGTCAGTTAAAGAAATTAATTCATTTGACACACATCCTGATAACAGGATAACTTTTCATGTCTTCAGAAAACTATACGATGGTTAGATTACTATTTTAAATAATTATTATATTATAACATCATACTATAATACAATAATATAAAAATAATTAAATATTATCTCTGATGGAAAAGAGAGTGAAGAAGGTACAACCTCAGGAGCATACAAACAATCACTTTAGAGAGGTACAAAACAAAGGTCTTTTCCCTCAGGACAGGGCCATAAAGATTCATAACTGTCAGGCAAAACAAGAAATAAGAACACTCTACTACTGGGATTATATCCCAAAGAGATTATAAAGAAGGGAAAGGGACATGTATGTGCACGAATGTTTGTGGCAGCCCTTTTTGTACTGGCTAAAAACTGGAAACTGAATGGATGTCCATCAGTTGGAGAATGGCTGAATAAATTGTGGTATATGAATGTTATGGAATATTATCGTTCTATAAGAAATGAGCAACAGGATGGTTTCAGAAAGGCCTGGAGAGAATTTCATACGAACTGGATGCTATGAAACAGAGCAGGACCAGGAGATCATTATATACTTCAACATCAATACTATATGATGACCAGTTCTGATGGACCTGGCCATCCCTGTATAAACGAGAGATCAACCAAATCATTTCCAATGGAGCAGCAGTAAATGAACTGAACTAGCCATGCCCAGAGAAAGAACCTGGGAGATGACAAAACATTACATTGAATTCCCAGTAATCCCTATATTTATGCCCACCTGCATTTCGATTTCCTTCACAAGCTAATTGTGCTAACATTTCAGAGTCTGATTCTTTTTGTACAGCAAATAATGTTTTTGGCTCATGTATACTTATTGTGTATCTAAGTTATATTTTAATATATTTAATATCTACTGATCATCCTGCCATCTAGGGGAGGGGGGTGGAGGGTGGGTGAGGTAAAAATTGAACAAGAGGGTTTACAATTACACGCTGTAAAGTTACCCATGCATATAACCTGTAAATAAAAGGCTATTAAATAAAAAAAAAAAAGAAAGAAAGAAAAAAAGAAATAAGAACACTCAGGAAAGCCCATAATTCATACCAAGAAAGAAAGAAAAGCCCTTCACAGATTGGGAGACAAGGGCAATCTCAAGGACCCAGAACAGGCAGGCCAGGTCTCTCTGGTTGTCCGGGCATCACATCCCCTGCACAGATCCTGGGCTGAGAAGGCACCGTCCTTGAGGTGACAGCCACATCTCCCAACAAGTAATATCACCTTAGTAAATATCAGACAGGTTTGCATACCCAGGAACTCCTACAGAAGAAACCATGGCTGCCCCTGACTGCTAGAAGTGGTTCTCAAGGTTCAAACTCCAACGTGCCCTGAACCGTACTTACCAAACATCCTAAGTCTGAATCAGATGGCCAGCTCCTGCCTTATGTTTGTTCAAGCATTCATCTGTAAGCATTTGTGAATGCTGGTCTGGCCTGAGGGTCGGGGTGCCATGGCTGAGCACTGGGAGACCCTGAAGGCTGTCTGCAAGACACCCCCATCCCCCTGGGGGAGAAAGGGAACAAGAACCACTGACCCAAAGGAAAAGTGGAAAATCCTCTATTTCCGGGAAAGAAAATACCCCAGAGGATCCAAATAAGCTCAAGCCACATGCAGGAAAGGAGGAAGAGCCTGGGCTGAGCCTTGAAGGGGGATTCCCAGAGTGAGAGAAGAAGAGGGAGGGCATTATCCTTCTTGTGGGAATGAAGGCAGAGGGAGTCATGGGGAAGAAGGCACAAAGAGAAGCCAGGAAGGGAGACTGTACTCCCCCGCCCAGAACCTTGCAGAACAAAGCAAAAGGGCTCATTATCCCTTGTGGCTAACAGCTAGGAGACCCACACTCTCCTGGGACTTCTCCCAGAAACAGTCCTCCCGCCGGAAGCTGTCCGGAGTGGACCCCAACCTCCCGTGTGTAGGGCTCCCAACCAGCCTGCCTCCACAGCCCCCTCACCCCCAGTCCCAAGTGGCCTCTGCGCTCTGAACGAGGCTCATCCTTCCCTATGAGACAGGCCAGGGAAGTATTCCACCCAAGCGTGAGAGAACGTCACAGCTCTGGGTCCGGGGCCTCTCCTGCTCTGGAAAAGCTGCCGAAGCCTCGGGCCCCGCTCTCACAAGGTTTAAACCCATCAGGAAAAATAGGTACAATTATGAGGAGACCAAATGTGCCGAAATAATGATGAATGTTCATAAATCACTGACCTTAAGGACCTGCTCCAATGTAGCAGGTTAACACTGTGATTGGCTGTAGCCCAGGAGGAAAACCGGCCTTCTCATTGGGGCGCCAGGGCGCCTCCCGGATCCTTCCGCTACCACGCTGCCTGGCGACAATTACACCAAAGAGAAGTCAGTCCCTCAGAGCCCGGCTCCGCGCTGAGCATCGCGGGAACAAAGGGGAGGGAAACACGATCCGGCCTCTGAGCGGCCTCCCGTCCCAGGGGAGAAAAACCCGAAAACTGCGCACACAAGGGGCGGAGCCTGTGGGTGTGTGAGGACGCCCCCGCGCCCACAGGGACCCACCAGAGGCCGCGTAGCTGAGACGGGAGAGAAGGGAGGGGCAACAAAGAGGGAAGCGAGCGCGGTCAACGGGGCAGCAGCCTGCTGGGAGCCGATTCGCGGCGCTGTCCCTGAAGAAGGGAGCTCCCATGGAGGAGACGGGCCCGTGAGGGTACGGGCCCGCGTGGAGGGAGACGGACTGCAGACGGGCACGGCCCATGAAGGCAGGGACCGCTGGAGGGCACGGGCCCAGGGAGGGAGACCAGTCATGAGGAGCATGGGCGGGCGGTTGGGGAGGTAATTCAGGACAAGTGGTAAAAATGGCAGGAACAGACCCAGGAGGCAAGTGAAGGGTTCCTCCCATCAGGACATCCTCCCTTGACCCCTTTCCTGACTTCAAGGGGCCTCCTCCTCTGGTCCCAGTAGCAGGATGGGCGGGAGTTCGCTGGGGCGGATGGGCGGAGCCGGCGCCACATCCCCAGGTCCCTGGTCCCCAAAGCGCCCTGTCCCCGGGGCCCCTGCAGGGGGCGCCCCCACTCACCGAGGCAGCGGCGGGCGGAGGGAGCCCGGCGGCCATTTCTCCCCCTCGGAGCCTCCTCGAGCGGAGCCACAAGCGCAGGAAGGAGCCTCGGTCCGGTGACTGCATCGGCCCGGAGAGGCTGAGGAGAAAACTCGGGAGGCGGCACCTGGGGTCTGAGCTGGGAGGCGGAGAAGGTGCGGCCGCAGGGACTGCGGGCAGGGGGAGAGCGCGAGAGCCCCAACTTCCGGTTCTGGGAAAGCTCTGAAGGGAACCACGTGCGATGCCAAGTGCCGCCCCCTGCGGCAACGCGGCCTTATGGGAAGTGAAGTTTGGGCTCCGGGAGTGACTCGCGGCAAGATGTTCAAGAAAGTGACCCGGGTAAGTCCCATAGGTTAGAGCAAGGAATCGGCTGTGCCCAATTATTATTATATATTATCATTAATATTTTATAATTTATTAATAATATACAATAATTTTTATATAAACATAAAATAATAATTTATAATCATATATTTTCATTAATAGTTAATTAATTGACTGAGATATACTACATCTCAAGGGCAGGAAGGGCGGCAAGTGGCGGGGGAGGCAGAGTCGTGGTTGGTGGCGCCGAAGAACTCCTGCCCGGGCCCCACCAGGGGCAGCTCCCGCTCACACCCGCAGAGGGCGCTGTTCCCCTTTGTCCTTGGTTCTCCCGGGACCCGGACTTTAGGGAGCCGGGGTCTTGACCCGCGCCTGCGCAGTCTCGGGCCTGCCTTCCGGGGCCTCTAGGGATCCAGGGGCCACGGGAGCAAGTCAGAAAATAGCCCTGGTCCGAGGGAGCCCTGCTCGGGGCACAAAGAACCCCTGCTGTTGCTCAGGGCCTGCTTGGCTTGAGCCAACGTTTGTCTCTGACCTTTGGCCAGACTGGGAGAATAAGGGACCGGGAGAAGATACTGGATTGACCACAGGGTGCCAGTGGAAGCAGGCCAGGCCGGCAGGTGTCCCCTACACCCCGCCCTGGCTTGAATAGTTTCCCAGCTCCGTGCCCGTTGTCCTGAGGGTGGGGATGGGGCCTGGTCTGGGACCAGTCGGAGCCGCTGCAGCCCTTCTCCCAGCTTTCTCCTTCCCTCCGCCTGGCTGTGACCTCTGGCAGGGGCAGGCTCTGAGCCCAGGCGCCCTCTGCAGTCAGTTCATCTCCATCAGCATCTTCCCCAAGAGCTGGGGACAAGAGGACTAGGAAGAGTCCTGCCCAGAGGGGGCTGACATGCTCCTGGGAGGGAGAGAGTGGGGCCGGTCAGTGTGAGGCAGCCCCCACTCCCTGAGAGCGCCGGGACCCAGGCCCCCGCGTCACCCTGAGGAGGTCAGGGAACCAAATGCTGAGGTCAGGGTTCGGGGTCAGGGAGGTAAATGACGGGGTCTAGTGGCAGGTTCGGGGCTCAGGGGAGAGAGGGCTGGCTCCCCTGCACCCCCTGGGATTCAGCGCATGGGGAGGGAGTTTTGGGGAACCCCCTTCTGGCGGTGCGTCATAAATGAGGAACCCCAAAAGCTGGACTGGCAAAAAGCAGTTGACATTGGCAACCCTAAATTCAGGTTCTCCTGACTTCAGGGCTGGTGCTCTATCCACTGCACCAACTAGCTGCCTCGTAAACATCTTTTTTGAAGTAGGCATGTGGACACATTTATTTCTCATATTCTCCATACCAAGAAATTGGGGCAATCCTAAAAATAATAGAGAGCTGGATGTCACCTTGGGGATCATTCAGGTCAGCCCCCCACCTCTTATTTTAAAGGGGAGGAAACATTACTTTCCCAAGCCATGCTCCTTCTGGGGACAGTTCCATGGAGCGCTCATACTCACACATTGGACTGAGTGTACATAACTGCTATTCTCAGGGCAATCACAGTAATCTTGAGGAGCTGAGGTTGAACTCCGACTCATCATTTATTGTGTAACCTTGGAAAAGTCGATGTAAAAACCATCTACCTCAAAGATTCATCAAAATATTTGTTAACTGGCATAACTATCAAGGGATGGGCCTCAGGCCTCCTTTGCCCTCAAGTTCCACTCTCTGATTTCTGACTAGAGGGAAAGGGGACCAGCCATGTCTGCTCACGGGGATGCTGGCTCAGGGCTACTTCGATACTTTCAGTCATGGGACAATGACACCGCTTGTCGAGAGACTTTAGAAAGTTGTGATAATGGCTTCCAAGACTGTGAAGCTTTTGACTATTTGGTTTTAAAATGTTCTTTTGAATAAATGACACCTATACTGCCTTTAAAAAAAAATGGGGCAGTTATGTGGTATAATAGATAGATCACCAACAATGGAGTCGGGAGGACATGAGTTCAAATTCACTTTCAGACACTTGACACATCCTAGTTGTGTAACCATAGGCAAGACACTTAACCCTGATTGCCTTGCAACACACACAAGAATTTCAACCATCATCCTATAATGCCATGAATTTTTTTTGTTCTCTTTGAAAATAGTAGACATAAGCTTTTGGACCTATGTCCTCAACCTTAAAAAGATAGTGACTCCTGAGATCCCTTCCTACCTTGATTTAGTGTTAAAACATTTTCCTATATGATAAAAAGGGGAAAGAGAACAGATGGTGATTCTGAATTTATAGAGAAATTGAGGAAGCACTTTCGGGATTCACCAAAATTTTTGAAGCACTTGGGGATTTGTCAAGATTGTTAAGAGAATAACTTGCCACCTGAAATAAGCATGCAAAGTAGGGAAGAGAGGTGCTTGAGGACTTGAGTAAACAAAAGCACTATGGAGCAACCACTATGGAAAATTTGGGATTGGCCTCTGAGTTTTCATTTTACTGTGAGTTTTACTAATTTTAGCTAAGCATGTGCAATGCTTAAAACCCTCCTGAAATTCATGATCTTCGGAAGACTTTATTAGTATTAGAAGATGTCAAATTCCCACATTCATTACACATTCAAAAGATTTCTCTCCAATATGAACATTTAGTAAACTATACTCCTAAGGGAAAGCTTTCCCCACCCTGTTCATTATTTGTAAAACTATTGCTTGAACTTTCTGGTGTTTGGTAACCTGGGCTTCTGTGAAGTGACTTTTCACATTTATAAATAAAGCTTCTCTCCATTGTGAACTCTCTGTAGTAAGATGGGTCCTCTGAATGAAGGATTTCCCTGATTAATTCATAACGTTTTTTTCTCCTCTGAACTCTTTGATGTTCAGTTTAAGAGCTGTCTTCAAGCAAAAAGCCTTTCCACATTCAGTAAACTGAGGAGGTTTCTCTCCAGTATGAACTCTGTGATGTACAAGGAAGGACGTTCTACATTCTACCTATATATAAGGTTTTTCTCCACTATGAATCCATTGGTGTTGCATAAGTTTTTTGTTTGTTTGTTTGTTTTCTCAAATAAGGCCTTCCCACAATCTGTGTGCATGCATAAGATTTCTCTCAGGTGTAAATTCTCTGGGATCAAACAAGTTCCTTCATCTGAAAGGTTTTCCTACACTGTGCATTGTTAAGGTTTATTGTGATGACCCCATTAGCACCCTGGATACCTTAGAATCAGCCAGAGTCAGGATAAGCAAAAGTTCTTAGTCTTTATTCTTGGTTTTTAGGGGTAGAAGTGAAGGGGTTGGAAGCAGGATCTCTGCAACCTTCCTTTTTCCTCCTCTACAGCCAAAGTGACTCTTGCTCATCTTACTTCACCCCCCAGTCCCTCCTACATTTCTCTGTATACACCAATCATTGAGCCAGCACAGGATAATGGGAAGGATCATTTTCCAAGCATATGCCCAGAGTATTATCCAGTTGGAAGTTAGCCTCAAGTGCTCAGCTGTCCTGACCTCAAAGCATCAACTCAAGAGTTTCAGCCCTCTACATCTCCTGCTTTCTTTTATTTTAGAACACAGGTGGTCACGCCATCCCTGACTTCTCAGGGAGGTGAGAACCCCAAAACGAGGGGATCACGCTCCCCCTGACTTCTCAGGAAGGGAGGTGAAAGCACTAAAAAGGAGATGATCATACCCTCCCTGACATCTCAGGAAGGGAGAAGAAAAACACCAAAGGGAAGTGGGGATTGCCTAACAGGTTTCTGGGCTGAAGGGTTTTATTAGAAACAGGTATGCACAAACCCATCAGCATGGGAGGTATTACACAAGCACATATCAATAATGCACAGGCTATTAGTGATGACACTACCCACAACCAGTGCAGGCTCAATGTGGTGCAACAAACATCAATTGTACATGCAAGTAGTGATATAATAAACAATATGAATCAACATAGTGTTAGTGTTGTAAAAGATTTCCAGAAGTCCTAGAAGGAGGGTATGTAAACAACAGTCACACATACGCCTTCTTCAGCAGCCAAAAGTTAGTCCAAAACCAATCTATTGTCCATTGCATCACATGACAGGGGATCCAATGATCCCCGCAAGTTTTTGAAGTCCTGCAACAGTCTTTTGATGTGATGGGGAATCCAATGATTCCAGGACATTTTGAAGTCCTGCAACAGTCTTATGTCTCAGAGAATCCAATGATTCCTGAGGGTTTTGAAGTCCTACAATTTTTGATGTCCATGAGTCAAACGCCATAACTGCCATGCTCATTCAGTGGTGAGCACAGTCAGCAACAGAAGCAACCGATGTTTCTTGGGTCTCCTCCTTCCTTTCATCTCTCTCTGATGGACAAAGCGAATACGGCTCATTGGCACCCATCTGAATCCTTCTCCATCTGTGGAGATACAAGCAAACCCTCTCCCCCAAGGAGTTTCTATCTGGTCCTTTCCATTCACCACTTTCTGGGACTCCCCACAGTACCTGGCGATTATCTAAAGATAGTGGAGCCCCTTGCACTGGACACTGCCCTTCCAGTGGGTTATAAAACCTGCCTGCCAGAGCCAGTACATCTTTGTGAAAAATCAAGAAATTAATAGTATAAAGAGCTAGATTTCGAAGGTCTCTAGGGTTACCTGTGGCTCCCCCTTTCTTTTGTTTTTAGAGGAGCATCTTAATGTCTCTGTTTCTCCTCTATACTACTGTCTATACTTGAGGTTTAAACAATACGCTAGTGGCCTGTAAAATCTTATACTGTGCACAAGTGTGCAAAATGTTTAGAAGTATATACAGGTCGATTGTCTGTTTTCATTGCTTTGTGGCACACCCATGATTGCAAATACTTGTATAAGGAATTCAGTGACTACTTGGGCTGTTTCTTTTGCTGCTGGTATTGCATTTGCAATCATGAAAAAGTGTCTACCAAAACATGGATAAAAGACAAAAGACCAAAAGACTTATAATGAGTCACATCCATATGCCAAATTTCATCGGATCTCAAACCACAAGGGTTCTTCCTTGGAGGCAGTGTAGGAGCATAGAAAGGAAGGCAAGCTGTACAGGTTTTTACTATGCTCCTACCTTCCTCTCTTGTTATTCCAAATCGCAAATGTAAAGCTCGAGCAGCCTGATATTTAGAATGAGATTCTTGGGCTGCCTAAACCCTTTCTTTTGTTTTTGGAGGAGCGTCTTAATGTCTCTGTTTCTCCTCTCTACTACTGTCTATACTTGAGGTTTAACAATACGCTAGTGGCCTGTAAAATCTTATACTGTGCACAAGTGTGCAAAATGTTTAGAAGTATATACAGGTCGATTGTCTATTTTCATTGCTTGTGGCACACCCATGATTGCAAATGCTTGTATAAGGAATTCAGTGACAACTCGGGCTGTTTCTTTTGCTGCTGGTATTGCATTTGCAATCCTGAAAAAGTGTCTACCACAACATGGATAAAAGACAGACGACCAAAAGATTTATAATAGGTCACATCCATTTGCCAAATTTCATCGGGTCTCAAATCACAGGGGTTCTTCATTGGAGGCAGTGTAGGAGCATAGAAAGGAAGGTAAGCTGTACAGGTTTTTACTATGCTCCTACCTTCCTCTCTTGTTATTCCAAATCGCAAACGTAAAGCTCGAGCAGCCCGATGATATGTACAATGAGATTCTTGGGCTGCCTGAACCCTTTCTTTTGTTTTTGGAGGAGCATCTTAATGTCTCTGTTTCTCCTCTCTACTACTGTCTATACTTGAGGTTTAAACAATATGCTAGTGGCCTGTAAAATCTTATACTTTGCACAAAAGTGTGCAAAATGTTTAGAAGTATAGACAGGTCGATTGTCTGTTTTCATTGCTTGTGGCACACCCATGATTGCAAATGCTTGTATAAGGAATTCAGTGACTACTCGGGCTGTTTCTTTTGCTGCTGGTATTGCATTTGCAATCCTGAAAAAGTGTCTACCACAACATGGATAAAAGACAGACGACCAAAAGATTTATAATAGGTCACATCCATTTGCCAAATTTCATCGGGTCTCAAACCACAAGGGTTCTTCCTTGGAGGCAGTGTAGGAGCTTAGAAAGGAAGGCAAGCTGTACAGGTTTTTACTATGCTCCTACCTTCCTCTCTTGTTATTCCAAATCGCAAATGTAAAACTCGAGCAGCCTGATATTTAGAATGAGATTCTTGGGCTGCCTAAACCCTTTCTTTTGTTTTTGGAGGAGCATCTTAATGTCTCTGTTTCTCCTCTCTACTACTGTCTATACTTGAGATTTAAACAATACGCTAGTGGCCTGTAAAATCTGATACTTTGCACAAAAGTGTGCAAAATGTTTAGAAGTATAGACAGGTCGATTGTCTGTTTTCATTGCTTGTGGCACACCCAGGATTGCTAATGCTTGTATAAGGAATTCGGTGACTACTCTGGCTGTTTCTTTTGTTGCTGGTATTGCATTTGCAATCCTGAAAAAGTGTCTACCACAACATGGATAAAAGACAGACGACCAAAAGATTTATAATAGGTCACATCCATTTGCCAAATTTCATCGGGTCTCAAATCACAGGGGTTCTTCATTGGAGGCAGTGTAGGAGCATAGAAAGGAAGGTAAGCTGTACAGGTTTTTACTATGCTCCTACCTTCCTCTCTTGTTATTCCAAATCGCAAACGTAAAGCTCGAGCAGCCTGATGATATTTAGAATGAGATTCTTGGGCTGCCTAAACCCTTTGTTTTGTTTTTGGAGGAGCATCTTAATGTCTCTATTTCTCCTCTCTACTACTGTCTATACTTGAGGTTTAAACAATACGCTAGTGGCCTGTAAAATCTGATACTTTGCACAAAAGTGTGCAAAATGTTTAGAAGTATAGACAGGTCGATTGTCTGTTTTCATTGCTTGTGGCACACCCAGGATTGCTAATGCTTGTATAAGGAATTCAGTGACTACTCGGGCTGTTTCTTTTGTTGCTGGTATTTCATTTGCAATCCTGAAAAAGTGTCGACCACAACATGGATAAAAGACAGACGACCAAAAGATTTATAATAGGTCACATCCATTTGCCAAATTTCATCGGGTCTCAAATCACAGGGGTTCTTCATTGGAGGCAGTGTAGGAGCATAGAAAGGAAGGTAAGCTGTACAGGTTTTTACTATGCTCCTACCTTCCTCTCTTGTTATTCCAAATTGCAAACGTAAAGCTCGAGCAGCCCGATGATATGTACAATGAGATTCTTGGGCTGCCTGAACCCTTTCTTTTGTTTTTCGAGGAGCATCTTAATGTCTCTGTTTCTCCTCTCTACTACTGTCTATACTTGAGGTTTAAATATGCTAGTGGCCTGTAAAATCTTATACTGTGCATAAAAGTGTGCCAAATGATTAGAAGTATGACAGGCCATTGTCTTGTTTTCATTTGCCGGGAAACCCATGATTGGAAAATGCTTGTATAAGGAATTCAAGTGACTACCTGGGTTTTTTTGTTGGTATTGCTTTGCAATCCTGAAAACGGTCTACCACAACATGGATAAAAAAGACAGACAAATAAAAGATTTATAATAGGTCACATCCATTTTAAATTTCCTGGGTCTCAAACCAAAAGGGTTCTTCCTTGGAGGAGGAGGGCTTAGAAAGGAAGGCCAAGGTGGTTTTTACTATGTCTACCTTCCTCTCTTGTTGGTTTTCCAAACCAAAACAGAAAGCTCCGAGCAGCCTGAAAAGAATGAGATTTTGGGCTGCCAAACCCCTTTGTTTTGTTTTGGAGGAGGCATCTTAATGTTCTTATTTCTCCTCTTACTACTGTCTATACTTGAGGTTTAAAACCAAATTAGTTAATTTTGTAAAATCTTTTGATACTTTGACAAAAAGTGGCAAAATGTTTAGAAGTATAGATAGGTCGATTGTCTGTTTTCATTGTTTGGTAATAACCCAAGGATTGCAAATGCTTGTATAAGGAATTCAGTGACTACTAGGGCTGTTTCTTTTGTTGCTGGTATTGCATTTGCAATCATGAAAAAGTGTCTACCACAACATGGATAAAAGACAAAAGACCAAGAGACTTATAATGAGTCACATCCATGTGCCAAATTTCATCAGGTCTCAAACCACAAGGGTTCTTCCTTGGAGGCAGTGTAGGAGCTTAGAAAGGAAGGCAAGCTGTACAGGTTTTTACTATGCTCCTACCTTCCTCTCTTGTTATTCCAAATCAAAGAATTAAAACCTCGAAAGCAGCCTGAATTTAGGAATGAGATTTGGGTTGCCCAAACCCTTTTTTGTTTTTGAGGAGATCTTTGCTCCTATTTTCTCCCTTCCTTACCACTGGTTCCCTACTTGAGGATTTAAAAAACGCCAGTGGCCTGTAAATTATACTGTGACAAAAGTGTGCAAATGTTTGAAGGATAGACAGGTTTATTGTCTGTTTTCATTGCTTGTGGCACACCCAGGATTGTTAATGCTTGTATAAGGAATTCAGTGACTACTGGCTTTTTTTTTGTTGGTATTGATTTGGAATCCTGAAAAAGGTTCACCACAAAATGGATAAAAGACAGACGACCAAAAGATTTTAATAGGCCACCATTTGCCAAATTTCATCGGCCCAAATCACAGGGTTCATTGGAGGCAGGTGTAGGAGCAAGAAAGGAAGGGGGCTGTACAGGTTTTTACTTTGTTCTACCTTCCTCTCTTGTTATTCCAAATCGCAAATGTAAAGCCGCCCTAGAATTTAGAAATGAGATTCTTGGGCTGCCTAAACCCTTTCTTTTGTTTTTGGGAAGGAGCATCTTAATGTCTTCTATTTCTCCTCACTGTCTATACTTGAGGTTTAAACAATAGCTTAGGTGGCCCGTAAAATTTTGATACTTTGCACAAAAGTGGCAAAATGTTTAGAAGTATAGATAGGGATTGTCTTGTTTTCATTGCTTGTAAAGTTATGATTGCAAATGCTTGTATAAGGAATTCAGTGACTACTGGGGCTGTTTTTTTGCTGCTGGTATTGCATTTGGTAATCCTGAAAAAAGTGTCTACCACAACATGGATAAAAAGACAGACAACCAAAAAGAATTTATAATAGGGTCACATCCATTTGTTAAATTTCCGGGTCTAAAACCCCACAAGGGTTCTTCCTTGGAGGCAGTAGGAGCTTTAGGGAAGGCAAGCTGTACAGGTTTTTACCATGTTCCTTACCTTCCTTCTCTTGTTATTCCAAATCTCAAACGTAAAGCTCAAGCAGGCCGATGATATTTACAATGAGATTCTTGGGCTGCCTGAACCCTTAGTTTTGTTTTGGAGTGCACTTTTTTTCCGCTTTCTTCTTTACTACTATCTTCCCTTGAGGTTTAAACAATACCTAATGGTTTGTAAAATCTTATACTGTGCACAAAAGTGTACAAAATGTTTAGGAAGTACAACAGGTTTTGTCTGTTTCATTGCTTGTGGCACACCCAGGATTGCAAATGCTTGTATAAGGGAATTCAGTGACTACTTGGGTTGTTTCTTTTGCTGCTGGTAATTGCATTTGGTAATCCTGAAAAGGTTCACCACAACATGGATAAAAGACAGACACCAAAAGATTTATAATAGGTCACATCCATTTGCCAAATTTCCCGGGTCCAAAACCACGAGGGTTCTTCATTGGAAGGGTGTAGGGTTAGAAAGGAAAGGCCGTACAGGTTTTTACTATGCTCCTAGGTTTTCTTTGTTATTTTCCAAAAGAAGTTTAAAGCCACCCCCCTTATTTGGAAATGAGATTTCAGGCTGCTTGGAAAAAAGGGTTTTGGGCCAAATGGTTAGGGCGGCTATCTGCCTTTGGAAATTACATCCCAAATTTAACCTGGAAGTCCACTACAGTGGAGGCAAGATATAAATCTTACCTGGATGCTTTCTCACTTGCTGTTGAAGTTCCTTTAAGGTGATATATATTGGTCTAAATTGTATTTGGGCTGTGGGAAATTTTTTGTTCCACACCCCCTTGAATAGGCTGAATCAGATAATATATGTATATCTCCTGGATAAGTAAGAGCTAGCTAGAATAATTGCATAAATTCCCCATTCCTGCTGGGGAATTGAAAAAGGAGTTCTGACTACTCTTTTATAATTAAGTCTGAGAATATATATACAAATATTATGTTTGGATACCCAAAGAGGTTGGCCCTTGAAGAGGGAAAACTTGGGAAACCTTTTCTTCTAGAATCCATCGCATTATTGTAAAGTTGGTTATCTTAAAGACCCCTGTGTCAAATGGGAGCCGAAGCCAAAAATTTGAAATTTGGGATGGTTTCACAGCAACATTAAGGCATTAAGTATAAAAAGGTGTATTTTATCATGTCTTATCCTAGAATTTGTACTGCTCCTTAATGGCCTTTTAACAAAATTCTAGACACCAAGAATTGGCAAAAAAGTAAGTTTGTTCTGGTTGTGTTGGGAGGCTCACCCACTCGATCACACTGTCTGCTTGATGAAGGAATGCTGTGGGTGCCTCTTTGTGTGTAAAAAAAAAACTATATTTCTAAGGATATTTGTGTGACTTTCAACCACACCCTTCAACCTCTCTCAAAATCTCTTGAGCTTCTTTTGCAAGCTGGCGTGGTGAGTTTAAAGCACTGTTTCCAGTTAAAATGTCACATAATGGTTGTAACTGATAGGTAGTCAATCCCTAACATTGGACCCATCCATTGGATATCTCCTATCAATTTCCCTGAAAGTCATTTAAAAGGGTTTAGGCTTCTTCTGTTCTTTAAGGACAGTTTTTGCACTGTGAGAACTTTAGGGTATACTTCATATCCTACTTTTTCCAAGCAAAAGAACTTCCCACATTGCTTACATTCATAAAGCTTCTCTCCAGATTGATGCCTGATCAGAACTGTACTATGGCAAAACACCTTGCCAAGGTTTATCTCTAGTGAGAATATTCTAATATCAAGGAGGCCCCTCTTGTGAAGGAAAGCTCTAACACTCCACTGCACTTAGAAGGTTTGTCTCCAGTATGAATCTTTTGATTTTATGTTTTTGATCAGGCAAAGGCCTTACAAACCTTTACACTAATAAGATTTTCCTCCAAAACAATTCTTCAATGTAAATTCAGAGCTGTGCAAAGGGCAGAAAAATCTTCCCATAGTCATTCATTCTTAGTATATTTCCCAAGTATGGATCATCTGATATCAAAATGAGGTCTTCCTTCCGCAAAGGCCTTCCCACAGTCTAATCATTCATGAAGTTTCTCTCCCATATGGATTTTCCTGTACTGAGTAAGTTAAGTCTCCTGGCTGAAAGTCTTGCCACATTCATTACATTCATTTATTATTTTCCTTACTAGTTGGGTGCCCTAACCCAGGATTTGACTCAACTTCACGGGTCCAAAGTTACCATCCCTTATAAGACCTGGGCCTTAATTCCCTCCAAAGAAATGTCCAGCTTTGGGATTGTCTTTTGATTTCAGACCTACTGTCCCAACCTGAAAGAGAGAAAAATGTAAATATTCCATTTCCTGCTGCATTACACTTAAACATATCTTCTATCTCCTCAATCAATAAAGATTATCAAATAATAAAATATACAATATATGACATATTAGTTTTGTGTACTATAATGAGCTTTTACACTTTATATTAAGTTTCTATACCAACACTACAAGAAAGTCTAAAACAGAAAAGAAACTCTTGCATTCATCAAAACATTCATCCTAGCTCTTTTCTGATAAAAAAAATTAATAGGTTCTATTGGGGAATGTCTAAGATACATTTCTATAAACACAATACTTTAAAAAAATGACAAATATGGAATTCAGTGGTAAAAAGAGTTAGGGTGAACTATTACAGGGAAATAAGAAGAGCAAACAAAAGATATGATGACAACAAAAATACAACATACTATGTAATTATAAGGACAAAGGATAGTCCCAGCCAAGAGTTGAGAACATGTACTTCCCTCCCTTCATTTGCACAAGTGGAAGATTCCCAGTGAGGAACAATGTATACATATATTAAATAAAAAGGTGAGAACTTGTTATTTTGAATTATTTTAAAGTTCTAAATGTTTAAATAAAAGGGAGAAAAGGCTGAAAACGCTTTTTTAGGAACTGAAATGTCCCCTTAATGTCCCCAAACTTCCTCCCTGACACAAAGAATTCATATCATACATAAAATATTCACATGGGTGTTGATGCCACATAGAAGAAGAATTTCAGATATCAAATATATAAAGTCACTAAATCAAAGGCTTTTGATTTCATTAAGTGTGAAAACTCTTTTGCTCCACCAATACTGGCGAACCATCTATAATTTTAGAAATTTTGTTAACCAGGGGAAAGAAAACCTGATAAGGCTTAACTTGGACTTACCCTCAGAGGGGATATAGTATTACCAAATTCACAAGGAAAATTAAAATTTGTCAGAGAAACCCGTCTATCTATAAAACAAAAACCAAGAATGAAAAGGAGAAAAAAAAAAAGAAACACAAATTTAAATGTCAATTGAAAACCCACCAAACCCCTTATTAATCAATTAAGTAAACTTAAAGGATGAATTGGAAAACGTTAAATTCAACGCCAACACAGGGCAGAGACCATTTAAAACAACAAAAATTTAATGTTTGAAGTAAGAAACAGGTAACCCTTAATTTAAGGCAAAGCCAGGCGAATAGCAAGCAGAAAAAAAATAATATACCTGACCAATTGCACTATTTAGTATATAATTTTTTTTGGAGCTGGCTCCAAAAATTTCTCCTTATAAAAGGAAAGCCCTTTAAAATTTTAAAAGAAAAATTTGACAAGGACTTTGTTTATAAATAATGAATGACAATATATAAAGGATAACAAGGGAAGGATTGAATGGGCCTCTTTGCCAGAGAAAATCCACTCTTCCCCACATTCCTGGGAAGGGAACAAGGGAAGTTTCCCTTGATCCCATTTTATGTTATTCCCAAAAAACCCACTCATGATGTTTCCTATGGCTGTACCTTTTCCCATCTGGTTTTCACTTATTTACGGGACAGGTGCTTTTTCAGACACTTTTCATCCAAGTTTTATTCCCGTTCCTATTGGTTATCATAATTGGTTTGAAATTACAAGTTCCTGTTTGTTGGAAACAGAAAAGAGGTAGGTTCAGGGAACCATCTCAGATTTAATACAAGGCAATGAACATTTATTAAACCATCTACTATGTTTTTTCTCTCTCTTGGGAAAAATGAACAAGGAAGTCCTAATAAGATGCTCTCTTCCTAGTCTTTGGAACTAGGGAGAAGTGGGTCACAGACTGGAGTTGTAGTCAGTTAAAGAAATTAATTCATTTGACACACATCCTGATAACAGGTTAGAAACTTTTCATGTCTTCAGAAAACTATACTAGGGTTAGATTACTATTTTAAATAATTATTATATTATTACAATTACTATAATAAATAATATTAAAAATAATTAAATATTATCTCTGATGGAAAAGAGAGTGAAGAAGGTACAACCTCAGGAGCATACAATCACTTTAGAGAGGTATTAAACAAAGGTCTTTTCCCTCAGGACAGGGCCATAAAGATTCATAACTGTCAGGCAAAACAAGAAATAAGAACACTCAGGAAAGCCCATAATTCATACCAAGAAAGAAAGGAAAGCCCTTCACAGATTGGGAGACAAGGGCAATCTCTGCTGACCCAGGCAGGCCAGGTTCCTCTGGTTGTCCGGCAGCACATCCCTGCACAGATCCTGCTGAGAAGGGCACCTGGGTCTCCTTGGAGGTGACAGCCACATCTCCCAATGTTAACAATTCCTGCAACATCAGACAGGTTTGTGCATACTCCAGGAACCTCCTACAGAAGAACCATGTGGCTGCCCCGAACCTAGGAAGTGGTTCCTCAAGGTTAAAACTCCCAACATGCCCCAGTCCGGTACTTACCAAGCACCCCAAGTCTGAATCAGATGGCCAGCCCTGCATCTTGTTCAAGCGTTCACTCCATAAGCATTTGTGAATGCTGGTCTGGCCTGAGGGTTGGGGACATGGGTGAGCACCTTAAGAACCCTGTTGCCCACAAGACCCCCTCCCCTTGGGAGAAAAATAAGAACTACTGCCCCAAAATGAAAAGGTGGGAAAATTCATTTTGGGGAAAGCACCAACACCCAGAGGGATCCAAAAAGCCGCCACCAGCACGGAAGGAGGAAGAGCCTGGGCTGAGCCTTGAAGGGGGATTCCCAGAGTGAGAGAAGAAGAGGGAGGGCATTACCCTTCTTGTGGGAATGAAGGCAGAGGGAGTCATGGGGAAGGAGCCACAAGGAGAAGCCAGGAATGGAGACTGTACTCCCCCGCCCAGAACCTTGCAGAACAAAGGTGCGGGGGCTCATATCCCTATTAACAGCCAACCCACCTCCCTGGGACCCTCCCAGAAACAGTCCTCCCCAAGGGAAGCTGCCCTTGAGTGGACCCCAACCCCCCTCCCGAGGGGGCCCGTGAACCAGCCCCCCTCCACAGCCCCTACCCCAGTCCCTTTCCCTGGGCCTCCCAAACGAGGCTCATCCTTCCCTATGACAGACAGGCCAGGGCGGCTTCCACCCGCTGGAGAGAACCGCCAAGTTTCTGGGGTCCGGGGCCCTCCTTGTTTGGAAAAGCCGGCCCTCGGGCCCCCCTTCACAAGGTTTTAAACCCACCAGGGTGGACCAAATGGGGAGACCAAATTGCCGAAATAATGATGAATGTCTCCAAACACTGACCTTGGGACCCGCCCCCCAAAAGCAAACTCCATGACGTCACAAGCCCAGGGGAAAACGGTTTTCACCCCAGGGCGTTCCCGGATCCTTCCGCCTTTGCCGTTACGCGGCCTTGACAATTACACCCAAAGAGAAGTCAGTCCCGAGTCTGGCCCCGGAGCACGCGGGAACAAAAGGGGGGGAAAACAGATCCTCGCCCCCGAGGGTCCCCGTCCCAGGGGAGAAAACCCGAAAACTTGCAAACCCGGGGCGAGCCCGGGTGCCTGGGAGGCCCCGGCCCCACAGACCCAAGGCCGGTGTAGCTGGAGACGGAGAGAAGGGAGGACCAGAGGGAAGGGGGAACCGGGGTGGGAAAGGGCCCACGGGAGGACTGGGCTTCCCCGAGAAGGAGTCCCGCGGAGGAGAGGAACCATGGGAGGGAGACGGGCCGGCGGGGAGGAGGCAAAAAGGGCGGGGGGAGGGGAGCAACAAGGGAAAATGGCAGGAAAGAACCCGGAGGAAAGGGAAGGTTCCGCCAAATTAATCCTGCCGTAACCCCTTTTCCCTGGGACTTCCGGCCCTCCCTCCTAGGCCCGGCAGGGACAAGGGAGCACGCTGGACGCGGCTAGGGCGGGGAGCCACATCCCCGGTCCCCGGTCCCCGGGTCCTCCCCGGGCCCCTCAGGGGCGCCCCACCACCGAGGCAGGGCGGGCGGAGGGGCCCGGCGGGCCACTCCCCCTCGGGCCCCCGGGAGGGGGCCCAAAGGGCAGGAAGGAGCCTTCCATCCCCGGTGACTTCCGGCATCGGGCCCGGAGGGGCTGAGAGGAGAGGGGCCCTCGGGCTTCGGAGGGGCGGGCCCGGGTTCCGAGCGGGAGGCGGAAGCGTGGCCGCAACCGGGCGGGGAAAACCCCAACCTGGTTCCGGGCCCCTGAAGGGAACCACGGGATGCCGGGCGCCCCGCGGCAACCGAGGCCTTATGGGAAGGAAGTTTCCCCGGAGGAGGTGCGGCTCCCCAAGTGACCTGCAAGTCCCAAGGTTGGGAATAAAACCAAAGGCCAAATTATTTATATTACTTAAATATTTTAATTTTTATTCAATATAGAACAGATTTAATAAAAATTAAAAAATAATAATTTATAACCATAATTTTCCAAATGGTTAATTAACGAGGCATTTACATTCCCTTGGAAGGGAGGAAGGGCAGGGTAAGGAAGGGGGGCGGGGCGGGGGAGGGCAGGAGAGATGGGGAGCCGGGTGCCGGGTCCCGGCCCGGGCCCCCCACCCGGGCAGCCCTGGGTCACACCCCAGAGGCCGCTGTTCCCCTTGGGTCCCTGGTTCCTCCCTTGGGACCACTTTAGGGCCTGGTCAAGGGACCGCCCCCTGGGCAAGAGTCCCCGCCCCCTCTGGGGCCCTGGATCCAGGGGCCACGGGGAGCAAGCTGGCCCCCGGTCCGGGACGGGGAAGAGCCCCTGCCTGCAACAAAGAAACCCCTGCCTTTGTTCCCAAGCTATTTTGGGAGCCCAAATGGTTTGGCCCCTTTGACCTTGGAATTTGACGAACACCTGGAGAAAGGGACTCCCAGAAGAGCACGGAACCCACAGGGCGCTGCTGAGGGCCAGGCCGGGCAGGCCCCCCACCCCCCTCTGGCTTTGAATAGTTTCCCCAGTCTTCCCGCTGTCCCGAGGGTGGGGCCGGGCCGGTCTAAATTCAGTCGGAGCCTGGGCACCTTCCTCCTCCCAGCTTTCCCCCTTCCCTCCCGGGGCTCAAGGGACCCCTGGCAGGGGCAGGCCTCTGAGCCCAGGCCCCCTTGCAGCCGCCCATCTCCACGGGCATCTTCCCCAAGAGCTGGGAAGAGGGACTAAAGGCCTGCCCCAGAGGGGGCCACGGTTCCCGGGAGGGAGAGAGCCCGGGCCGGCTGAGGGAGCCCCACTCCCCCTGAGAGGCCGGGACCCAGGCCCCGCTGTCACCCGAGGAGGTGGGGAACCAAATGCTGAGGTCAGGGTTGGGGGTCAGGGAGGAAAGATGGGGTCTGGGCAGGTTCCGGGGAGAGAGGGCTTGGCCCCCTGCACCCCTGGAACCGCATGGGGTGGGAGCCTTGGGAAACCCCTCTGGTGCGGCCAAATGAGGAAACCCCAAAAGCTGGATCAAAGCAGGGCACTGGGAGTCAGCCTTGCCCTGATAAAGGAAAGTTTGGGAGAGAGGATCCCAAAGAAAGCCAAATTTTCAGGGGAGGATAGGTTGAGGATACAGGGAGGGCCGGCCTGGAGCAGAATATTTTCCCAGCCAGGAGGCCTTGCCAAACAGGGAAGAATTCCCTTGACATCTTAGGTCCTCTGCAAGGAGAGGGTTTAAACTGTCTCTTTTATATCCCTTTGGCTCCAAGCCCAGACCTGCTTGGTGGGTACTGAGTTATTAGCTTGAGCTGGAATAGAATAGAAAATCTTCAGTTGAATGGATGTTTCTCCAGTGCAATGACATTGGCATCTCCACCTCAGCCAGCCCCACCTCCATCCCAGAAGGAAGCTCTTTGTCCTCGGGGCGGGGGCTTTGCAGGGGGGACCAAGGAGAATTTTTGTTCTTCCAGGAAGTTGAGAGTTTTCCCCGCCTGGCTGATGCCCCATGGTAACAAAGAAGGACTTAGAGGCCATTGGGCAGACCCTCAGTTAGATCCAAAGCAGCCCCTGCAGGCCTCTTTTCAGGCCCTCTTCATGGTGGGGGGCGGGGGGGTGGGGGGGTTGAGGAGACCTGGGACCATTTCCTGGACAGCCAAACCTTAGAATCATTTGCCCTAAATGTAAACTGACCTACTGCCCAGGCCCAGTGTAGCTTATAGGAGCCTTCCTTGTAGCCGTGGAGATACTGAAGGATGTAAACCTGGACCCTGAGGGCCGACGAGGTTGGAGGGATTCTGGGAGCGATCAGCAGCCCCGCGGTAGTGGTATTCCCTGGCTTCTGTGTGGCAGACATGCCAGCTGCGGCACCAGGAATAGGGGGCTTATGAGGATGGAGGGGGAACCAAGGGCTGGGCCATGGGTCCACCAACGAGATGGGGCATCTTGACCAGGCTGTTGGATGGTTCCCAACCTTTGACCATCTTGGGGCCAGGTTCTTCCAGAGAAATGGGAGCCATGCAGGGCCTTTGAGGATTCTGCTCGGCAGGACCCCTTCCCTAACTGAGGTGGGTTGTTGGGCCAAAACTGCAGCCTGAGGCCTGTATCTGCCTCTGCCCCGGCCATCAAGCTGGGTACCCGTGGTTCAAGGTGGCTGCCTTGGCCTCTGTTGCCACTTGACCGCCTGGCAGTCCTTTTGGGGCCCATTGCTTGATGAGGGGGCCCCTGGTTCCATAACGGAGAACGGCCCCTGAACCAAAGCCAGTCCTCCAGCCAGTTCCTTCCATTGGTTTGGGATTCACCTGACTTGAAATGTCTGCAGGCCTTCCCTTGGTTCCTTTGACCCCTTCCATCTGCCCTTGGGCTTTCCTCCGGTTTCTGGCCCCTGGTTTTCCTCCCCAGGATGGCTGCCCAAGGAACCAACCCAAAAATTTGGAAACAGGGAAGAAAATTGGGATCTTTGGAAACAACCTGTCTCCTTCCCTGCTTGGGCCCTTTAAAAATTGCCAAGTAAGGAGATGGCCTACAAAATCGTTAGCAAGGGTTCCCTTCAAACCCTTTTAGTATTAAATAAGGCCTGTTTCATTTCCGAAAATCCCATGCTTAGGAGGAGGGATAGAAGGGGCAGGGAAAGTTTTTTCCCCTGTTCAACATTCCCTTTTCAGGGAACCCCCTATGGTACCGCAAATTTTGTTTTGAACTGGGGTGGGGCTTTTTTGGATAAATTCTGGGCAAAAAAGGGGCCTGGGGCAAGCCCCTGGTTTTGGCCAACACCCTTTTTCAGCTTATACTCCCCCCTCAAAGGTTTAAAAACTTTTTAAACCGGGAATGCCAGAATTTAAAAAAAAAAAAAAAAGGACTTGTCCCATTTTGGAATTCGGTCTTCTTAAGGGTCCTGAGGGAATGGATTTGACCCAGGTTAATTTGGGCCAAAAGCCAAAGGTTTGAACTGCTTCCTCCCTTAAGCCTTTAAAAACTCCAAACCGGGGAACCTTATTTGGGAATTAAAAAAAAAAAAAAAAAAAGGGAAAGAAGACCAAATAAAATTCCTGAAGCCTTTAAGTCTAGGAAAATTACAATGCCCAAAAAGTAAGCGGAAAGTCGAACCTGGAAATCTCTTTGGCCGAGGAAGCAAGAGAAAAAAGCCCAAGTTCTTTAAAGAAGGTGGGAGGAAATTGCCTTTAACCCCAAGGAAAGGGCTTTGAGGCAATCCGGGGTTTGGAAGGAGGGTACCTTTCTTTTGTTGGTTGGGAAAACAGGCAAAGGAGAAGGGAAAAGGAAATTACAATATTTGGGAGCGTTTAAAAGGGAAAGAAAACAAAGGGAAAAGCAAAGAACTTGGGATTAAATCCCTTCCCTTCCTTAAGTTTGGGGAAACCAAGAAGGTAGGGGGAGGTTTGGCCCCCAAACCCCGAGGGTTGGGGTGGGTTGCTGGCAAAGGAAATTTATTTGTTAAGGAAAAAACCTCCTATCCAGGGAGGAGTTTATCCAACCTGGTTAGGGCCAACCAAAAATTTTTTCTTTGGGTTGGGCCCCAAGGAAAATTGGAAACCCAAAGAAAGGAAATTGGGGCTTTAAAAAAGGAAATTAAAGCCCAAAGGAGGTTAGAAAACAAAGGGAGGGCCCAGGAAAACTTGGGCCCTTTAATGGTTTTTCCCTAATTTACTCCCCAAGGGAGTACCCAACCAAGGGAAGGCTCCTCCCCTAAGGGGAAAGTCCTCCTGGGGCCCCCCTATAAACCCTTAAGGAAGAAAGAGGTTTGAAAAGAAGGGAGGTAAAGGTGCTTGAAAGGAAAATTATAAACAAAGTTGAAGAGAAAAAAAAGAACCTTCCCATTTAAAGGGAGGAAGGCAAACCAGGCCAGAAATCCTAGGGTAACAGAAAATAAGTTTCCTCAGGGGGTCCCCTGGCCGGTATTTCAAAGGAAATTTGAGAAAATTGGGCTTTATCTTTGGGACTTTAGGAACCAAAAAAAATTTTATTAAGGGGGATTAAGTTGGGATCAAAAAAGGAAGCGGAGGGTTTGGGGGCCCAGGAAATAAAGAGAGAAGGAATAAAATAATTATTTACTCCCCAAGGAGCTAGCCCAATTGGCGGAAGGCTAGGGGGGGAAGGGATTAAAAGGGGAATCACCCCGAAGAGGGGAAAGCCTGGAGGGAACTGAAGGGGAAACCAACAATTCCCAAGGCTAAAAGGAAAAAACAAGGGTTTCCAAGGAAGGAATTAAAGCAGGGGTTTGAAAAAAACCCTTGATAAATTTGGGTGGGTTAAAGAGGAGTTGAAGAGACAAAAAAAACCAAAGCACCCAGAATTCCCAGGAAAAAATTAATCAACCTGAATTTTAAAAGGGTTGGGAAGGGAGGAAAATTTACCGCCCCTGAATAATCCCTGAGGGTGAAGAATGTTACAGTTTGGTGTCCAACTTTGGGAAGAAATTTATTAAAAAGAAAAATTGCCCAGAAAAAATTTAGGGCCTGGATTGGATTTCCTTTGGGACCTTCCTGGGACGGAAGCACCAAAATTTGATACCTAAGGAGGGATGAGAGGACACTGGAAAGAGACAAGTTTGAGCAACTTGGCAGAGAAAGACAAGAAATTGAGAAAATGAGGATGGAATGATATGATCCATTGGGATCCTGGGAAGCCACAACAGGATTCTAAGGAGGCATAAGGGACCAGGAAAAGATGAGAACCAAAGGAGGGAATGGAGAGGAGAGGTGAGCAAGAGACGAGGGAGAATGTGGACATGAAAATAGGGCATTATTCCAGCAGAATCCAAAGGAGAGCCAGGAACACCAGGGTTTCATTGATGAATGGAGGCTATAAGGGACCCAGGAGCATTGGAAACCAAGAGGAACCTGAAGAATAGGTGGAGCCAAGAGACTGAGTGTAGAATTTGGATCAGGAGCAGAAGACTAAGGTCCAGATTACCAACAGGAAAATTAGCCAAAAAGGAAGTAGGGTAGGAGAAACAAGTGCTTGTCTGATAATGCCATGGAATTGGAGATTGGAGGGGAGTCAGGGCTGGTATTATTGATATAATCACTCAGATTGCCTTGAAATATTAATGTAGGGCCCTCAGAGGAGTTAAGAATATTTTAGCAAGATCAACAAATCTTTCAGGAGCAGAATGAACTACTAAGCTTACCCAGAAACGAACCTAGTGAAAAACATAATTGATCAACTAGAACACACTGATTAGATGTCTTCAGGTTAATGGAGAAAATTTCAAGTCCCTGATGTCTTTGAAGCATAATGTCGTCATAGAGTACTGATGGTATCTAGATATGTTGAATATACTTTAAATCTAGGTCATCCTCATAGAGGATGGAGTAAGATGTAATTAAGAAGAGGTTTCAATCTTAAGATTAGTCACCTCAGAATATCCTAAATAATTAGCCTATTAAAAAAAAAAGAATCATTGTTGGTACCTGTGCGGACTAATGTTATGAGGGAAATAGATAAAAACCAAATTGATCCTCAGGAGTGGGCAGATCCTGAGAACCCAGGGCGTCTTATGATCCCTCCCATCTGAGTGAGGATTAGAGACCGGGTACCTATTGTTCAGGTGAGGCAATATCCTATCCCTTTAGAAGGAAGAAAGGGTCTTCAGCCTGTTATAAAGAGGTTGTTAGATACAAATTTTATTGAACCCTGCATTTCACCATATAATACTCCTATTCTGTCTGTAAGAAAAAAAGATGGAACTTATAGGATGGTACAAGACTTGAGAGAGATCAATAAGATAGTTCTCCCCTCACACCCAGTAGTCCCAGATCCTTATACCCTAATGGGGAAAATACCAGAGGACACTTCATGGTTTAGTGTGATAGATTTAAAAGATGCATTTTTGAGTTGTCCCCTGGCAGAAGAGAGTAGAAATATTTTTGCTTTTGAATGGGAAGATCCGGACACTGGGAGGAAACAACAGTATCATTGGAATGTACTTCCACAAGGATATACTGAGTTACCCAATTTGTTTGGGCAAGTATTAGAAAGGATATTAGAAAATTGTGTATACCCGAATAAGGGGACTAAAATATTGCAGTATGTAGATGGCTTGCTTATAAAGGGGAGGAAAAGAGATTGTGTAGCCCAAACCACTATTAATTTACTTAATTTTCTGTGTCAAAAGGGACTAAAAGTATCACAAGAAAAATTACAGTTTGCAGAGAGGACAGTGAAATATTTGGGACATCTGATAAGTGAGGGACAAAAGAAATTCGATTCAACTAGAATTGAGGGAATACTCCAGATGACCAGGCCTAAGACAAAAAAAGAACTCAGGAAATTCTTGGGACTGGTAGGCTATTGCAGAAATTGGATTAATGAATATGCATTGTTGACTAAATCTTTATATATATATTTGTTGGAAGAAAAGCCTGACCAAATAGAATGGAGCCCTGAAACACAAGAAGATTTTGAGAATTTGAGGAGAGCCCTAGCAATGTTGCTGTCCTTGGAGAAACCTTTCTATCTGTTTGTTAATACTGAGCAAGGGGTGGCCTTGGGAGTGTTAGCCCAGATAAGGGGAGGTCAGAGGCACCCAGTAGCCTTCTTATCAAAATTTCTAGATCCTGTACCAAGGGGATGGCCTTCATGCATACAGGCAGTGGCAGCAACAGCTGTTCTAGTGGAAGAAAGTAGAAAATTAACTATTGGGGAAGTTTGATTGTGTGTGCCCCTCACCAAGTCCGGTCAATCCTGAATCAAAGGGCTGGGAGGTGGTTAACTGATTCTAGAATACTAAAATATGAGGCCATCCTGCTTGAAAAAGATGATCTAGTGTTAACACAAGATGCAGATTTGAATCCGGCCAGTTTTCTGTCTGCCTCTCCTGGAGAACATACATTATTAGAACATGATTGTATTGATGTAGTGGATTTACAGACTAAAGTGAGGGAAGATTTACAAGAGGAAACTCTCTCAACTGAAATTTGTTGGTTTATAGATGGTTCCTCATGAGTAGTAAAAGGAAAAAGACAGAATGGGTATGCTATCATTGAAGGAGGAGGATTATCAGTAGTTCAGTCAGGATCCCTACCTGATAGCTGGTCAGCCCAAACTTGTGAGCTGTATGCCCTTAATCAGGCATTGAGAAAGCTAAGTGGAAAGAGTGGAACAATTTACACAGACTCTAAGTATGCCTGGGGAGTAGTACATGTATTGGGGAAAATCTGGGAGGAACGAGGTATAGTCAACAGTAAGGGTAAGGGACTGGCACATGAGGCCTTGGTGACCGAGGTTTTGACTAATTTGATGTTGCCTAAGCATATAGCTGTTGTTTATATTAAGGGGCACCAGGCTGGAGATTCCTTCACAGCTAAAGGAAATCGTTTGGCAGATGAAGAGGCAAAGCAAGCGGGAGAGGGAGGATCCGCTGGTCCTGAGGACATGATGGTGTTAATACCAGCCCTAACCCCACAAATGCCTCCACCATCCTATACCCTAGGTGAGAAGCAAAAGCTCCAGACCCTTGGAGCCCAGGAGGACGCTAAGGGATACTGATTCTTGCCTGACGGACGAGAGGCACTGACCAAAGCAGGTATGAGAATGTACTTCAACACTTACATCAGGGCAGCCATTGGGATGTTCAGAACCTGTGTGATGCTGTGCTCACTAAGTATGTGACACCTGGACTATACACTTTGGCTCGTCAGGTGGTAGATGGCTGTCTCATTTGTCAAAGGACGAATAAGGCAGCTCTCCAACGAGCTCCACCAGGTGGAAGACTCCCTGGCATTAGGCCCTTCCAGAGCATACAAGTGGATTATACCGAACTACCTGCTGTGGGGTGTCTCAAATACTTGCCGGTCATAGTGGACCATCTGACCTCTTGGGTGGAGGCCTACCCTTTAAGCCACGCTACTACATCAGCTGTGGCCAAAATGCTCCTAGAGCAGATCATCCCGAGGTACGGATTGGTGGAGCGCATTGATTTGGATCAGGGTACACATTTTACAGCTAGACTTTACAATCCATGGTCAAGGCGTTGGAGATAACCTGGGAGTTTCATACTCCCTGGTACCCTCCGTACTCAGGGAAGGTAGAGAGGATGAATCAGGAGATTAAGAGACAGCTTACTAGATTAACCTTAGAAATCCGGTTGCCTTGGACTAAGTGTCTTCCCTTAGCTTTGCTTAGGATTAGGACAAAACCTCAAAGGGATATTGGGTTGTCTCCTTATGAATTATTGTTCTGTCATCCATACCTGGGGTCACTGAATCCAAAGAAGTCAGACCCAATTTTTGAGACTAAAGATATCTTTTTGAGAAATTATATTGTAAACCGTGTAGATCATTTACAAAATATACAATTGAAAGGTCTCGTTGCTCAGACTCTCCCTCTAGGTTTTGCTGTTCACCGATTCAGACCTGGGGACTGGGTCCTAATCCGCTCTTGGAGGGAAGACAAGTTGACTCCGAATTGGGAGGGACCTTTCCAAACGCTCCTGACTTCGGACACTGCTGTGAGGACCCGTGAACGTGGCTGGAGTCATCACACTCGAATTAAAGGACCAGTAGAGGCTCCTAAGGAATGGACTGTAGTTCCTAAAGGATACTTGAGACTACAGCTCAAAACAAAAACGTGTTGAGACAAGCTGATCTTTTTCTTCTACTGTGACATTATGTATATCATATTATTCTTGTTGTCATTTGCCCTTGCAGCCCTGGTTCACAACCCATTATTAGGGAAAGATAATAGCTTCCACGAATCCAACCATTTTGGAGAGTAGTTTGGAACTATGCTCAAAAGTTATCAAACTGTGCATACCCTTTGATCCAGCAGTGTTACTACTAGGCTTATATCCCAAAGAGATATTAAAGAAGGGAAAGGGACCTGTATGTGCACGAATGTTTGTGCAGCCCTTTTGTAGCGGGAGAAACTGAAACTGAATGGATGTCCATCAGTTGAGAATGAATAAATTGTGGTATATGAATATTATGGAATATTACTGTTCTGTAAGAAATGACCAACAGCAGCCCTTTTGTAGTGACTAGAAACTGAAACTGAATGGATGTCCATCAGTTGGAGAATGGTTGAATAAATTGTGGTATATGAAATTATGGAATATTACTGTTCTGTAAGAAATGACCAACAGGATGATTTCAGAAAGGCCTGGAGAGACTTACACGAACTGATGCTGAGTGAAATGAGCAGGACCAGGAGATCATTATATACTTCAACAAAAATACTAGATGATGACCAGTTCTGATGGATCAGGCCATCCTCAGCAACGAGATCAACCAAATCATTTCTAATGGAGCAGTAATGAACTGAACTAGCTATACCCAGAAAAAGAACTCTGGGAGATGACTAAAACCATTACATTGAATTCTAATCCCTATATTTATGCACACATGCATTTTTGATTTCCTTCATCAAGCTAATTGTACAATAATTCAGAGTCTGATTCTTTTGTACAGCAAAATAATGTTTTAGATATATATACTTATTGTGTATCTAAGTTATATTTTAATATATTTAAATCTACTGGTCATCCTGCCATTTAGGGAGGGGTGGGGGGTAAGAGGTGAAAATTGAACAAGAGGTTTGGCAATTGTTAATGCTGTAAAGTTACCATGTATATATCCTGTAAATAAAAGGCTATTAATAAATTAAAAAAAAAAAAAAAAAAAGAAATGACCAACAGGATGATTTCAGAAAGGCCTGAAAGACTTACATGAACTGATGCTGAGTGAAATGAGAGGACCAGGAGATCATTATATACTTCAACAAAATACTATATGATGACCAGTTCTGATGGACCAGGCCATCCTCAGCAACGAGATCAACCAAATCATTTCCAATGGAGAGTAATGAACTGAACTAACTACGCCCAGAGAAAGAACTTTGGGAGATGACTAAAACCATTACATTGAATTCAATCCTATATTTATGCCCACCTGCATTTTGATTTCCTTCAAGGCTAATTGATCAATATTTCAGAGTCTGATTCTTTTATACAGTAAAATAACGTTTTAGTCATGTATAACTTATTGTGTATCTAATTTATATTTTAATGTATTTAACATCTACTGGTCATCCTGCCATCTGGGGAGGGGTGGAGGTAAGAGGTGAAAATTGGAACAAGAGGTTTGCAATTGTTAACGCTGTAAAGTTATCCATGCATATAACCTGTAAATAAAAGGCTATCTAAATTTAAAAAAAAAAAAAAAAAAAAAGATAATAGCTTCTAGAACCTGATACAGACAGTTGCTGACACTTTCTTCATTCGAGATTGCTGGATTTGTGGAGGACCTCAACAATTCGATCGGTGGCCATGGTTAGCTGTCCCTCTGAGCCCAGCTTGGCTCTTGAGCAAAAGGTTGGATGTGCACAATGGGACGGGATTTTGGTCTGACAAAGAGAAACATCAATGGTTGCTAACTGAGTCTGTCCTGCAGATACTGTCTGAATCAGACTGAGAAGGGGAGTGGTTGGGAAGTAGTGAGTATAATTGGACTTACCTGTGGAGGCTCAAGACAACCCAATTAGATTGCACAAAATATAACAAGGTGGAATCAAACCCACATTCAGTGCTAACAATGATATATGGTGTCCTTGCACTAATTCAGATGGGAACTAGATTATTGCCAATTTCCACCATGCGAAATCTGAATTGGCCTCCAAATCGATGGAAATCGTTTTACTCACTGGGAATAAACGTGGTTACCCATGTGGGCCCTGGCAAATAGCAGAGTGTATGAGGCAGGAGGAAAAGAAATCTCAACCCAATCTTTGTATCAGGGCCTAAGAAACTCAACCTGGGCCAGGTATTTCACTTTGGAGTATAAAGTATAGATCTGAGGCTAACATTATGAGTTGTATTTTTAAAGGAAACAGCAATCATGGAGACGTCAATATAAGGACAATATATGGACTTCTTTACCAGGGTGGCCCACTGGGGACAAGGACTCTAGTATTATCCTGTAGTATCTAATAGGACCAGAATCTTTGAATCAGCCCACCTGTATTGAAGGGCATTACTGATCTGTGGTCAAAGTGCTTATACCCACCTACCTCTCACCTGGACTGGTGTAGTCTTATGTTGGTCTAATCAGGCTGAAGTTTTTCTTTTACTCAGCAGGTGGGAATCATCTAGGGGTCCAATTATATGATGATTTAGAATGAAAGAGACGAAGTATTAATATTTCTCTCACTGAAACTGGAGATGCTAATGGATGGGGGGACACATGGCCTCCAGATGTCTAAGATACATTCCTATAACACAATATTACCTCACTTCAAAAATGACAATGAGAGAATCAGTGGAAGAAGGAAAGACTTAGGTGAACTATTGCCAGGGAAGCAAGAAGAGCAAACAAAAGATATGATGACAACAAAAATACAACATACTATGGAATTATAAGGACAAGGATAGTCCCAGACAAGAGTTGAGAACATGTACTTCCCTCCCTTCATTGCCCAAGTGGGAGATTCCCAGTGAGGAACATTGTATACATATATTAAATAAAGAGGTGAGAACTTGTTAGTTTTGAATTAGTTTTTAATAAGTTCTGAATAAGTTGGGCTAATAACTGAAAAGGAGAAAAGGCTGAAATGCCTTTAGGAAATGAAATGTCCTCTTAATGTCCCCAAACTTCTCCCTGACACAAAGATTCATATCTTAGAAACGAATATTCTCACATGGGTGTTGATGGCACATAGAAGAAGAATTTCAGGTATTAAATATATAAATTCACTATATCAAAGGCCTTTGATTTCATTAAGTGTGAAAACTACTTTGCTCCACCAATACTGGCTGCAACACATCTATAATTTTAGAATTTTAGTTACCTAAGGTTGAGAACGAATAACTGATAAGGCTCATACTCACATACTTACCCTCAGAGGTAAGGTATATAGTATTGCTAAATTCACAAGGAAAGTTTAAGTATTTGTCAGAGAAACTGTCTATCTATAACAGATAAATGGTCCAAGATTATAAAGAGAAAAATCCAAATGAAAAAAGAAACACAAATTTAAATGTCAATTGAAAAATCATTCAAACCTTACTAATCAATTAAGTAACTAGAGGCATGAATTGGAAGAACCCTGAGGATCAACGCCAACATACTGCAGAGATCATTAAAACAACAAAACTCAATGTTCTCAGAGTTGAAGAAACAGGTACAGTCTCATTTATGGCGGAATGCTAGAAACTGAATAGCAAGCAGTAAAGTAACAAAATAATTATACTCTGACTCAATTGCACTATTTAGTATATAACTTTTTCTTTTCAGCTAGCTCCATAAACATACTCGTTATAAAAACATGGAAAGCCTTTAGAAAATAATGCAAAGAAAAATTTGACAAGGACTTCTTTTGGTATAAATAATGAATGACAAATATATAACAGGATAACAAGGAAAGGATAAATGGGAAGGATCTCTTGCCAGAGAAAATCCACTCTTCCCCACATTCCTAGGAAGGGATAAAAGGGCAGTTTCCTGGATCCACCTTTTATAAGTGATTCCTATTAAAGACCAGTCATGATGTTGTATGCTGTATCTTTTCCCCATCTGGTTTTCACTTATTTACATGGACAGGTGCTTCGTCAGACATCTCCCTTTGGCATCCCAAGTTTTATTCCATGTTCCTAATGGTATATCATATCTGGTTTGGAAATTAGAAGTCCTGTTTGTTGTAAACAGAAAAAAGGTAGGTTCAGGGAACCATCTCAGATTTAATATAATGCAATAAACGTTTATTAAACCATCTATTATGTTCCTTCTCTCTCTTGGGAAAAGTGAACAAGGAAGTCCTAAAGGGTATGACCATAAGATGCTCTCTTCCTAGTCTTTGGAACGATGGAGAAATAGGTCATAGACTGGAGTTGTACTCAGGTAAGAAAATTAATTCATTTGACACACATCCTGATAACAGGTTAGAAACTTTTCATGTCTTCAGAAAACTATATTAGGGTTAGATTACTATTTTTAATAGTCATTATATTATTACATCATACTATAATACAATAATATAAAAATAATTAAATATTATCTCTGAGGGAACAGAAAGTGAATAAGGCACAACCTCAGGAGCATCACTTTAGAGAGGTACAAAACAAAGGTCTTTTCCCTCACAACAAGTCCATAAAGATTCCTAACTGTCAGGCAAAACAAGAAATAAAAACACTTAGGAAAGCCCATAATTCATACCAAGAAAGAAAGCAAAGCCCTTGACAGATTGGGAGACAAGGGGAATCTGCGCTTAACCAGGCAGGCCAGGTTCCTCTGATTGTCCCGCAGCACATCCCTGCACAGATCCTGCTGAGAAGGGCACCGGGGTCTCCTTGGAGGTGACAGCCACAGCTCCCAATGTTAACAATTCCTGCAACATCAGACACATTTGTGCACATTCCAGGACCGTCCTAGAGAAGAACCATGTGGCTGCCCTGGAACTGCTAGAAGTGGTTCTCAAGGTTCAAACTCCAACGTGCCCCAGTCCGGTACTTACCAAACATCCCAAGTCTGAATCAGATAGTTGGCCCTGCATCTTGTTCAAGCGTTCACTCCATAAGCATTTGTGAATGCTGGTCTGGCCTGAGGGTCGGGCACATGGCTGAGCACTGGGGAGCCCCCAAAGCTGTCTACAAGTTACCCCCATCCCACTGGGGTAGAAAGGGAACAAGACCTACTGACCCAAATGAAAAGTGGGAAAATCCCTCATTTGGGGGAAATCACTAACACCCAGAGGATCCGAATAAGCTCAAGCCACATGCACGGAAGGAGGAAGAGCCTGGGCTGAGCCTCAGCAGGGGGATTCCCAGAGGAGAGATGAAGAGGGAGGGCATTACCCTTCTTGTGGGAATGAAGGCAGAGGGAGTCATGGGGAAGGAGCCACAAAGAGAAGCCAGGAAGGGAGACTGTACTCCCCCGCCCAGAACCTTGCAGAACAAAGGTGCGGGGGCTCATTATCCCTATTAACAGCTAGGAGACCCACACTCTCCTGGGACTTCTCCCAGAAACAGTCCTCCCGCCGGAAGCGCCTTATCAAATTCCTCCTGTGAAATCTGCGAACCAGCCTGCCTCTCCACAGTTCTACCCCCAGTCCTGGCGAAGCCTCCTCTGGCGCCTGAGAACGAGGCTCATCCTTCCCCTATGACAGGCCAGGGGCGGGCTCCACCCAAGCGTGAGAGAACGTCATGAAGCTCTGGGTCCGGGGCCCTCTCCTCTGAAAGCCAAGCCTCGGCCCCGTCTCTCACAAGGTTTTAAACCCGTCAGGAAAAATAGGTACAATTATAAGGAGACCAAATGTGCCGAAATAATGATGAATGTTCATAAATCACTGACCTTAAGGACCCGCCCCAATGCAGGTTAACTCCATGACGTCATTGCAGCCAGAGGAACCGGCTTCATTGGGGCCGCCCAGGCGCCCCGGATCTCCGGCCATTACCGCTCTGTGACAATTACACCAAGAGAAGTCAGTCTCAGAGTTCGCCCGCGTTATGGCATCGCGGAACAAAGGGAGGGAACACGATGCTCGCCCTGAGCGGCCCTGGTCCCAGGGAGAAACCCGAAAATCATGCAAACAAGGGCGGAGCCTGTGGGTGCCAGTGAGGCCTCGCCCACACGGACCCATGGCCGCCAGAAGGAGACGAGAGAAGGGGGAGGGGCAATTAGCAGAGGGAAGATGCGGAATATGGAGGCGGGAAAATGGAATATCTAAGGTGCTGTCCCAAGAAGGAGTCCCCTGAGGGAGACGGGCTCAAGGGAGGGGAGATTTTGGCCTTGAGGGAGACGGGCTCGTATTTGATGCCTGCTCCAGGAAGGAAGAGGACCCATGGAGGAGACAGGAGGGCGGAGGGAGACAGGTCGGTGGAGGGAGAGACACGGCCGTGGAGGAGACGCCCATCAGACGGACATGCCCCTGGGCTGGTGAGAATTTGAGGGAGACGGCCTGCAGAGGAGGAGGATCCTGAAGGAGAAACCATGGATGGTGAGCAGGGCGAAGAAGTGACGGGCCCGCTGAGGAGACGGGTCAAGAGGGAGTACAAACGGCATGGGGGGAGGGACCAGGCATGCGAGAAAATAACAGAACAGACCCGGTGAAGGTTCCGCCGGCTGATGGTTAGGTCCCGCCGCGATTCTTTTCCTGACTCCGGGCGGGCCTCCTCCTCTGGGCTCGGCAGCAGGACGGGCGAGACGTTCGCTGGGGCGCGGCTGACGGGCGGAGCCGGCGCCACATCCCCAGGTCCCATCCCTCAAAGCCCTGGCTCCTGGGGCCCCTAGAGGGGCAAGCTCCCACCCACCGAGGAGCGGCGGGCGGAGGGAGCTCAAGGCCATTTCTCCCTCGAGCCTCCCCGAGCGGGAGCCATGCAGGAAGGAGCCTGTCCCGTGACTCTGCACGGGGCCCCAGGGGCTGAGGAGTCTCTGCTTGAAAAGTGGCCCTGGGTCTGAGCTGGAGGCCCGGACAGCGGGCCGCAGGGACTGCGAAGTAGGAGAGACAGAGCCCGCAACTTCTGGTTCAGAAAAGCTGAAGGGGAACCACGTGGATGCTGCGCCCGCACCCGCCTTGCTGGGAAGTGCAGTTTAGGCTGGTGAGCGCATCGGTGGCGCATGCTCGCAGTGACCCGCAAGTCCTAGTAGGTTAGAAAGTAACCGCCGCCCACCATATGTTTATTAGTCATATTATTTCATTATTTTATAATTAGCAACTAATATAGCACAATTTTATAAAACAATACGCAACAATTTATAATCATATGTTATTATTAATAGTTAATTAATTAATTGAGATACATTTACATTCCCTTGAGCAGGGCAGGGTAAGGAAGGGCGGGGCAGAGGGGTTGGAGCCGGTGGGCGCTGCCCGCCTGGGCCTCAGGCAGCTCCTCCTGTCACCCCTGCAGGGCGCTGTTCCCTTGTCTGGCCTCCCAGACCTGGCCTTTAGGCGTCAGTCTTGACCCGCGCCCAGAGTCCCGGCCGCTCTCTCCGGGGCCTTGATCCAGGGGGCCACGTGGGAGTAAGCTGTGAAAAAGAGCCTCGCCTGAGGGGAAGCCCCCGTTTCGTACAAACCGCTGTTGTTCCGGCCTGCTTTGGCTTTAAGCCAAAACGCTTTGGTCTCTGGGACCTTTGACGATAATTGGCGAGCAGAAGGAACGTGCAATGCACAAGCGAAGGCACATCCCACTTCAGATGTTCGTGGTGTGACTATTTGTACCTGACTTGGGCAGAGACTTCCAGCTCATGCTGGGACCGATCAGCCACAGCCAGACCCACATACCTGACCTGAAGCACCGTGGTCCTCCTGAGCACAAAGGACCACAATGCGCCTGTGTGAGGAGGTGTTGGTCTGAGAGCCAAAAACAGAAATACCTCGATTTCCTTGAAAGAGACACACGTGGTTCCAGACTTTTTCGGAAGTCTCATGAGGACTTTGAAAAGCAGTAGAAATATAGAGAAGTCGATGACTCAGCATGTCCCTGATTTACTGGCTTGCCTCTGTAAAGATTTTGGAGAATTTCCTCCTGGGCTAAATCTCGCTTATTTCCATCTAAACAGCTCATTTGCTCTTGTTCATGTCCCATTATATTCCAAGGAGAACCCCTGATTTTTTTAGCTCGCCATCTGCCTGGATAAATGGACTTCCACGCACTTCAGTATTTCTAATTGTAAGGGTTGTGCCTCTAGGAGCAAAGTGAATGCAAGCCTGCCATGGGAGGACCTGAGGGCTTAGAGGCTGAGGCACAGGCAAGTCCTATGGAAGTGGGCATAACCCCAGGAGGCAATGCCCGACCCCAGGTACCTCGTCTCCTCCTTAGTACCCCCAAAGCTCAGCATGACCTCCTTCTTCGGGCTAAACTTGCTATGACTCAAGCCCAGTCCTAGTTCCTAGAGGAGTCTCACCTCTGGATCCCCAACATAGGTATATATGTATATGCTATATATATATACTATCTAAGTAATAAAAGTTCTCTGCCTCACCCTCACCTACTGGTGGTCTGACTCTGGGGATCTGTGTTAAGCTCTCAAAGACATGGTGGCCTAGCTGTGCCATTGATGAACGGATATTAGTGAAGCTGAAAGAGGAGCTACCAGGGTAGAGTAGTCCATAGGGGTGTAAATAACAAGTGGTGCACGAAGAGGGGACAATTTGGTTAGCACCACCTTGTGGCAGGCCCTCAGGTGGAAGAGAGACAGAACTCTGCTCTAGGGAGAAAGAAATGACAGGTTGCTGTGAGGGTCCCAGACCTGGAGGTACCAGGGAAGGAAGCTAGAGAATACTGTTATATAATTGAAGAAATTAAAATGGGAGGTAGCAAGTCAGATATTTCTATGATAAGGAGATTCTGGGAGCCATCCCTAGAATGGTACCATGATTGGGGGTACTTTAAGAGGTGCAGTCACAATCCATAAACAGATAATGAAGTGCAAACAGAGGTCATAAAACAAATGAGGTCCAACTGGCACCTCACTAGACCAGTTGTGCCCATATAAAATGGAGCTGGCGGAAGTTAGCTGTGAAGAACCCAGGAAATAACTAGGAAGATGAAGAGGGATATGATGTGAAAGAAGAAAGGAGAGGTGAGTAAAGAAGCAGGAAGCAACATGACAGAACAGGAGGGGTGGATAAGATGAGTAATGAGAAAGTAAAGAGAGAGGATAAGAACCAAGCAAGGATTATGATAAGATGAGGGAGGAGAAAGCTAATAGGAGAGAAGGTCCCTCTGTCTCTGGGCATGGCCTCTTCAATTTCTGCCTCCCTTGAGGAGATATGTCTCTGTCAGCCTCTGTGCCCGCTGAAGTGCTTTGAGACCTTTAGACAAGTTTATATCAAATAATACAGAAAGCTGAAAATTATAAAAGAATGAGACCAATGTAATGATGTGTGTATGCAGCTGTGTCTCATCAAAGCTAAACGAATGATTAGCAAAATTCAAGACCAAGTGCCAAAGGTCCTCAATGACTAGAATTAAACAGGGCCCAGATGAACCTTTTCCTGAATTTGTGCCCATCACAGGTGTCTGTTGAGTAAAAGGTGAGGAGAAGCCCGCCTCCTTATACAGAAATTGGCAGGTGGATAATGCTATCATTGATCGTCATAATAAAGCCACTTTAGATGGGGAGCTCAGAAGAAATGATAAAAGAGATGCGAGAATATCAGCTCCAGTGCCTTTCAAATGGATATCCTTGTGCTACATTCACAGGATTGCAGAAGATCTGCCCTGGCAGTTTGCAGACAAAGAGGGGATATTCCAACTCTGGTGGTTGCAGTCTCGGGTACACAATATATGGGGGCAGGGACATATTGAAGGTTTGTGGAGCCTCAGTTTATATGGCCCATCTCCACAGGATTTTTTAATTGGGGCTCACTTGTATTTGACACCACCTTTCAAATCGCCCAAACCATTATCTTGGAAATCTAACACCCGGTTTGTGCCCCAATGGCCTTTCTCTCAGTTTATATAAAGCCCAAACCTGTATAACGATAATAAATAGCTAATATAGACATAGAAACAACGTCCAGCCCATGGAATAGCTCTGTATTTATTATAAAAGAAAAATCTGGCAACAAGAATGCCATTAGACCTTAGGGCTGAATGCTACTTCTCATTGGAAACCTATGGAGCCTCAAGGCCTGGCACATGCCATCTCCCAACCTAGCACCCACTGCTCACAGTTACAGTAACAGATATACAAGATAGTGTCTTCTATCCTCTATCCCAGGAGGAGAAAAAGATTTGCTTAGCATTCCCCTATAAACAATGTGTCAGTCTGTACTACCAATGGAAAGTTCTCCCAAGGATGTTTGAGTCCCACCATGTCAGGTGTATGTGAAAGTATGCTAGAACCACTAGAAGGTACACTGCCATGATACTGCATTATATGGATGATATACGTTATCAGTAGCAGGAAAATCGTCTCAGTTTCAAGAATGAGTGTTTTGCTCCAGCATGACCATTGGTAGCCCCAGTGACCCGCCATAACTATCCCATCATTTACCTGGGACTCCGCATGGGGACTTGCAAAGTTATTTATCAGATACTTAACTTACACTAGACAAGGTGAATACTTGAACCTATTTCAAAACTGGTTGGACAAATTAGTGATTGGCAATATATGTCAAGGTCTTATTTCTTTGATGCAGCCTTTAGGGCATCTCGTGGATGTAAGATACCAGGGCCCATTAACATCGCCATCGTGATGGCTCATATGTCCAAGTGCTCAGAGACATTGGGGATGCTGTCCTACAGCCCTCAGAAATCCTTCAATTGTTGACCTTCTTGTTGACTCAAAGATCAGACTAGGAAATATCCTACTATATCCCGTATGCATATTCTCATCAGTGCTGTGCAGGAGGTGCATATTTGGGGGCAATGATGCACCATAAGCTACAATGCTCCTTCCTACGGTAGCCATGATCCCCTGAATGTGTCCATGATTTTCCACTTACCAGTAATTTCACACGTCTTAATGGCCTCACCAAATCAGCTCCAACAGATAGGAAGTTCAGTTTTTCCCTCCTCCACTCAGTAAAGGAGTTAATCCCCAGGACTTATTCCTCAATGATTTGTGGCAAATGGATGTGACACATGTGGGCCGTGTGGACATCCAGGTTTGTATTGACACCTTTTCTAGATTCCTTTGGGCCACTGTGGCCTCCCATAGAAATTCCTTCAGTCACAATATTGTATATTTACTTCCTTCATGGTTCTAATATCATAAAGACCAAGAATGGGGCTAGCTTACATCTAAGCAGATGGCCACCTGCCACATTCTCCATTAAACATGTTACATTCCCTTATAATCTACAGGAAGGACCTTAGTGGAATGTCATTCCATTGTACTCTGAAGGCCAATTCTTATTAAACAAAAAGGGAAGGAAGTAGACAGAATCTCAATGTATTCTATTTGCAGATGGATAAGACTTTATATATTTCATGGTGCCTGGCTGGGGATAGCTGCCTCCAGGAAAATGACATGATTTGGCACAAACTTATAGATGCAATGGAAAACTAAGCCTGTGAAAACTGCGCTCAAGCTCCAGGAGAACACTGGAGGTCCTTTTGAAGACGAGGAAGGAAATTACAAGGTCCATCCTTAGTACCAGAGAGGGTCGGATATTTGTCTCCGCATCCCATGGGGCTTGCCATCCTGGAAAGAAGGACAAGGAAAGTTCTATTGTGTGCTGGGCATGAAGAAGAAGAGAAGGAGATGACCAAGAAACGCCAGAAACAGCCAGCAAAGAGATGACTATACCCTGTGCCTGGGGCTGTTTAGTGATTGTATCCAACAGATTTTCCAATCCCCTTCACTGTATCCCATGGGCCCTATGTAGCCATTTGTATTACGTTTTTTTGCTTTTGCCTACTGTGTTAGGATGCTTTATATGGACTTTAAAAATTTTAGAGGTGCTGTATGAAGAGCACCTCATTCGTCAACATGAGAAATAATATTTAGTCATTAAAAAGAGGGAGATGGCAAGCAAAGTCCCTGTGGAGCAAGGAATGCGTGTCTAAGTCAAGTGTGAAGCCTGAGGGATGAGAGGTACTGAGGCGCAAGCAGGCAAGTCCTAAGTGGAGGTGTAAGCACAGCCCAGGCGTGGCCCAATCAGGTACCACGCTGCCCTCCTTAGTGCTTCCCAAAGCTCAGCCTCGCCTCCTCCTTCTTCAATCCTGTTATGACCTGCCTATCCGGTTCCTAGAGACCCCCTTCACCCTGGATCTCAAGGGGATAGCAACATATGCTATCCAAAATAAAGTTTCTAATACTCATCTCACTCTACTGGTGGTCCGTCCGTGGATCCGGGTTGAGCTCCAAAACAGCATGCTGCTTGACGGATGAAGGGCCATGCAGCTCAAAGAGGAGCTACCAGGGTAGAGTAGTCCATAGGGGTGTAACGATAATGATCTTTTGTTAGGAAGTATTTCTTAGGAAGAAATCAACCTATTAGTGTAAACTTGAGTACCGCTCTTTAAAGCTCTTATAAGATACTGTAAGCAGCTCAAACAAAAATTACCAGCAAACCAAAAAGGTTTAGAAGGAATAGCTTGAATTTCTATCTGGTACCCAATGTTTTTTCCTTATTTAAATTTTTCCTGGAGTGACCAGTCAGTCACACGGTCCCTTCTCTTGCTCTTGCTGGAAGTCAGCCTAGAGCCACATATTTAGACCACCCTGACTACTCAGGGGGATGCTATAGAGACAAGACTTGCCTTATCCTCAAAATTGCCTAGAATTGATTTATTTGTATATGTATCCTTTCAGTAAAATATAAATCCTAGTGGCAACAATTGTTTTACTTTTCTTCTTTCAACAGACAATTGTATAGAGATTTTTAAGACTTTAAATCTGGGAGCTGGTGCAACCAGCCAGATCTTTGCATGCTCTTTTCCGCTAGCGTGAGCTCAGAGAAGGTAAACAGTCTTTGTATTCTACCCTTTAATTCCTCTAGCTAATTTGTTCTTTTTTTTTTTTTTTTTGCTGAGGAAGTTGGGGTTAAGTGACTTGCCCAAGGTCACACAGCTAGGAAGTGTTAAGTATCTGAGACCAGATTTGAATTCAGGTTCTCCTGACTTCAGGACTGGTGCTCTATCCACTGCACCAACTAGCTGCCTCATAAACATCTTTTTTGAAGTAGGCATGTGGACATATTTATTTCTCATATTCTCCATACCAAGAAATTGGAGCAATCCTAAAAATAATTGAGAGCTAGATGTCACCTTGGGGCATTCAGAGCCCCCATCCTTATTTTTACAGGGGACCAGAAATACTTCTCCCAAGCACCCTTCTGGGGACACTTCCATGGAGCACTCATACTCACACATTGGAGTGAGTGTACATGACTGCTATTCTCAGGGTAATCACAGTCATCTTGTGGAGCTGAGGTTGAACTCCGACTCATCACTTATAGTGTAACTAGGAAAAGTCGATGTAAAAACCATCTACCTCAAAGATTCATCAAAATATTGTTAACGGCATAACTTACTGGCGGATGGGCCTCTTAGGCTCCTTTGCCCTCACAAGTTCCATTCTCTGATTTCTGACTAGAGGGAAAGGGGACCAGCCATGTCTGCTCACGGGGATGCTGGCTCAGGGCTACTTGGATACTTTCAGTCATGGGACAATGACACCACTTGTCTGAGAGACTTTTTAGAAAATTGTGATAATGGCTTCCAAGACTCTGTGAAGCTTTTGACTATTTGATTTTAAAATGATCTTTTGAATAAATGACACCTATACTGCCTTTAAAAAAAATTAGGGGCAGTTATGTGTATAGTAGATTGATCACCAACCATGGAACTCTGAGGACGAGTTCACCACCTCAGACACTTCCTGATACTTCCTAGCCGTGTGACCATAGGCAAAACATTTAACCCTTGATTTCCTTGCAACACACACAAACACACGCAAAAATTTCAACCATCATCCTGTAATGCCATTAATTTTTTTTTGTTGTTGTCTTTGAAAAATAGTATTACAAGCTTTTGGACCTATGTCCTCAACCTTAATAAGATAGTGACTCCTGAGATCCCTTCCTACCTTGATTGAGTGTTAAAACATCTTCCTATGTGATAAAAAGGGGAAAGAGAAAGGATGGTGATTCTGAATTTATAGAGAAATTGAGGAAGCACTTTCGGGATTCACCAAAATTTTTGAAGCACTTGGGATTTATCAAGATTGTTAAGAGAATAACTTGCCACCTGAAATAAGCATGCAAAGTAGGGAAGAAAGGTGCTTCAAGACTTGAGTAAACAAAAGCACCATGGAGCACCACTATGGAAAATTTGGGATTGGCCTATAAGCTTTCATTTTACTGTGAGAATTACTAATTTTAGCTAAGTGTGTGTGCAATGCTTAAAACCCTCCTGAAATTCATGATCTTCGGAAGACTTTATTAGTATTAGAAGATGTCAAATTCCCACATTCATTACACATTCAAAAGATTTCTCTCCAATATAAACATTGTAGTATAAACATAAAAACTATACTCCTAAGGGAAAGCTTTCCCCACCCTATTTATTATTTGTAAAATTATTGCTAGAACTTTCTGGTGTTTGGTAACATGTGGGTGAAGTGACTTTTCACATTTATAAATAAAGCTCCTCTCCATTGTGAACTCTCTGTAGTAAGATGGGTCCTCTGAATGAAGGATTTCCCTGATTAATTCATAACGTTTTTCTCTCCTGTGAACCCTTTGATGTACAGTTTAAGAGCTGTCTTCAAGCAGAAAGGCTTTCCATATGCACTAAACTGATAAGGTTTCTCTTCAGTATGAACTGTGATGTACAAGATGCGTCTTTCACAGGAAGGACGTGCTACATTCTACCTATATCTAAGGTTTTTCTCTACTATGAGTCCATTGGTGTTGAATAAGTTTTTTGTTTGTTTTCTCAAATAAGGCCTTCCCACAATCTGTGTGCATGCATAAGGTTTCTCTCAGGTGTAAATTCTCTGGGATCAAACAAGTTCCTTCATCTGAAAGGTTTTCCTACACTGTGTGTATTGTTATGCTTGACAGATGACTGCGTTAGCACCCTGGACACCTTAGAATCAGCCAGTCAGGGTTGCTAAAGTACTGGTCTTTATTCTGGTCTTTAGTAGAAGTGAAGAAGCAAAGGTGATCTCTGCAACCTTCCTTTTCCCTCCTAGATCCAAAGTGACTCTTGCTCATCTTACTCCACCCCCTAGTCCATCCTACATTTCTCTGTATACACCAATCATCAAGTCAGCACAGGATAGTGGGAAGGGCCATTTTCCAAGCATATGCCCATAGAGCATTGTCCAATTGGTATTCAGGTCCTCACTGCACAGTTGTCCTGACCCAGTGCAATCGACTCAAGAGTTTCCAGCCTCTACATCTCCTGCTTTCTTTGTCAGAATACAGGTGGTCACACCATCCCTGACTTCTCGGGAGGAACTCCTGCAAAACGAGGGGATCACGCCTCCTGGACTTCAGGAAAGGAGTTGAAAACACCAAAAAGGAGGTGATCATGCTTCCCCTGAGTTATGAGAAAGGGAAGCACTAAAAAGGAGATGATCATACCCTCCCTGACACCTCAGGAAGGGAGAAGAAAAACACCAAAGGGAAGTGGGGATTGCTAACAGGTTTCTGGGCTAAAGGGTTTTATTAGAAACAGGTATGCACAAACCCATCAGCATGGGAGGTATTACACAAGCACATATCAATAATGCACAGGCTATTAGTGATGACTCTCCCCACAAACAGTGCAGGCTCAATGTGGTGCAACAAACATCAATTGTACATGCAAGTAGTGATACAATAAACAATATGAATCAACATAGTGTTGTAAAAGATTTCCAGAAGTCCTAGAAGGAGCGTATGTAAACAACATTCATACATACGCCTTCTCAGCAGCCAAGAGATAGTCCAAAACCAATCTATTGTCCATTGCTTCACATTTCAGGGGATCCAATGATCCCCGCAAATTTTTGATGTCCTGCAACAGTCTTTTTATGTGGTGGGGAATCCAATGATTCCAGCAGATTTTGAAGTCCTGCAACAGTCTTATGTCTCAGAGAATCCAATGATTCCTGAGGGTTTTGAAGTCCTAAAATTTTTGATGTCCATGAGTCAAATGCCATAACTGCCATGCTCATTCAGTGGTGAGCACAGTCAGCAATGGAACCACCCAATGTTTCTTGGGTCTTCTCCTTCCTTTCATCTCTCTCTGATGGACAAAGCGAATTTGGCTCATTGGCAGTCATCTGAATCCTTGTACATCTGTGGGGATACAAGCAAACCCTCTCCCCCAAGCAGTTTACCTGTCTGGTCCCTTCCATTCACCATTTTCTGGGTCTCTCCACATCATCTGGCGATTATCTAAAGATGGAGTCCCTTGCAATGGACACTACCCTGCCAGAGCTAGTACATCTTTGTGAAAAATCAAGAAATTAATAGTATAAAAAGCTAGATTTATAAGTTCTCTAGGGTTGCCTGTGACTCCCCCTTTCTTTTGTTTTTGGAGGAGCGTCATACTGTCCGTTTCTCCTCTCTACTACTCTCTGTACTTGAGGATTAAAAGGTATGCTAATAGCATGTAAACCAACAGCACAAAAGTGTGCAAATGTTTAGCATACAGGTCGATTGTCTGTTTTCATTGCTTGTGGCACACCCAGGATTGCAAATGCTTGTATAAGGAATTCAGTGACTACTCGGGCTGTTTCTTTTGCTGCTGGTATTGCATTTGCAATCCTGAAAGTGTCTACCACAACATGGATAAAAGACAGACGACCAAAAGATTTATAATGGGTCACATCCATTTGCCAAATTTCATTGGGTCTCAAACCACGAGGGTTCTTCTCACCAGAGACAGTGTAGGTGCATAGAAAGGAAGGTGTTTGCACAGGTTTATACTATGCCCTAACTTTGCTCTCGTTATTTCAAACTGTAAGCATAAAGCTCGGGAGAAGCCTGATGATATTTAGAATGAGATTCTTGGAGTGCCTGAACCCTTTCTTTTGTTTTTGGAGGAGTTGCCCATCGCATCTTTTCCTCACTTGAAGTTCGTACTTGAGGTTTAAACAATATGCTCGTGGCACAGAATCTTATACTGTGCATAAAATTGTGGAAATGTTTAGAACTATATACAGGTCGATTGTCTGTTTTCATTGCTTGTGGCACACCCAGGACTTGTAATGCTTGCATAAGGAATTGTGATTCAGCTTGGGCTGTTTTGCTGCTGGTATTGGGTATCGCAATCCTGAAAAAGTGCTCAACACAACATGCAGATAAAGATAAACGACCAAAAGAATTATACGGTCACATCCATTTTTGCTGGGGCCTCATTGGGTCCAAACCATTATGGTTCTTCACCGGAGAGTTATGTAGGAGCATAGAATGAAGGCAAGCTGCAGGTTTATACTATGCCCAGCTTGCTCCTCGTTATTTCAAACTGTAAGTTGATGAAGCTCGAGCAGCCTGATATTTAGAAACGAGACTTCGCTGCCTGAACTTTCTTTGTTTTTGGAGTAGCATCTAATGTCTCTGTTTCTCCTCTACTTCTAAAATGAGTCACCAATATGCTCGTGGCATGTAGAATCTATACTGTGCATAAGAGTGTGGAATGTTTAAAGTATATACAGGTCGATTGTCTGTTTTCATTGCTGTAAGTACACCCATGATTGTAAATGCTTGTATAAGGAATTCAGCGACTACTGTGCTGTTTCTTTGCTGCTGGTATTGCATTTGCAATCCAAAAAGTGTCTACCACAACAGGATAAGACAGACCAAAAGATTTATAATGGAACTCATCCATTTGCTAAATTCTCATTGGTCCAAACCATGAGGGTTCGAGGCAGTGTAGGAGTTATTAGAAAGAAGGCAAGTTGTAGAGGTTTTTATTATGCTCCTTATTTGCTCGTTATTTTGGAACTGTAAGCATAAAGCTCGAGCATGCCCATTGATATTTAGAATGAGATTCTTTGGGCTGCCTGAACTTTTCTTTTGTTTTGGGAGGAGCCCTTAATGTCTCTGTTTCTCCTCTCTACCACCGTCTGTACGCCTGAGGATTAAAAGGTGCTAATGGCGTGTAAAATCTAAACTGTGCACAACAAAGTGTGCAAAATGTTTAGAAGCATATGCAGGGTCGATTATCTGTTTTCATTGCTTAGCACACCCAGGATGGAAATAGAATTAGTGACTACCATGCTGTTTTTGCTGCTGGTGTCATTTTGCAATCCTGAAATAGTGTCTGGGCCATGTAAGTATAAACGACCAAAGAATTATAATGGGTCACATCCATTTTGCTAAATTTCGGCTGGTCTCAACCACGAGGGTTCTTCACTGGAGACAGTGTAGGGAGCATAGAAAGGAAGGGCTGTACAGGTTTATACTATGCTCCTAACTTGCTCTCGTTATTTGGGAACTGTAAGCATAAAGCTCGAGCAGCCTGGGATGATATTTAGAATGAGATTCTTGGCTGCCTGAACTCTTTCTTTTTTTGTTTTTTGAGGAGCATCTTAATGTATCTGTTTCTCCTCTCTACTTCTGTCTGTACTCTTGAGGTTAAACAATATGCTCGTGGCATGTAGAACTTATACTGTGCATAAAACTGTGGAAAATGTTTAGAAGTATATGTGTCAGATTGTCTGTTTTCATTGTTGTGGGCACACCTAGATTGTAAATGCTGTATAAGGAATTCAGTGTACGTTTCAGCTGTTTCTTTTTGCTGCTGGTATGCATTTGCAACCGAAAAGTGTCTACCAACATGCATAAAAGACAAAACGACCAAAAGAATTATATGGTCATAATCCATTTGCCAAATTTCATTGGGTCTCAAACCACGAGGGTTCTTCACCAGACAGTGTAGGAGCATAGAAAGGAAGGCAAGCTGCATGGTGTTTATACTATGCTCCTAACTTGCCCGTTATTTCAAACTGTAAGCATAAAGCTCGAGCAGCCTGATGATATTTAGAATGAGATTCTGGGCTGCCTGAACCTTTCTTTGTTTTGAGCATCTAATGTCTCTGTTTCTCCCTCTCTACTTCTCTCTGTACTTGAGGTTTAAACAATATGCTCGTGGCATGTAGACCTTATACTGTGCATTAAGAGTGTGGAAAAATGTTTCTAGAAGTATATATACAGTCGATTGTCTGTTTTCATTGCCAGGCACACCCACATTGTAAATGCTTGTATATGAATCTAGTGACTACTCATGCTGTTTTCTTTTGCTGTTGGTATTGTATTTGCAACTTGAAAATAGTGTCTACCACAACATGCATAATGGGGGAATGTCTAAGATACATTCCTATAACACAATATTACCTCACTTCAAAAATGACAATGAGAGAATCAGTGGAAGAAGGAAAGACTTAGGTGAACTATTACAGGGAAATAAGAAGAGCAAACAAAAGATATGATGACAACAAAAATACAACATACTATGGAATTATAAGGACAAAGGATAGTCCCAGACAAGAGTTGAGAACATGTACTTCCCTCCCTTCATTGCCCAAGTGGGAGATTCCCAGTGAGGAACATTGTATACATATATTAAATAAAGAGGTGAGAACTTGTTAGTTTTGAATTAGTTTTTAATAAGTTCTGAATAAGTTGGGCTAATAACTGAAAAGGAGAAAAGGCTGAAATGCCTTTAGGAAATGAAATGTCCTCTTAATGTCCCCAAACTTCTCCCTGACACAAAGATTCATATCTTAGAAACGAATATTCTCATGTTGATGGGCACATAGAAGAAGAATTTGCACAATATATAAATTCACTATATCAAAGGCCTTTGATTTCATTAAGTGTGAAAACTACTTTGCTCCACCAATACTGGCTGCAACACATCTATAATTTTAGAATTTTAGTTACCTAAGGTTGAGAACAAATAACTGATAAGGCTCATACTCACATACTTACCCTCAGAGGTAAGGTATATAGTATTGCTAAATTCACAAGCAAAGTTTAAATATTTGTCAGAGAAACTGTCTTATCTATAACAGATAAATCGTCCAATAATATAAAGAGAAAAACTAATGAAAGCAAACACAAATTTAAATATCAATTGAAAAATCATTCAAACCTTACTAATCAATTAAGTAACTATAGGTATGAATTGGAACAATGCTGAGGATCAACGCCAACATACAGCAGAGATCATTAAAACAACAAAACTCAATGTTCTGAGAGTTGAAGAAACAGGTACAGTCCTTCATTTATGGCAGAATGCTAGAAATTCAATAGCAAGCAAACTGGCAATATGCAGTAAAAGTAACAAAATAATTAAACTCTGATGCAATTGCACTATTTAGTATATAACTTTTTCTTTTGAGCTAGCCCCATAAACATACTCATTATAAAAACATGGAAAGCCTGTATAGAATAATGCAAAGAAAATTTGATAAGGACTTTGGTATAAATAATGAATGACAAATATATAACAGGATAACAAGGAAAGGATAAATGGGAAGGATCTCTTGCCAGAGAAAATCCACTCTTCCCCACATTCCTAGGAAGGGATAAAAGGGCAGTTTCCTGGATCCACATTTTATAAGTGATTCCTATTAAAGACCACTCATGATGTTGTATGCTGTACCTTTTCCCCATCTGGTTTTCACTTATTTACATGGACAGGTGCTTCGTCAGACATCTCCCTTTGGCATCCCAAGTTTTATACCTTGTTCCTAATGGTATATCATATCTGGTTTGGAAATTACAAGTCCTGTTTGTTGGAAATAGAAAAAAAGTAAGTTCAGGGAACCATCTCAGATTTAATATAATGCAATAAACGTTTATTAAACCATCTACTATGTTCCTTCTCTCTCTTGGGAAAAGTGAACAAGGAAGTCCTAAAGGGTATAACCATAAGATGCTCTCTTCGTAGTCTTTGGAACTAGGGAGAAGTGGGTCACAGACTGGAGTTGCAGTCAGGTAAAAAAATTAAATCATTTGACACACATCCTGATAACAGGTTAGAAACTTTTCATGTCTTCAGAAAACTATATTAGGGTTAGATTACTATTTTTAATAATCATTATATTATTACATCATACTATAATACAATAATATAAAAATAATTAAATATTATCTCTGAGGGAACAGAAAGTGAATAAGGCACAACCTCAGGAGCATCACTTTAGAGAGGTACAAAACAAAGGTCTTTTCCCTCACAACAAGTCCATAAAGATTCAAAACTGTTAGGCAAAACAAGAGATAAAAACACTCAGGAAAGCCCATAATTCATACCAAGAAAGAAAGCAAAGCCCTTGACAGATTGGGAGACAAGGAAAATCTGTGCTTACCAAGGCAGGCCAGGTTCCTCTGATTGTCCTGCAACACATCCCTGCACAGATCCTGCTGAGAAGGGCACCGGGGTCTCCTTGGAGGTGACAGCCACAGCTCCGAATGTTAACAATTCCTACAACATCAGATACATTTGTGCACATTCCAGGACCGTCCTAGAGAAGAACCATGAGGCTGCCCTGTATCTGCTAGAAGTGGTTCTCAAGGTTCAAACTCCAACGTGCCCCAGTCCGGTACTTACCAAACATCCCAAGTCTGAATCAGATAGTTGGCCCTGCATCTTGTTCAAGCGTTCACTCCATAAGCATTTGTGAATGCTGGTCTGGCCTGAGGGTCGGGCACATGGCTGAGCACTGGGGAGCCCCCAAAGCTGTCTACAAGTTACCCCCATCCCACTGGGGTAGAAAGGGAACAAGACCTACTGACACAAAGGAAAAGTGGAAACCTATTTGGGGAAATCACTAACACCCAGAGATCCCGGAACAAGCCTGCCACATGCACGAAAGGAGGAAGAGCCTGGGCTGAGCCTTGAAGAGGGATTCCCAGAGTGAGAGATGAAGAGGGAGGGCATTACCCTTCTTGTGGGAATGAAGGCAGAGGGAGTCATGGGGAAGGAGCCACAAAGAGAAGCCAGGAAGGGAGACTGTACTCCCCCGCCCAGAACCTTGCAGAACAAAGGTGCGGGGGCTCATTATCCCTATTAACAGCTAGGAGACCCACACTCTCCTGGGACTTCTCCCAGAAACAGTCCTCCCGCCGGAAGCGCCTTATCAAATTCCTCCTGTGAAATCTGCGAACCAGCCTGCCTCTCCACAGTTCTACCCCCAGTCCTGGCGAAGCCTCCTCTGGCGCCTGAGAACGAGGCTCATCCTTCCCCTATGACAGGCCAGGGGCGGGCTCCACCCAAGCGTGAGAGAACGTCATGAAGCTCTGGGTCCGGGGCCCTCTCCTCTGAAAGCCAAGCCTCGGCCCCGTCTCTCACAAGGTTTTAAACCCGTCAGAAAAATAGGTACAATTATAAGACCAATGTGCTGAAATAATGATGAATGTTCATAAATCACTGACCTTAAGGACCCGCCCCAATGCAGGTTAACTCCATGACGTCATTGCAGCCAGAGGAACCGGCTTCATTGGGGCCGCCCAGGCGCCCCGGATCTCCGGCCATTACCGCTCTGTGACAATTACACCAAGAGAAGTCAGTCTCAGAGTTCGCCCGCGTTATGGCATCGCGGAACAAAGGGAGGGAACACGATGCTCGCCCTGAGCGGCCCTGGTCCCAGGGAGAAACCCGAAAATCATGCAAACAAGGGCGGAGCCTGTGGGTGCCAGTGAGGCCTCGCCCACACGGACCCATGGCCGCCAGAAGGAGACGAGAGAAGGGGGAGGGGCAATTAGCAGAGGGAAGATGCGGAATATGGAGGCGGGAAAATGGAATATCTAAGGTGCTGTCCCAAGAAGGAGTCCCCTGAGGGAGACGGGCTCAAGGGAGGGGAGATTTTGGCCTTGAGGGAGACGGGCTCGTATTTGATGCCTGCTCCAGGAAGGAAGAGGACCCATGGAGGAGACAGGAGGGCGGAGGGAGACAGGTCGGTGGAGGGAGAGACACGGCCGTGGAGGAGACGCCCATCAGACGGACATGCCCCTGGGCTGGTGAGAATTTGAGGGAGACGGCCTGCAGAGGAGGAGGATCCTGAAGGAGAAACCATGGATGGTGAGCAGGGCGAAGAAGTGACGGGCCCGCTGAGGAGACGGGTCAAGAGGGAGTACAAACGGCATGGGGGGAGGGACCAGGCATGCGAGAAAATAACAGAACAGACCCGGTGAAGGTTCCGCCGGCTGATGGTTAGGTCCCGCCGCGATTCTTTTCCTGACTCCGGGCGGGCCTCCTCCTCTGGGCTCGGCAGCAGGACGGGCAGAGACGCTCGCTGGGGCGGCTTGACGGCGAGCTGGCGCCACATCCCCAGGTCCCATCCCTCAAAGCCCTGGCTCCTGGGGCCCCTAGAGGGGCAAGCTCCCACCCACCGAGGAGCGGCGGGCGGAGGGAGCTCAAGGCCATTTCTCCCTCGAGCCTCCCCGAGCGGGAGCCATGCAGGAAGGAGCCTGTCCCGTGACTCTGCACGGGGCCCCAGGGGCTGAGGAGTCTCTGCTTGAAAAGTGGCCCTGGGTCTGAGCTGGAGGCCCGGACAGCGGGCCGCAGGGACTGCGAAGTAGGAGAGACAGAGCCCGCAACTTCTGGTTCAGAAAAGCTGAAGGGGAACCACGTGGATGCTGCGCCCGCACCCGCCTTGCTGGGAAGTGCAGTTTAGGCTGGTGAGCGCATCGGTGGCGCATGCTCGCAGTGACCCGCAAGTCCTAGTAGGTTAGAAAGTAACCGCCGCCCACCATATGTTTATTAGTCATATTATTTCATTATTTTATAATTAGCAACTAATATAGCACAATTTTATAAAACAATACGCAACAATTTATAATCATATGTTATTATTAATAGTTAATTAATTAATTGAGATACATTTACATTCCCTTGAGCAGGGCAGGGTAAGGAAGGGCGGGGCAGGAGGGGTTGGAGCCGGTGGGCGCTGCCCGCCTGGGCCTCAGGCAGCTCCTCCTGTCACCCCT